>NC_052066.1:7723163-8026522 GCF_015852505.1 Tachyglossus aculeatus | reverse complement strand
CCATTATAATTATTTATTATTATTATTGGGCTCGCGCTCTTAATCCCCATTTGATAGCTGAGGTCACCGAGGCACAGAGAAGTGAAACGACTTGCTCAAAGTCACACGGCTGACAACTGGCAGAGGAGGAATAAAAAAACCTGTCAATCAATCGATCAATCAATCAATCAATCGTATTTATTGAGCGCTTACTGTGTGCAGAGCACTGGACTAAGCGCTTGGGAAGTACAAGTTGGCAACATATAGAGACGGTCCCTACCCAACCTTAGAACAGTGCTCTGCACATAGTAAGCGCTTAACAAATGCCATCATTATTATTATTATTATTATTATTATTATTATTATTATTATTATTATTAGTGGGCTCAATCAATGCACGGTGTCCACTGAGGACTGACTGGGTGCAGAGCACTGTACTAAGCGCTTGGGAGAGTCCGATACATCAGAGTTGGTAGACACCGTTCCCTGCCCACACGGAGCTGACAGTGGAAGCAGCCTGGCCTAATCAATCAATCAATCACATTTATTGAGCGCTTACTGTGTGCAGAGCACTGGACTAAGCGCTTGGGAAGTACAAATTGGCAACATCTAGAGACGGTCCCTACCCAAAAGTGGGCTCACAGTCTGGAAGTCATGACACAGTCTAGAGTCAGAGGTCATGGGTTCTAATTCTGGCTCCGCCACTTAGCTGTGTGGCTTTGGGCAAGTCATTTCACTTCTCTGGGCCTCAGTTCCCTCATCTGGAAAATGGGGATTAAGACTGTGAGTCCCCCGTGGAACAACCTGATCACCTTGGAACCTCCCTAGCTCTTAGAACAGTGCTTTGCACATACTAAGCGCTTAATAAATGCCATTATTATAATTATTTTCTGTGCCTCAGTTCCCTCATCTGCAAAATGGGGACTGTGAGCCCCCCGTGGGACAACTGGATCACCTTGGAACCCCCCAGCGCTTAGAACAGTGCTCTGCACATAGTAAGCGCTTAATAAATGCCATAATAAGAAGCAGCGTGGCTCAGTGGAAAGAGCCTGGGCTTTGGAGTCAGAGGTCGTGGGTTCAAATCCCGGCTCCGCCACTTGTCAGCTGGCTCCGCCAATTGTCAGCTGTATGACTTTGGGCAAGTCACTTCAGTTAACACATCTGGAAAACGGGGGTGAAGACTGTGAGCCCCCCACGGGACAACCTCTAAACCTTGGAACCTCCCCAGTGCTTAGAACAGTGCTCTGCACATAGTAAGCGCTTAATAAATGCCATTATTATTATTATTATTCTCTGTGCCTCGGTTCCCTCATCTGCAAAATGGGGACTGTGAGCCCCCCGTGGGACAACCTGATCACCTTGGGACCTCCCCAGCGCTTACAGCAGCGCTCTGCACATAGTAAGCGCTTAGTAAATGCCATAATAAGAAGCAGCGTGGCTCAGTGGAAAAAGCCTGGGCTTTGGAGTCAGAGGTCATGGGTTCAAATCCCAGCTCCGCCACTTGTCAGCTGTGTGACTTTGGACTTCTCTGGGCCTCGGTTCCCTCATCTGTAAAGTGGGGACTGTGAGCCCCCCGTGGGACAACCTGATCACCTTGGGACCTCCCCAGCACTTACAGCAGCGCTCTGCACATAGTAAGCGCTTAATAAATGCCATAATAAGAAGCAGCGTGGCTCAGTGGAAAGAGCCTGGGCTTTGGAGTCAGAGGTCGGGGGTTCAAATCCCAGCTCCGCCACTTGTCAGCTGTGTGACTTTGGGCAAGTCACTTCACTTCTCTGGGCCTCAGTTCCCTCATCTGGAAAATGGGGATGAAGACTGTGAGGCCCCCGTGGGACAACCTGATCACCTTGTAACCTCCCTAGCGCTTAGAACAGTGCTTTGCACATAGTAAGCATTTAATAAATGCCATTATTATTATTATTCTCTGTGCCTCGGTTCCCTCATCTGCAAAATGGGGACTGTGAGCCCCCCCATGGGACAACCTGATCACCCTGGAACCTCCCCAGTGCTTAGAGCAGTGCTTTGCACATAGTAAGCGCTTAATAAATGCCATTATTATTATTATTCTCTGTGCCTCGGTTCCCTCATCTGCAAAATGGGGACTGTGAGCCCCCCTGTGGGACAACCTGATCACCTTGGAACCTCCCCGGCGCTTAGAACAGCGCTCTGCACATAGTAAGCGCTTAATAAATGCCATAAGAAGAAGCAGCGTGGCTCAGTGGAAAGAGCCTGGGCTTCGAAGTCAGAGGTCGTGGGTTCAAATCCCAGCTCCGCCACATCAGCTGGCTCTGCCAATTGTCACCTATGTGACTTTGGGCAAGTCACTTCACTTCTCTTGGCCTCAGTTCCCTCATCTGGAAAATGGGGATGAAGACTGTGAGGCCCCCGTGGGACAACCTGATCACCTTGTAACCTCCCTAGCGCTTAGAACAGTGCTTTGCACATAGTAAGCATTTAATAAATGCCATTATTATTATTATTCTCTGTGCCTCGGTTCCCTCATCTGCAAAATGGGGACTGTGAGCCCCCCGTGGGACAACCTGATCACCTTGGGACCTCCCCGGCGCTTAGAGCGGCGCTCTGCACATAGTAAGCGCTTAATAAACGCCATTATTATTATTATAAAAAATGAAGCATTCTAGTAATAATGAAAGGCAGCCCTGCCTGCCGGCTGTCCGTACTCCCTCAGAGTGAGGGTCAATCAATCAATCAATCGTATTTATTGAGCGCCTACTGTGTGCAGAGCACTGTACTAAGCGCTTGGGAAGTCCAAGTCGGCAACATCTAGAGACGGTCCCTACCCGACAGTGGGTTCGCAGTCGAGAAGGGGGAGACGGAGGACAAAAGCAAACCTACGACCATCCCGCGGGGCCCCCCGACTCACCAGGCTGGAGGGGGCCGGGGCGCAGTGGAAATCCCAGCGGAAGGGCAGGCCGGCCAGCTGGCTGCCCACGCTCAGCGTGAGGGTCCCGGCGGCGCGGGCGCAGCGGAAGGTGGTCTCGGGGGGCGACTGGCCGGGCCGGGGGTCCCCGCCGGGGTGGGGGTCTCCCCCATCCCCCAGGGCGGAGCGCAGCAGGCCGTCCAGGCGCGACAGGAAGGCAGCCGGGGGGGCCGTCAGCCGCTTGTTCAGCTCCTGCGGACGCCGGGATGGACCGGACCGTCGGTCAATCAATCATCAATCAATCAATCAATCGTATTTATCGAGCGCTTACTGTGTGCAGAGCACTGGACTAAGCGCTTGGGAAGTCGGCCGGCCGACGGAGACAGAGATAAGCGGGGGCATTCATTCAGTTGGTCAATCGTATTTATTCAATCAATCAATTAATCGTATTTATTTATCCCGCCATCGACCCCCGGCCCACGTCATCCCCCGGGCCCGGAATGCCCCCAATCCCTCTGCCCAACCGCCAAGCTAGCTCTCTTCCTCCCTTCAAGGCCCTGCTGAGAGCTCACCTCCTCCAGGAGGCCTTCCCAGACTGAGCCCCTTCCTTCCTCTCCCCCTCGTCCCCCTCTCCATCCCCCCATCTTACCTCCTTCCCTTCCCCACAGCACCTGTATATATGGATATATGTTTGTACAGATTTATTACTCTATTTATTTATTTATTTAGTTATTTTACTTGTACATATCTATTCTATTTATTTTATTTTGTTACTATGTTTGGTTTTGTTGTCTGTCTCCCCCTTCTAGACTGTGAGCCCACTGTTGGGTAGGGACCGTCTCTATATGTTGCCAATTTGTACTTCCCAAGAGCTTAGTCCAGTGCTCTGCACATAGTAAGCGCTCAATAATTACGACTGATGATGATTTATTGAGCGCTTACTGTGTGCAGAGCACTGGACTAAGCGCCTGGGAAGTCGGCCGGCCGACGGAGACAGAGATAGGTGGGGGCATTCATTCAGTCATTCAATCGTATTTATTGAGCGCTTCCTGTGTGCAGAGCACTGGACTAAGCGCTTGGGAAGTCAGCTGGCCGACGGAGACAGAGATAGGCGGGGGCATTCAGTCATTCAGTCGTATTTACTGAGCGCTTCCTGTGTGCAGAGCACTGGACTAAGCGCCTGGGAAGTCAATCGGCCGACGGAGACAGAGATAGGTGGGGGCATTCAGTCATTCAGTCGTATTTATTGAGCGCTTCCTGTGTGCAGAGCACTGGACTAAGCGCTTGGGAAGTCCAAGTGGGCAACATATAGAGACGGTCCCTACCCAGCAACGGGCTCACAGTAAGCGCTAACAGATACCCCAATTATTATTACGGTCAATTTGTCCCTTCACTTCTCTGGGCCTCAGTTCCCTCATCTGGAAAATGGGGATGAAGACTGGGAGCCCCCCGTGGGGCAACCTGATTACCTTGTATCTACCCCAGCGCTTAGAAAAGTGCTTTGCACATAGTAATCAATCAGTCGTATTTATTGAGCGCTTCCGGTGTGCAGAGCACTGGACTAAGCCCTTGGGAAGTCCAAGTTGGCAACATATAGAGACGGTCCCTACCCAACAGTGGGCTCACAGTCTAAAAGGGGGAGACAGCGCTTAACACATACCAACATTATTATTATTATTATTATCACAAACAAAAAAGTGTTTAATAATAATAATAATAATAATAATAATGGCATTTATTAAGCACTTACTATGTGCCAAGCACTGTTCTAAGCACTGGGGAGGTTACAAGGTGATAGCAAGCACTTAAACAGCAGCACCAAGGTCCAGTGAGTAGAACCAGGGCCTGGGGAGTCAAAGTCAAGACTGTGAGCCCGCCGGGGGACAACCTCATTCACTCATTCATTCAATCATATTTATTGAGCGCTTACTATGTGCAGAGCACTGGACTAAGCGCTTGGGAAGTACAAGTTGGCAACATATAGAGACGGTCCCTACCCAACAGCGGGCTCACAGTCTAAAAGGGGGAGACAATCAATCAATCAATCGTCTTTATTGAGCGCTTACTGTGTGCAGAGCACTGTACTAAGCGCTTGGGAAGGACAAAAGTTGGCAACATCTAGAGACGGTCCCTACCCAACAGCGGGTTCAGAGACGGAGAGACAAGCACAGACAGACAGCCAGAGAGACGCGCAAACACGGACCGAGGGTCGGAGGCAGACAGAGAAAGTCTGCCGTGTGACCTTGGGCAGGTCACTTCTCTGGGCCTCAGTTCCCTCATCTGTGAAATGGGGATGGAGACTGTGAGCCCCACGGGGGACAGGGACTGCGTCCAATCTGATTAGCCTGTAGCCACCCCGGCGCCTAGCGGCGTGGCTCAATGGACGGAGCCCGGGCTTGCGACTCAGAGGTCGTGGGTTCTAATCCTGGCTCCGCCACTTTCATTCAATCGTATTTATTGAGCGCTTACTATGTGCAGGGCACTGGACTAAGTGCTTGGGAAGTCCAAGTTGGCAACATATAGAGACGGTCCCTACCCAACAGCGGGCCTCGTCGGCTGTATGACTTTGGGCAAGTCACTTCAATCAATCAATCAATCAATCGTATTTATTGAGCGCTTACTGTATGCAGAGCACTGGACTAAGCGCTTGGGAAGTCCAAGTTGGCAACATATAGAGACAGTCCCTACCCAACAGTGGGCTCACAGTCTAAAAGGGGGAGACAGAGAACAAAACCAGACATACTAACAAAATAAAATAAATAGAATAGATATGTACAAGTAAAGTAAATAAATACATAGAGTAATAAATATGTACAAACACATATACATATATACTTCGCTTCTCTGGGCCTCAGTTCCCTCGTCTGTAAAATGGGGGTTGAGACTGTGAGCCCCATGTGGGACAACCTGATCACCTTGTATCATCATCAATCGTATTTATTGAGCGCTTACTATGTGCAGAGCACTGTACTAAGCGCTTGTATCCTCCCCAGCGCTTAGAACAGTGCTCTGCACATAGTAAGCGCTTAACAAATGCCATCGTTATTATATTCCCCTCCCCACAGCACCTGTATACGTTTGTACAGATTTATTACTCTATTTATTTTACTTGTACATATTTACTATTCGATTTATTTTCTTATTGATGTGCATAGAGCTTTAATTCTATTTGTTCTGACGACTTGACACCCGTCCACGTGTTTTGTTCTGTCGTCCGTCTCCCCCTTCCAGACCGGGAGCCCGTCGTTGGGTAGGGACCGTCTCTAGATGTTGCCGACTTGGACTTCCCAAGCGCTTAGTACAGTGCTCCGCACACGGTAAGCGCTCAATAAATACGACTGGATGAATGAATGAATGAGTGCTGCGGGGCTGAGGGCCGGGGAATGAAGAAAGGGAGCAAGTCAGGGGTTGGTTTGGGGTGCTTACTGTGTGCTGAGCACCTAGGAGAGGACAATCCAGCAGAGTTGGTAGGCATGCTCCCTGCTCACAGTGAGCCTGGAGGGCAGAGTGTAATAATAATAATAATAATAATAATAATAATAATAATAATAATAATAATGGCATTAATAATGGTATGTTGCCAACTTGTACTTCCCAAGCGCTTAGTCCAGTGCTCTGCACACAGTAAGCGCTCAACAAATACGATTTATTGATTGATTGATTGATTTCTTAAGCGCTTACTATATGCAAAACACTTCTAAGCGCTGGGGGGGGATATTAGGTCCTCAGGTTGTCCCACGTGGGGCTCACGGTCTTCATCCCCATTTTCCAGATGAGGTCACTGAGGCTCAGAGAAGTGAAGCGACTTGCCCAAGGTCGCACAGCAGACGTGTGGCGGAGTCGGGATTAGAACCCACGACCTCTGACTCCCAAGCCTGGGCTCTTGCCACTGAGTCACGCTGCTTCTCTGTAGAAGGTGTACGCGCTTGGATCTGACCCCTTTGGGAATTTCGTAATAATAATAATAATAATAATAATAATGGTACTTGTTAAGGGCTTACTATGTGCCAAGCACTGTTCTGAGCGCTGGGGTAAACACCCCCACCCTCAACCCCACGGCACTTATGTCCACAGCCGTAACTCTTAACTTTATAATAACGTCGGTCTCCGCCTCTGGAGAGGCAGCGTGGCTCAGTGGAAAAAGCCCGGGCTTTGGAGTCGGAGGTCATGGGTTCAAATCATCATCATCATCATCAATCGTATTTATTGAGTGCTTATTATGTGCAGAGCACTGTACTAAGCGCTTGGGAGAGGATAATACAACAATAAACTGGCGCATTGTAGGGCCCTTAGCTGCAAGGAGTACTCTCCCCCTTCCCATCCCCGCTGCCCTACCTCCTTCCCCTCCCCGCAGCACCTGTATATATGTTTGTACAGATTTATTACTCTATTTTACTTCTACATATTTACTATTCTGTTTTATTTTTTTAATATGTTTTGTTTTGTTGTCTGTCTCCCCCTTCTAGACTGTAGGCCCGCTGTTGGGTAAGGACCGTCTCTATATGTTGCCAACTTGGACTTCCCAAGCGCTTAGTCCAGTGCTCTGCACACAGTAAGCGCTCAATAAATACGATTGATTGATTGATTGATTTATGGAGTGCTTACTATGTGCAAAAGCACTGTCCTAAGCGCTTGGGAGAGTAAGCCCTTACTGAGCACTTCACAAATATTATTGTAATATATAGTGAATGAGTGAATATTATTATTCATTCATTTATTCAATCGTATTTGTTAATAATAATAATTATGGCATTTATTAAGCGCTTACTATGTGCAAAGCACTGTTCTAAGCACTGGGGAGGTTACAGGGTGATCAGGTTGTCCCATGGGGGGCTCACAGTCTTCATCCTCATTTTCCAGATGAGGTCACTGAGGCCCAGAGAAGTGAAGTGACTTGCCCAAAGTCACACAGCTGACAATTGGCGCTTACTGTGTGCAGAGCACTGTACTAAGCGCTTGGGAAGTTCAAGTTGGCAACATCTAGAGACGGTCCCTACCCAACAGTGGGCTCACAGTCTAGAAGGGCTCACAGTCTATTACTATTATTGTAAAGTCGGGGCTCAATGAATGCCGTGCAACTATCAATAATAATAATAATGATGGTATTCGTTAAGCGCTTACTATGTGCCAAGCACCGTTCTAAGCGCTGGGGAGGATACAAGGTCATCAGGTTGTCCCACATAGGGCTCACAGTCTTCATCCCCATTTTCCAGATGAGGTCACTGAGGCCCAGAGAAGTGAAGTGACTTTCCCAAGGTCGCACAGCTGACAAGTGGCGGAGCCGCGATTAGAACCCACGACCTCTGACTCCCATTCATTCATTCATTCATTCAATTGTATTTATTAAGCGCTTACTGTGTGCAGAGCACTGGACTAAGCGCTTGGGAAGGACAAACCCAAGCTGGGCTCTTGCCACTAAGCCACACTGCTCTTCATTCATTCATTCATTCATCCGTATTTATTGAGCGCTTACTGTGTGCAGAGCACTGTACTAAGCACTTGGGAAGTAATAATAATACTAATGGCATTTGTTAAGCGCTTACTATGTGCAAAGCACTGTTCTAAGCACCGGGGGGGAGGGGGGCGTTTGGGAAGTACAAGTCGGCAGCACATAAATACCACCGAATGATCGACTGATATGTGCCCAGCACTGTGCTAAGCACTGGGGTAGAGACGAGATCATGAAGCTGGACGTGGGGTCGTCCAGCGTGGGGCTCACGGTCTAAGGAGGATAATAAGAATAAAAAGCAGCGTGGCTTAGTGGAAAGAGCCCGGGCTTGGGACTCAGAGGTCGTGGGTTCGAATCCCGGCTCCGCCACTTGTCAGCTGTGTGACCTTGGGCAAGCCACTTCACTTCTCTGGCCCTCAGTGACCTCATCTGGAAAATGGGGATGAAGACTGTGAGCCCCCCGTGGGACAACCTGATCGCCTTGTAACCTCCCCAGCGCTTAGAACAGTGCGTTGAACATAGTAAGCGCTTAACAAATACATTATTATTATTATTAAAATGGGGGTGAAGACTGTGAGCCCCCCGTGGGACAACCTGATCGCCTTGTAACCTCTCAAGCGCTTAGAACAGCGCTTTGCACATAGTAAGCGCTTAATAAATGCCATCATCATCATTATTATTAATAATAAATACGATTGAATGAATGAATGAATAATAATATTCACTCATTCACTATATATTACAATAATATTTGTGAAGCGCTCAGTAAGGGCTTACTCTACCAAGCGCTTAGGACAGTGCTTTTGCACATAGTAAGTGCTCCATAAATCAATCAATCAATCAATTGTATTTATTGAGCGCTTACTCTGTGCAGAGCACTGTACTAAGCGCTTGGGAAGTAGAAGTCAGCAACACATAAATACCACCGAATGATCGACTGATATGTGCCCAGCACTGTGCTAAGCACTGGGGTAGAGACGAGATCATGAAGCTGGACGTGGGGTCGTCCAGCGTGGGGCTCACGGTCTAAGGAGGATAATAAGAATTAAAAGCAGCTTAGTGGAAAGAGCCCGGGCTTGGGACTCAGAGGTCGTGGGTTCGAATCCCAGCTCCGCCACTTGTCAGCTGTGTGACCTTGGGCAAGCCACTTCTCTGGGCCTCAGTGACCTCATCTGGAAAATGGGGATGACGATTGTGAGCCCCCGCGTGGGACAACCTCATCACCTTGCATCCCCCCACCCCCTGCCCAGCGCTTAGAAATGTGCTTGGCACATAGTAAGCGCCTAATAAATACCATCATTATTATTATTGTTATAATTAATAATTGCGGTAGCTGTTAAGCACTTACTATGTGCCAAGCACTGTTCTAAGTGCTGAGACGGAGCCGAGCAAATCGGGTGGGACACAGTCCCCATCCCATGTGGGGCTCACGGTCCCGGTCGCCATTTTGCAGTTAATAATAATAATAATGATGGCATTTGTTAAGTACTTATCATCACCATCATCAATCGTATTTATTGAGCGCTGACTGTGTGCAGAGCACTGGACTAAGAGCTTGGGAAGAACAAGTTGGCAACATATAGAGACGGTCCCTACCCAACAGTGGGCTCACAGTCTAAAGGGGGGAAGACAGAGAACAAAACCAAACATACTAACAAAATAAAATAAATAGAATAGATATGTACAAGTAAAATAAATAGAGTAATAAATCTGTACAAACATCTATACATATATACAGGTGCTGTGGGGAAGGGAAGGAGGTAAGATGAGGGGAATGTACCACGCACTGTTCTAAGCATTGGGGGAGCGGGGATACAAGGTAATCAGATTGTCCCATGTGGGGATGGCAGTCTTCATCTCCATTTTCCAGATGAGGTCACTGAGGCCCAGGGAAGTGAAGTGACTTGCCCAAAGTCACACAGCTGACAAGTGGCAGGGGCTGGGATTAGAACCCATGACCTTCTGGGTCCCAGGCTGCTCTGCTGCACTCTCCCAGATAATTATAATAATAATAATAATAATAATAATAAATAATAATAATAATAATAATAATAATAATAATGGCATTTATTAAGCACTTACTATGTGCAAAGCACTGTTCTAAGCGCTTGATGCTCAGCACAGTGCTCTAGACTGTGAGCCCGCTGATGGGTAGAGACTGTCTCTCTATGTTGCCAATTTGTACTTCCCAAGCGCTTAGTACAGTGCTCTGCACATAGTAAGCGCTCAATAAATACGACTGATGATGATGTTGCCGACTTGGACTTCCCAAGCGCTTAGTCCAGTGCTCTGCACACAGTAAGCGCTCAATAAATACGATTGAATGAATGAATGAATGTTCTCTTGCACTCAGCTGACTGTAGCGTTTTAAGGGCAGGGATCGTGTCTACTGTGCTCTCCTAAGCGCTCACTACAGTGCTCTGTTGGGTAGGGACTGTCTCTCTTTGTTGCTGAGTATGTTGCCGATTTGTACTTCCCAAGCGCTTGGTCCAGTGCTCTGCACACAGTAAGTGCTCAATAAATATGATTGAATGAATAAATGTTACCTTGTCCTCTCCAAAGCGCTTAGTCCAGTGCTCTGCACACAGTAAGCGCTCAATAAATATGATTGAATGAATGAATGTTATCTTGCCCTCTCCAAAGCGTTTAGTCCAGTGCTCTGCACACAGTAAGCGCTCAATAAATACGACTGAATGAAGGAATGAGCGCATAAAGCAGACTATATAAGCTCCTTGAGGGCAGGGATCTTGTCTAACTCTCTTCGACTCTCCCAAGCGCTCAGCCCAGTGCTCTGCCCACAGTTAGCCCTCGATTCATTCATTCCATCGTACTTATTCACAGTGCTCTGCACATAGTAAGCGCTCAATAAATACGATTGATGATGATCCATTCATTCAGAAGAAGCAGCGTGGCTCAGTGGAAAGAGCACGGGCTTCGGAGACGGAGGTCACGGGTTCAAATCCCGGCTCCGCCGCTTGTCAGCTGGGTGACCTTGGGCAAGTCACTTCACTTCTCCGGGCCTCGGTGACCTTATCTGTAAAATGGGGATGAAGACTGTGAGCCCCACGTGGGACAACCTGATCACACTGTATCCCCCCCAGCGCTTAGAACAGTGCTTTGCACATAGTAAGCGCTTAACAAATACCATTATCATTATTATTATTATTATTCAGTCAGTCGGTCTTGTAGTCCGGGGATCACCTCCTGATAACGAGCTCCGGAGTCAGGGCCCCCCAGTTCCTTTCTCTGGACTTCCCAGTGTCCCTGCTCTCTTAAGAGTTTGTTTATTTCATCATTTGGGTCATAAATTCTGAATTCACCTAAACCAGCATTTTGAATTTGTGCAACCTTTTTGGACACCTCCCCAATAATCTGTCGCCTCCATTTCTCGGCTTTTGGAAGCTCGTTGCACTCTGAGGCCAGAAAAGGGCTCCATTCTTTGACTTTGCCTTCCTCAAGCTGAGCTTGGCGAATAGATTATGTGTATATGTTTGTACATATTTATTACTCTATTTATTTACTTATTTTACTTTTAGACTGTGAGCCCACTGTTGGGTAGGGACTGTCTCTATATGTTGCCAATTTGTACCTCCCAAGCGCTTAATACAGTGCTCTGCACATAGTAAGCGCTCAATAAATACGATTGATGATGATGATTTTACTTGTACATATTTATTCCATTTATTTTATTTTCTTAATATGCTTTGCTTCATTGTCCGTCTCCCCCTTCTAGACTGTGAGCCCGCTGTTGGGTAGGGACCGTCTCTCTATGTTGCCGACTTGGACTTCCCAAGCGCTTAGTACAGTGCTCTGCACACAGTAAGCGCTCAATACATACGATTGATTGATTGATTGTACTTCCCAAGCGCTTAGTCCAGTGCTCTGCACACGGTAAGCGCTCAATAAATACGACTGAATGAATGAATATTTGTACAGATTTATTACTCTATTTATTTTACTCGTCCATATTTCCTATTCTATTTATTTTGTTAATGAGGTGCATCTAGCTTTACTTCTATTTATTCTGATGACCTGACACCTGTCCACATGTTTTGTTTTATCGTCCATCTCCCCCTTCTAGACTGTGAGCCCACTGTTGGGTAGGGACCATCTCTAGATGTTGCCGACTTGTCCTTCCCAAGCGCTTAGTCCAGTGCTCTGCACACGGTAAGCGCTCAATAAATACGACTGAATGAATGAATATTTGTACAGATTTATTACTCTATTTATTTTACTCGTCCATATTTCCTATTCTATTTATTTTGTTAATGAGGTGCATCTAACTTTACTTCTATTTATTCTGATGACCTGACACCTGTCCACATGTTTTGTTTTATCGTCCGTCTCCCCCTTCTAGACTGTGAGCCCGCTGTTGGGTAGGGACCATCTCTAGATGTTGCCGACTTGTACTTCCCAAGCGCTTAGTCCAGTGCTCTGCACACGGTAAGCGCTCAATAAATACGACTGAATGAATGAATCTTTGTACAGATTTATTACTCTATTTATTTTACTCGTACATATTTACTATTCTATTTATTTTGTTAATGAGGTGCATCTAGCTTTACTTCTATTTATTCTGATGACCTGACACCTGTCCACGTGTTTGGTTTTATCGTCCGTCTCCCCCTTCTAGACTGTGAGCCCACTGTTGGGTAGGGACCGTCTCTAGATGTTGCCGACTTGTACTTCCCAAGCGCTTAGTACAGTGCTCTGCACACAGTAAGCGCTCAAGAAATACGATTGAACGAATGAATGAATGAATGAAGACGACTGAATGAATGAATGAAACCTCGCCAAGGCCGCCACGGCCTTTTCTGCATTTCGAGCCACGGTGCCGGAGCCGGGGCCGCTGCACTAACCGTGTGCAGAGCACTGGACTAAGCGCTTGGGAAGTATAGTTCAGCAACAAAGAGAGACAATCCCTGCCCTCAACGGGCTCACAGTCTAGAAGCGGGGGAGACACCGTGGCTCAGCGGAAAGAGCCCGGGCTTTGGAGTCAGAGGTCATGGGTTCAAATCCCGGCTCCGCCACTTCATCATCATCATCATCAATCGTATTTATTGATTGATGTCACTTGTCAGCTGTGTGACCTTGGGCAAGTCACTTAAGTTCTCTGGGCCTCAGAGACCTCATCTGGAAAATGGGGATGAAGACTGTGAGCCCCCCGTGGGACAACCTCATCACCTTGTAACCTCCCCAGTGCTTAGAACAGTGCACATAGTAAGGGCTTAATAAATGCTATCATTATTATTATTAAAACAAGGAAGCAGGCAATAAACGGGGCCCGGCTTCGTCCCGAGGGTGGCCGCCCCTCACCTTGGCCCTCCTGCTGACCAGATCCGAGTCGACCCTCTCGAGCCAGGCGTGCTGGAGGTCGCAGAGCAGCAGGGTGTAGCCGCGGTCGGTGAAATGGGCTTTGGCCAGCAGCGAGTCCCCAGGCAGTTGAAGCCAGGCCCAGGGGCGGCACAGCAGGTCGTCTTCCGGCTCCTCCATCTGCGCGAAAACATTCATCCCCGTTAGCCTCCCCCCCCGGCCGGGCACCCCGTGTCCCCCTTTTCCCCCTACTGCTGGCGCCGGCCCCCCATCCCCATCCCCACTTAATAATAATATAAGCGCTTTCTATGTGCCAAGCACTGTTCTAAGCGCCGGGGAGGTTACAAGGTGATCAGGTTGTCCCACGGGGGGCTCACAGTCTTAATCCCCACTTTACAGACGAAGTAACTGAGGCCCAGAGAAGTGAAGTGACTCGCCCAAAGTCACACAGCTGACAATTGGCGGAGCCGGGATTTGAATCCATGAGCCCTGACTCCAAAGCCCGGGCTCTTTCCACTGAGCCCCGCTGCTTCTCATTATATAATAATAATGATATATGTATATATGTTTGTACATATTTATTACTCTATTTATTTATTTATTTTATTTGTACATATCTATTCTATTTATTTTATTTTGTTAGTATGTTTGGTTTTGTTCCCTGTCTCCCCCTTTTACACTGTGAGCCCACTGTTGGGTAGGGACTGTCTCTATATGTTGCCAATTTGTACTTCCCAAGCGCTTAGTACAGTGCTCTGCACATAGTAAGCGCTCAATAAATACGATTGATGATGACTAAGCGCTTACTCTGTGCCAAGCACTGTTCTAAGCGCCGGGGAGGTTACAGGGTGATCAGGTTGTCCCACAGGGGGCTCGCAGTTTTAATCCCCATTTTACAGATGAGGAACTGAGGCGCAGAGAACTGACTTGCCCAAAGTCACCCAGCTGACAATTGGCGGAGCCGGGATTTGAACCCATGACCCCTGACTCCAAAGCCCGGGCTCTTTCCACTGAGCCACGCTGCTTCTCATTATATAATAATAATGATGGCATTTACTAAGCGCTATGTGCCAAGCACTGTTCTAAGCGCTGGGGAGGTTACAAGGTGAGCAGGTTGTCCCACTTGGGGCTCACAGTCTTAATCCCCATTTTACAGATGGGGCAACTGAGGCACAGAGAAGTGAAGTGACTTGCCCAAAGTCACACAGCTGACAATTGGCGGAGCCGGGATTTGAACCCATGACCCCTGACTCCAAAGCCCGGGCTCTTTCCACTGAGCCCCGCTGCTTCTCATTATATAATAATAATGATGGCATTTACTAAGTGCTTACTATGTGCCAAGCACTGTTCTAAGCACTGGGGAGGTTACAAGGTGATCAGGTTGTCCCACGGGGAGCTCACAGTTTTAATCCCCATTTTACAGATGAGGAACTGAGGCACAGAGAAGTGAAGTGACTTGCCCAAAGTCACACAGCTGACAATTGGCGGAGCAGGGATTTGAACCCATGACCCCTGACTCCAAAGCCCGGGCTCTTTCCACTGAGCCCCGCTGCTTCTCAGTATATAATAATAATGATGGCATTTACTAAGCGCTTACTATGTGCCAAGCACTGTTCTAAGCGCTGGAGAGGTTACAAGGTGAGCAGGTTGTCCCACTTGGGGCTCACAGTCTTAATGCCCATTTTACAGATGGGGTAACTGAGGCACAGAGAAGTTGTCACTTGCCCAAAGTCACACAGCTGACAATTGGCAGAGCCGGGATTTGAACCTGTGACTCCAAAGCCTGGGCTCTTTCCACTGAGCCGTGCTGCTTCCCTGTCCATAACCATTTCTGTCTGTATTGCGGCTCAGTGGAAAGGGCCCAGGATTGGGAGTCCGAGGTTGTGGGTTCTAATTCCGGCTCCGCCACTTGTCAGCTTGGTGATTTGGGGCAAGTCGCTTCACTTCTCTGAGCCTCAGTGACCTCCTCTGTAAAATGGGGATGAAGATTGTGAGCCCCACGTGGGACAACCTGATCACCTTGTAACCCCCGGCGCTTAGAACAGTGCTTTGCATGTAGTAAGTAATTAATAAATGCCATCATTATTATTATTATAGTAAGCGCTTAATACCATCATTATTATTATTACAGTAAGCGCTTAACAAATACCATCATTAAATTCCCCTCCTGGGCAAATCTATCCTTAGAGAAGCAGCGTGGCTCAGTGGAAGGAGCCCGGGCTTTGGAGTCAGAGGTCATGGGTTCGAATCCCGACTCCACCACATGTCTGCTGTGTGACTTTGGGCAAGTCACTTAACTTCTCTGGGCCTGTTACCTCATCTGTAAAATGGGGATTAAGACTGTGAGCCCCACGTGGGACAACCTGATCACCCTGTATTCTCCCCAGCGCTTAGAACAGTGCTAAGCACATAGTAAGTGCTTAACAAATGCCAATTATTATTATCCTTAGGTCCTCGCTCTCCACATGGCTCTCAAATGTCCAGCGGCTCAGCTTCCCTTTCTAGACCCTTTTCCCCAAGAAATACTGCCACCCACCCTGGGCCCAACCACCCCAGGATGAGGAAACTGAGGCAGAAATGGGGCAGAGTCTCGCCACCTCCGCCCCTGGTTCCAACCCCTAGGCTGGGGTGGGGAAACAGATGAGGGAGAGCAATCGCCCTCCTACTATAATAATAATAATGATGATGGTATTTGTTAAGCGCTTGAAAAGCACTGTTCTAAGCGCTGGGGGGATACAAGGTGATCAGGTTGTCCCACAGGGGGCTCGCAATCTTGATCCCCATTTTACAGATGAGCGAACTGAGGTACAGAAAAGTTAAGTGACTTGCCCAAGGTGGCGGAGCCGGGATTTGAACCCATGACCTCTGACTCCCAAGCCCGGGCTATTTCCACTGAGCCACGCTGCTTCGCTAGGGTCTCAACCTCAGGGCCGAGGTGGGGAAATTGAGGCAAAGATGGAGGGGGGCAAGTCAAGCCAGCCCCCACCCTGCCTCCCAACTCCCAGACCAAAGGTAAACTGAGGCAGGGGTGGGCCGCAGCTTAGCCGGCCCCACCCTGGCCTCAACTCCAAAGCTGAAGAAGGCAAACTCTCTTCCTCCCTTCAAAGCCCTACTGAGAGCTCACCTCCTCCAGAAGTGCTTTGCACATAGTAAGAGCTTAATAAACGCCATCATTATTATTATTATTGTAACCTCGCCAGCACTTAGAACAGTGCTTGGCACATAGTAAGCGCTTAATAAATGCCATTAAAAAAAAAAAGGCCTTCCCAGATTGAGCCCCCTCCTTCCTCTCCCCTCCGCCCTCCCTCCTTCCCTTCCCCGCAGCACCTGTATATCTATTTGTACAGATTTATTGCTCTATTTATTTTACTTGTACATATTGACTATTCTATTTATTTTATTAATGATATGCCTATAGCTCTATTTGTTCTGACGATTTTGACACCCGTCTACATGTTTTGATTTGTTGTCCGTCTCCCCCTTCTAGACTGTGAGCCCGTTGCGGGGTAGGGACCGTCTCTAGATGTTGCCGACTTGTACTTCCCAAGCGCTTAGTACAGTGCTCCGCACACAGTTAAGCGCTCAATAAATATGATTGCATGAATGAATGAATGAATGAATAAACTAAGGTTGGGGGGAGGTAGCAGTGACAAACAAACCGGCCCCCACCCTGGCCCCAACCCCAAGGGCAAAGGTAAATCATAATCATTATTATGGTACTGATTAAGCATCAGCGCTTAGAACAGTGCTTTGCACATAGTAATCGCTTAATAAATGCCATCATTTACTACGTGCCAAACACTGTTCTAAGCACTGGGGTAGACACGAGTTAATCAGGTTGGACACAGTCCCTGTCCCCCATGGGGCTCAGTCTTAATGTCCATTTTCCAGATGAGGAAACTGAGGCCCAGAGAAGTGAAGTGACTCACCCAAAGTCACCCAGCAGACAAGTGGCAAAGGCGGAATTAGAGAAACAGCGTGGCTCAGTGGAAAGAGCCCGGGCTTGGGAGTCAGAGGTCGTGGGTTCAAATTCCGGCTCCACCGCTTGTCAGCTGTGTGACTTTGGGCAAGTCACTTCACTTCTCTGGGCCTCAGTGACCTCATCTGGAAAATGAGGATTAAGACTGTAAGCCCCAAATGGGACAACCTGATCACCTTGTATCTGCCCCAGCGCTTAGAACAGTGCTTTGCACATAGTAAGCGCTTAACAAATAGAGAAGCAGCATGGCTCAATGGAAAGAGCCCGGGCTTTGGAGTCGGAGGTCACGGGTTCAAACCCCGGCTCTGCCCCCTGGTCTGCTGTGTGACTTTGGGCAAGTCACTTCACTTCTCTGGGCCTCAGTTCCCTCATCTGTAAAATGGGGATCAAGACTGTGAGCCCCCCGTGGGACAGCCTGATCACTTTGTAACCTCCCCAGCGCTTAGAACGGTGCTTTGCACACAGTAAGCGCATAATAAATGCTATCATTAACAAATGCTATCATTAACAAATGCCAAAATTATTATTATAACCCAGGTCCTTCTGACTCGAGGCACGGGCTCTAAACTGAGGCAGAGACGTGGTGGGGGGGGGGGTGCAGCCTAGCAAGTCCAGCCCCAACCCCCGGCCTAAGGTAAACTGAGGCACAGACGAGCGGGAAAGTTTAGCTGGCCCCTACCCCCAGACCCAAGGTAAACTGAGGCAGAGATGTTGCGGGGGGGGAGGGGGGTAATAGTCTAGCCGGCTCCTGCCCTGGCCCTAACACCCAGGCCAAAACAGGTAAACTGAGGCGGAGACCAGGATAGATGCCCTAATCACCTGGGTGACCGAAAAGGAGGGTGAGCGCATGCGCCGTTGGAAGAGCCGACGGAGGAGGGAGCGCATGCGCAGGGTGGAAGGGTGGCTGGGGGTGTGTGCGCATGCGCCGACTGGAAGGGTAGATGGGTGTGTGCGCATGCGCCGGCTGGAAGAACGGGCGGGGGAGTAAGCGCATGCGCCGGCTGGAAGGGTGGCGGGAGGGGGGTGTGAGCGCATGCGCCGGTTGGAAGGACTGTCGGGAGGGCTGAGCGCATGCGCCGGCTGGAAGAGCGGACGGGGAAGTGAGCGCATGCGCCAGCTGGAAGGGCGGTCGTGGGGGCTGAGCGCATTTTCATTCATTCATTCATCCATTCAGTCGTATTTATTGAGCGCTCACGGTGTGCAGGGCACTGTACTAAGCGCTTGGGAAGTCCAAGGTGGCAACATCTAGAGACGGGCCCTACCCAACGGAGGGTTCACAGTCTAGAAGAGGGAGACAAGCAACAAAACAAAACATATTAACCAAATAAAATAAATAGGATAGATATGTACAAGTAAAATAAATGAATAAATAGAGTGATAAATATGTACAAACATATTTACATATATACAGGTGCTGTGGGGAAGGGAAGGAGGTAAGGCGGGGGGATGGAGACGGGGACGAGGGGGAGAGGAAGGAGGGGGCTCAGTGTGGGAAGGCCTCCTGGAGGAGGTGAGCTCTGAGCAGGGCCTTGAAGGGAGGAAGAGAGCTAGCTCGGTCGGGGGCGCTGAGCGCATTTTCATTCATTCATTCAATCGTATTTATTGAGCGCTTACTGTGTTTAGAGCACTGTACTAGGCGCTTGGGAAGTCCAAGCTGGCAACACATAGAGACGGGCCCTACCCAACAGCGCGTTCACAGTCTAAAAGGGGGAGACGGGCAACAAAATAAAACATATTAACAAAATAAAATAAATAGAATGAATATGTACAAGTAAAATAGAGTAATAAATACGTACAAACATAAGTACAGGGGCTGTGGGGAGGGGAAGGAGGTAAGGCGAGGGATAGGGAGAGGAAGGAGGGGGCTCAGTCTGGGAAGGCCTCCTGGAGGAGGTGAGCACTCAGTAGGGCTTTGAAGGGAGGAAGAGAGCGAGCTTGGAGGATGTGCGGAGGGAGGGCATTCCGGGCCAGGGGGAGGATTTTATTTGTACATATTTATTCTATTTATTTTATTTTGTTAATATGTTTTTTAATGGCATTTATTAAGCGCTTACTATGTGCAAAGCACTGTTCTAAGCGCTGGCGGGGTTACAAAGTGATCAGGTTGTCCCACAGGGGGCTCACAGTCTTCATCCCCATTTTACAGATGAGGGAACTGAGGCCCAGAGAAGTGAAGTGACTTGCCCAAAGTCACACAGCTGACGATTGGCAGTTTTCTGTCTCCCCCTTCTAGACTGTGAGCCCGCTGTTGGGTAGGGACCGTCTCTAGATGTTGCCAACTTGTACTTCGCAAGTGCTTAGTACAGTGCTCTGCACACAGTAAGCGCTCAATAAATACGATTAGTGAATGAATGAATAAATACTTATGAATGAATGAATGAATGACGTGGGCGGGGTATCGACGGGCTCCAGCTGGAAGGGTGGAGGAGGGCGCATGCGCTGGCTGGAAGGTTGGACGGGGGAGAGCGCATGCGCCGGATGGAAGGGCGGAACCCAGGACGAGCGCATGCGCGGATTGGAAGGGCGGGGGGCAGGGCGCATTCGCCGGCTGGAAGGGCGGGACGCAGGGCGGGCGCGGGCGCTGATTGGACGGGCGGGAGGCAGGGCGCATGCGCAGTCGGGGTGATGAGGGAGGAGGGAAAATAATGGGGCGGCGACACACTGCGTGGGTCCCCCGAGCCGCGCTGTACAGCCACCGTGGGGAGCCCCGCCCCGTCCCCCCGACCCCCGCGCCCCGGCCTCAACGGGAAAATCCGCGGGACGGCCCCGCCCCCAACCCCTCCCTACCGTGAGCGGCGGCAACGCCTCCTCCGCTCCCGCCCGGGAGGCGCCAAAAATCACCGCCCCGGAGGGGGCGGGGACGGAGGGCGGGGCTCAGGGAGCCGGATGCGCGCGGCCACGCCGGGCGTAGGGGCCGGGGGGCGGGGCTTTGTGGCGTGGGGACGGGGGCGGGGCTTTACTGTCGTGTGGGCGTGGTCTCGCGAGGGCTGGGGAGCTAGGGGTGGCCTGGGCGTCGAGTGGGCGTGGCTTTGGAGTCAGACGGGCCTGGTCTCGCCAGGCTTGGGGCGGTGGGCGGGGCTTTAGAGTCAGAGTGGCCTCACGCGGTTTTGGGCAGTGGGCGGGGCCTGGGCGTCAGTGGGCGTGGTCTCGCTTATGGGCGGCCCCTGGGTGACAGGTGGGTGGGCTTTAGAGTTAGACGGGCATAGTCTCGCGAGGCTTGAGGAGGTGGGCGGGGCCTGGGCGTCGGGTGGGCGTGGTCTCGCGAAGGTTGGGGCGGGGGTGGGGCTTTAGAGTCAGGTGGCCGTGGTCTCGCGAAGGTTGGGGCGGGGGTGGGGCTTTAGAGTCTGACGGGCATGGTCTCGCGAGGCTTGGGGCGCTGGGCGGGGCTTTAGACTCGGGAGGGCGTGGTCTTGCGAGGCTTGGGGCGGGGCTTTAGGCTCAGGAGGGCGTGGTCTCGCGAGGTTCG
This sequence comes from Tachyglossus aculeatus, assembly GCF_015852505.1. Taxonomy (NCBI): domain Eukaryota; kingdom Metazoa; phylum Chordata; class Mammalia; order Monotremata; family Tachyglossidae; genus Tachyglossus; species Tachyglossus aculeatus. The sequence goes on along the minus strand of NC_052066.1, from coordinate 8,005,455 downwards.
GGGCGGTAAGCGGGGCCTGGGCGCCGGGTGGGCGGCGCTTCAGAGTCAGGTGGGCGTGGTCTCGTGCGGTTTGGGCGGGGATTGGTTTCCGATGGGCGTGGTCTCGTGAGGCTTGGGGCGGTGGGCGGGGCTTTAGCGTCAGATGGGCGGGATCTCGCGCGACCTGGGCGGGGCTTAGCGTCAGATGGGCGTGGCCTCGCGAGGCCTCGTGTGGTGGGCGTGGCCTGGGGGAGCGCTCACTACGGGCCAGACACTGCTCTGAGCGCTCAAGCAGCCTATCAGGTTGGAGCCACTAATAATAATAATAATAATGATAACAATAATAATAATGACGGTATTTGTCAAGCGCTTACTATGTGCGAAGCACTGCTCTGACAGAAGCACCGTGCCTCAGTGGAAAGAGCCCGGCCTTTGGAGGCGGAGGTCCTGATGATGATGATGATGGCATTTATTAAGCGCTTACTATGTGCAAAACACTGTTCTGAGCGCCGGGGAGATTACAAGGTGATCAGGTGGTCCCACGGGGGGCTCACCGTCTTCATCCCCATTTTCCAGATGAGGGAACTGAGGCCCAGAGAAGCGAAGTGACTCGCCCAAAGTCACCCAGCTGACAAGTGGCGGAGCCAGAATTCGAACCCGTGACCTCTGACTCCAAAGCCCGGGCTCTTGCCACTGAGCCACGCTGCTTCTCATGGGTTCAAATCCCGACTCCGCCAACTGTCAGCTGGGTGACTTTGGGCGAGTCACTTCACTTCTCTGGGCCTCAGTTTCCTCATCTGGAAAATGGGGATGAAGACTGTGAGCCCCCCGTGGGACAACCTGATCACCTTGTATCCCCCCCCCCCCAGCGCTTAAAACAGTGCTTGGCACATAGTAACCGCTTAATAAGTGCCATTATTATTATTCTCTGTGCCTCAGTGACCTCCTCTGTAAAATGGGGTTGAAGGCTGTGAGCCCCCCGTGGGACAACCTCATCACCTTGTATCCCCCCACAGCGCTCAGAACAGTATTTTGCACATAGTAAGCGCTTAACAAACTCCATCGTTATTATTTCTATTATTCTAAGCGCTAGGGAGGTTACAAGGTGATGCGGTTGTCCCACGGGGGGCTCACGGTCTTCATCCCCATTTTACAGATGAGGGAACTGGGGCACAGAGAAGTGAAGTGACTTGCCCAAAGTCACACAGCTGACAAGTGGTGGAGTAATAATAATAATAATGATGATGGCATTTATTGAGCTCTTACTATGTGCAAAGCACTGTTCTAAGCGCTTACAAGGAAATCAGGTTGTCCCATGGGGGGCTCACAGTCTTAATCCCCATTTTCCAGATGAGGTCACTGAGGCCCAGAGAAGTGAAGTCCTTCCCGCCTCACAAGCCCGCAACCTTGGTGTCATCCTCGACTCCGCTCTCTCGTTCACCCCTCACATCCAAGCTGTCACCAAAACCTGCCGGTCTCAGCTCCGCAACATCGCCAAGATCCGCCCTCTCCTCTCCATCCCAACCGCTCCCCTGCTCGTTCAAGCTCTCATCCTATCCCGTCTGGACTACTGCAACGGCCTCCTCTCTGATCTCCCATCCTTGTGTCTCTCCCCACTTCAATCCATACTTCACGCCGCTGCCCGGATTGTCTTTGTCCAGAAACGCTCTGGGCATGTTACTCCCCTCCTCAAAAATCTCCGGTGGCTCCCAATCAATCTGCACATCAGGCAGAAACTCCTCCCCCTGGGCTTCCAGGCTGTCCATCCATCCATCCATCCATCCCCTGGCCCCCTCCTCCCTCTCCTCCCTTCTCTCCTTCCCCAGCCCAGCCCGCACCCTCCGCTCCTCCGCCGCTAATCTCCTCACCATTAGGCCTCGTTCTCGCCTGTCCCGCCGCCAACCCCCGGCCCACGTCCTCCCCCTGGCCCGGAATGCCCCCAATCCCTCTGCCCATCCGCCAAGCTAGCTCTCTTCCTCCCTTCAAGACCCTACTGAGAGCTCACCTCCTCCAGGAGGCCTTCCCAGACTGAGCCCCTTCCTTCCTCTCCCCCTCGTACCCCTCTCCATCCCCCCATCTTACCTCCTTCCCTTCCCTACAGCACCTGTATATATGTATATATGCTTGTACATATTTATTACTCTATTTATTTTACTTGTACATATCTATTCTATTTTATTTTGTTAGTATGTTTGGTTTTGTTCTCTGTCTCCCCCTTTTAGACTGTGAGCCTATTGTTGGGTAGGGACTGTTTCTATATGTTGCCAACTTTTACTTCCCAAGCGCTTAGTACAGTGCTCTGCACACAGTAAGCGCTCAATAAATACGATTGATTGATTGATTGATTGAAGTGACTTGCCCAAAGTCACACAGCTGACAATTGGCAAAGCCGGGACTAGAACCCATTCTCTCTGACTCCAAAGCCCGGGCTTTTCCCACTGAGCCATGCTGCTTCTGTGAGGCCCTCATGGGCAGCGACTGTCACTGCTTATCATTCTACTGAGAAGCAGTGTGGCACAGTGGAAAGAGCCCAGGCCCAGGAGTCAGGAGGTCCTGGGTTCTAATTCGGACTCCCCCACTTGTCTGCTGGGTGACCTGGGACAAGTCACTTCACTTCTCTGGGCCTCATTTCCCTCATCTGTCAAATGGGGATGAAGAGGGTGAGCCCCTCGTGTGACAGGGACTGGGTCCAACCCCATTTATACTTCCCAAGCGCTTAGTCCAGTGCTCTGCACACAGTAGGCGCTCATAAACACGATTGAATGAATTTGTATCTATCCATCCCAGCGCTTAGAACAGCGCCTGGGACATAGTTAGTGCTTAACAAATACCATCGTTATTATTGTCCTCTCCCAAGCACCTAGTCCAGTTTTCTGCACAAAGTTAAGCACTCGATATACAACTGAGTGTATGAATGTGCCACATGGGGCTTGGTCTTAATCCCCATTTTACAAATGAGGTAAATGAGGCACAGAGAGGTGCTTAACAAATACCATTTAAGAATAAATAAATAAATGAAATGGCGAAGCGGCGTGGCTCAGTGGGAAGAGTACAGGTTTCGGGGTCAGAGGTCACAGGTTCTAATCCCGCTCTGCCATTTGTCTGCTGCGAGCCACTTCTCTGGGCCTCAGTTCCCTCATCTGTAAAATGGGGATGATGACTGTGAGACCCCGTGGGCCAACCCGATCACCTTGTATCCCCCCCCACCGCTTAGAACAGTGCGTGGCACATAGTAAGCACTTAACAAATGCCATTATTATTATTATTACTAAGTGGGTGGGAGTTCCAAGCCAGAGGAAGGATGTGGGAGAGGGGCCGGTGGCGAGACTGATTACTGATCGACTCCTCTAGTCTGTCAGCTCACTGCGGGCAGGGAATGTGTGTCTGTTCTACTGTTCCCTCCCAATCACTTAGAACGGAGCCCTGTAGGACCGACCGATTACCGGCGATGACACAGATACACGGCGACCAGTCTCTGGGAAGGGCATGAGGTCATTTGGCTTTATAGGGTCATTTCATGCCCCCCGCTCCCATTCGGGGGAGACGGGCGGCAGAGCGGCCAGCCCAGCTCAACGGGCCCAAAGCGGAGCCGTGACACCCATCACGGGGCCCACCCCCCACCGGGAGAGGGAGAGAGCGGAGTCTGGGGTCCTGGGGGTGGGTGAGCAGGGCCTAGAGTCCTGGAGTTGGACGCCACCCATCCCTAGGCCGCAGGGGTGCTGCTCTGTGCCCGGCCTTCTTCTTCGCGCCCCGCCGAGGCGTCCCGGGGAAGAGCGAGAGCGGAAAGGGCCGAGGTGCTCACACGGCCCCGGGCCCTCCGGGGACGGGCAACAATTCGACGGCTTCCCCGGGCTGGGGGCGGTCCTGCCCCTTGGCCCCGCTGTTTGAGGGCGGCGGGCAGAGGCGGCGGAAGGGCCCGGGGAGCAGAGGCCACAGGGCCCTCAGAGGACGGGGGAGCCCGGACAGCTGGGAGGCCCGGTTGGCCTCGTCGGCCTCATTGGCGTGGTTGGCCTGGTTGATGGGGTCGGCCTGATTGGCGGGGTCGGCCTGGTCGGCGGGGTCGGCCTGATTGGCGGGGTCGGCCTGGTCGGCCTGGTCAGCTTCGTCTGCCGGGCCACGGAGGAGAGCAGAGGCGGCGGTGGCTTGTGGGGCCTGGGCTTCGTGGCCCGGGGGACACGGTGGCGACAGCAGCGGTGGCAGCCCCCGCTCCTCTCTGGTCCCTGCAGTGGGCAGATGTGGCGGAGGGTTGGGGGGGAGAGAAGGCGGTCAGGGGCCGCGACCCTTCCCGGGCTCGCCCTGGTCCTCGCCCGCGCGCGGCCTCCGCGGGCCGGCCTGCCCCCGGCGGCTCACCGGGCACCGTGTTGTCCAGCACAAAGGCCAACAGGGCGGCGAGGAGCACCGGGGTGGCCAGGAGGGACTGCAGCAGCACGTCCAGCGGGGGCCAGCCTGGGGGTGGGTGCGGAGGGAGGGAGAGACAGAGAGAGACCGGGGACGGTGGGAAGGAGGGGCAATGCCCCCCAGCTGCCCACCACAGAGGGCAGGGGGCACACCGCCATTTACCCCCACTTCCGGTTTGGGCGCACTCACTTCCGGTCCCAGCCCTCCCCCCCACCCAGTGGAGCAGACGGACCCCGGAATAGCGCCCTTCCGCTCCCCCCCAGCGCCCCCTAGTGACTGCCCCGGAACAGCGCCCCCAGTGACCACCCTGGCACGGCGCCCTCCCGCCCCAAAGCGCCCCCTAGTGACCGCCCCGGCATAGCGCCGTCCCACCCCACAGCGCCCCCTAGTGACCGCCCAGGAACAACGCCAACCCGCCCACAGCGCCTCCCAGTGACCATCCCGGCATAGCGCCCTCCAGCCCACAGCACCCCCAAACGGACTGCCCCGGAACAACGCCCTCCCACCCCACAGTGCCCCCTAGTGACCGCCCCGGAATTGCGCCCTCCCGCCGCCCCAGCGCCCCCAGTGACCGCCCCACAGTGACCACCCCCCTAGCGCCCCCTAGTGACCGCCCCGGAACAGCGCCCCAAGTGGCCTCCCTGGAACAGCGCCCTCCCGCCCCACAGCGCCCCTTAGTGACAACCCCGGAACAGCGCCCCCGAGTGACCGCCCCGGAACAGCGCCCCCCAGTGACTGCCCCAGCATTAGCGCCCTCCCGCCCCACAGCGCCCCCCCCACGGACCGCCCCGGAATAGCGCCCTCCCGCCCCACAGCACCCCCTAGTGACCACCCGGGAACAAAGCCCTCCCGCCCCACAGCGCCTCCCAGTGACCATCCTGTCAACAGCGCCCTCCCACCCAGCAGCGCCCCCCAACGGACCGCCCCATAACAACGCCCTCCCGCCCCACAGCGCCCCTTAGTGACCGCCCAGCAACAGCGCCCTCCCGCCCCACAGCGCCCCCTAGTGACCGCCCCGGAACAACGCCCTCCCGCCCCACAGCGCCCCCTAGTGATCGCCCCGGAACAACGCCCTCCCGCCCCACAGCGCCCCCTAGTGACCGCCCCGCAACAGCGCCCTCCCGCCCCACAGCGCCCCCTAGTGACCGCCCCGGAACAGCGCCCCCCAGTGACCGCCCCGGCATAGCTCCCTCCCGCCCCACAGCGCCCCCCCTCCACGGACCGCCCCGGAATAGCACCCTCCCGCCCCACAGCGCTCCCTAGTGACCTCCTGGGAACAAAGCCCTCCCGCCCCACAGCGCCTCCCAGTGACCATCCCGGCAACAGCGCCCTCCCGCCCCGCAGCGCCCCCCCACGGACCGCCCCGGAACAACGCCCTCCCGCCCCACAGCGCCCCTTAGTGACCGCTCCGCAACAGCGCCCTCCCGCCCCACAGTGCCCCCTAGTGACCGCTCCGCAACAACGCCCTCCCGCCCCACAGCGCCCCTTAGTGAACGCCCCGCAACAGCGCCCTCCCGCCCCCCCGCCCCCCAGCGCCCCCTCGCCCCCCATAGCCTCCCAGTGACCGACCAGGAACAGCGCCCCCAGTGGCCGCCCTGGGACAGCAACCCTCCCGCCCCACAGTGCCCCCTAGTGACCGCCCCGGCATAGCGCCCTCCCGCCCCACAGCGCCCCCCCCCACGGACAGCCCCGGAATAGCGCCCTCCCGCCCCCACAGCGCCCCCTAGTGACCACCCGGGAACAAAGCCCTCCCAGTGACCATCCCGGCATAGCGCCCTCCCGCCCCACAGCGCCCCCCAACGGACCGCCCCGGAACAGCGCCCCCAGTGACGGCCACCTTCGGCTTCCAGGCTGTCCATCCGTCCATCCCCCGGCCCCCTCCTCCCTCCCGTCCCTTCTCTCCTTCTCCATCGCAGCCCGCACCCTCCGCTCCTCCTCCGCCGCTAATCTCCTCCCCGTTAGGCCTCGTTCTCGCCCGTCCCGCCGCCGACCCCCGGCCCACGTCCTCCCCCGGGCCCGGAACGCCCCCAATCCCTCTGCCCATCCGCCAAGCTGGCTCTCTTCCTCCCTTCAAGGCCCTGCTGAGAGCTCACCTCCCCCAGGAGGCCTTCCCACACTCAGCTCCCTCCTTCCTCTCCCCCTCCCCCCCAACCCCCCGGCCTTACCTCCTTCCCCTCCCCACAGCACCTGTATATATGGATATATTTTGTTTTGTTCTCCGTCTCCCCCTTCTAGACTGTGAGCCCACTGTTGGATAGGGACCGTCTCTATCTGTTGCCGACTTGGACTTCCCAAGCGCTTAGTCCGGTGCTCCGCACACAGGAAGCGCTCAATCAATACGACTGAATGAATGAACAGCTCCCTCCCGCCCCCGGCGCCCCCCCCCCACCGTGACCTCCCCGGGGGAGCGCCCCCCCACGGACCTCCCCGAAATAGCTCCCCCCAGGGACCGCCCCGGAAGAGCGCCCTCCCGCCCCACAGCGCCCCCCAGTGACCGCCCCGGAACGGCTCCCTCCCGCCTCCGGCGCCCCCCAGTGACTTCTCCACAGCGCCCCCCACTGACCGCCCCACGCAGCTCTACAGTGCCCATCTGCTCCACAGCGCCCCCCAGTGACCACGGCGCAGCACCGTCCCGCTCCACACAGCTCAACAGCGCCCCCTCGTGCCCGCCCGCTCCACCCCCCGTACCGGCCCCCCAGCGACCGGCCCAGAACAGCGCCCTCCTGCCCCCCCGGTGACCGCCCCACGCAACCCTTTAGTTTAGCCCATTTGCTCCACAGCGCCCCCCAGTGACCGCCCCACAACGCCGGCACGTTCCACCGCGTCCCAGGGCCTCTTCGTGCCCCCAACTCCACACAGCTCTACAGCGCCCCCCAGTGCCCATCCACACCCCCGGGCCCACCCCACCCCCCTCCGGGCTGTCCGGCTCCACACAGCTCTACAGCGCCCCCCGGTGACCGTCCTCTCCCCCAGGCCCGCCCACCCCCGCTCCACAGAGCTCTACAGCGCCCCCCGGTGCCCGCCCGCTCCCCCGTACCCACCCCGCAGCGCTCTCCCTCTCCCCATAGGGCTCTGCAGCGCCCCCCAGTGCCCGCCCGCACCCCCGGGTCCCCCCCCCCCCAGTGCTGTACGGCTCTACGGCGCCCCCTAGTGCCCGTCCGCTCTCCCGGGCCCGCCCCCCCAGCGCTCTCCCGCTCCCCACAGCTCTGCAGCGCCCCACAGCGAACGCCCCCCGATGCCCGCAGCGCCCCCCCAGCGCCCTCCCGCTCCACACAGCTCCGCAGCGCCCCCGAGCGACCGGGCCCCCCCCCCCAGTGCCCGTCCGCTCTTCCGGGCCCGCCCCGCAGCGCCCCCCGGTGTCCGCCCCCCAAAGCTCTCCCGCTCCACACAGCTCTATGGCGCCCCCCAGTGACCGTCCGCTCCCCCGTGCCCGTGCCCCCCAGCTCTCTCCCGCTCCCCACAGCTTTGCAGCGCCCCCTAGTGACCGTACGCTCCCCCGGGCCCACCCCGCAGCGCTCTCCCGCTCCACACAGCTTTACAGCGCCTCCCAGTGACCGCCCCGCAGCGCCCCCAGGGGCCCGTCCGCTCCCCCGGGCCCGCCCCGCAGCGCCCCCCGGTGCCCGCCCCCCAGCGCTGTCCCGCTCCCTACCGCCCCGCAGCGCCCCCCGGCGCCCGCCCCCCGGCGCTGCCCGCGCCCCACAGCTCCGCAGCGCCGTCCCGCTCCCCACAGCTCCGCAGCGCCCCCCGGTGGCCGCCCCGTGGATCTGTCCCGCTCCCCTCGGCTCCGCAGCGCCCCCCGGTGCCCGCCCCGCGGCGCTGTTCTGCTCCCCCCCGCTCCGCAGCGCCCCCCGGTGCCCGCCCCCCGGCGCCGTCCCGTTCCCCACAGCTCCGCAGCGCCCCCCGGTGCCCGCCCCGCGGCGCTGTCCCGCTCCCCACGGCTCCGCTTTTTTTTTTTGATGTCTGTCTCCCCCTTCTAGACCGTGAGCCCGCTGTTGGGTAGGGACCGTCTCTATAATTTGCCAACTTGGACTTCCCAAGCGCTTAGTCCAGTGCTCTGCGCACAGTAAGCGCTCAATAAATACGATTGAATGAATGTATGAATGCCCGCGCCCCACGGCTCCGCAGCGCCCCGCGGTGACCGCCCCACAGCAATGTTCCGCTCCCCACCGCTCCGCAGCGCCCCCCGGTGCCCGCCCCCCGGCGCTGTCCCGCTCCTCACAGCTCCGCAGCGCCCCCCGGCGGCCGCCCCGCAGCGCCCCCCATGCCCGCGCCCCACGGCTCTGCAGCGCCCCCCGGTGGCCGCCACGCGGCGTTGCCCCGCTCCATACAGCTCTGCAGCGCCCCCCGGTGCCCGCCCCGCGGCGCCGTCCCGCTCCCCCCTGCTCCGCAGTGCCCCCCGGTGCCCGCCTCGCGGCGCCGTCCCGCTCCCCGGGGCTCCATAGCGCCCCCCGGTGCCCGCCCCCCAGCGCTGTCCCGCTCCTCACAGCTCCGCAGCGCCCCCCGGCGGCCGCCCTGCAGTGCCCCCCATGCCCGCGCCCCACGGCTCTGCAGCGCCCCCCGGTGGCAGCCCCGCGGCGTTGCCCCGCTCCATACAGCTCTGCAGCGCCCCCAGGTGCCCGCCCCGCGGCGCCGTCCCGCTCCCCACGGCTCCGCAGCGCCCCCCGGTGCCCGCCCCGCGGCGCTGTCCCGCCCCCTACAGCTCCGCAGCGCCCCCCGGTGCCCGTCCCGCGGCGCTGTCCCGCTCCCTACAGCTCCGCAGCGCCCCCCGGTGCCTGCCCCGCAGCGCTGTCCCACTCCCTACAGCTCCGCAGCGCTCCCAGGTGCCCGCCCCGCGGCGCTGTCCCGCTCTTTACGGCTCCGCAGCGCCTCCCGGTACCCGCCGCGCAAGGCTGTCCCACTCCCTACAGCTCCGCAGCGCCCCCAGGTGCCCGCCCCGCGGCGCTGTCCCGCTCCCTACAGCTCCGCAGCGCCCCCCGGTGCCCGCCCCGCAGCGCTGTACAGCTCCGCAGCGCCCCCCGGTGCCCGCCCCCGGCGCTGTCCCGTTCCCCACGGCTCCGCAGCGCCCCCCGGTCTTCCCCCCATGGCGCTGTCCCGCTCCCTACAACTCCTCAGCGCCCCCCGGTGTTCGCCCCGCGGCGCCGTCCCGCTCCCCACAGCTCCGCAGCGCCCCCCGGTGGCCGCCCCGCGGCAACGTCCCGCTCCCTACAGCTCCTCAGCGCCCCCCGGTGGCCGCCCCGCGGCACCGTCCCGCTCCCTACAGCTCCGCAGCGCCCCCCGGTGGCCGCCCCGCGGCGCTGCCCCGGTCCCCACAGCTCCGCAGCGCCCCCCGGTGCCCGTTTCGCGTCGATGCTGCCCGTCGATGCTGCCCGTCGATGCTGCCCGTCGATGCTGCCCGTCGATGCCCGCCGCGGGTGCCCGCCCGCCCCGTACCGGTTTGCAGCGCCGTCGGGGCGTCGTCGGGGGTGAACCTCCTCGGGAGCAGCAGCGCCATGAAGACGGCCAGGCCCAGCAGGAAGACGTTGCGACCGGAGTGGAGGTGGGCCGCGCGGAAGCGGGCCAGGCCCCCCGACAGCACTGGGGCCTGCGACACCCACAGCACCGCGCCTGGCACGGCCCAAAGGCACATCACCGAGACCACACCGGGCACCGGACGGGGACGGATGGACGGATGGACGGACGGAGGGGCAATCAATCAATCAATCAATCACCGGCCAACGCCAGGGAGACGGGGACAAGGGCAGAGGGGGTCACTCACTGATCAATCAATCAATCAATCCTATTTATTGAGCGCTTACTGTGTGCAGAGCACTGTACTGAGCGCTTCGGAAGTCCAAGTTGGCAACATAGACGGTCCCTACCCAACAGTGGGCTCACAGTCTAAAAGGGAACAAAACCAAACTGAGCGGGGCAAAGGACTAGGGGCAGGGAGGGTCACTTACTGAGTAATAATACATAATGCCGGCATTTGCTAAGTGCTTACTACTACTACTAGTAATCATCATCATCATCAATCGTATTTATTGAGCGCTTACTATGTGCAGAGCACTGTACTAAGCGCTTGGGAAGTACAAGTTGGCAACATCTAGAGACGGTCCCTACCCAACAGTGGGCTCACAGTCTAAAAGGGGGGAGACAGAGAACAAAACCAAACATACTACTACTAATAATAATGGCATTTATTAAGCGCTTACTAAGTGCCAAGCACTGTTCTAAGCGCTGGGGAGATACAAGGTGATCAGGTTGTCCCCCGTGGGGCTCACAGTCTTCATCCCCATTGGACAGATGAGGGAACTGAGGCCCAGAGAAGGGAAGTGACTTGCCCAAAGTCACACAGCTGACATATATACAGCGGGACCCTGTATATATGTTTGTACATATTTATTACTCTATTTATTTATCTTACTTGTACATATCTATTCCATTTATTTTATTTTGTTAGTATGTTTGGTTTTGTTGTCTGTCTCCCCCTTCTAGACTGTGAGCCCACCGTTGGGTAGGGACCGTCTCTAGATGTTGCCAACTAGGACTTCCCAAGCGCTTAGTCCAGTGCTCAGCACACAGTAAGTGCTCAATAAATACGATTGATTGATTGATTGATTGATTGATTGATTGATTGACCTATGACTCCAAAGCCCGGGCTCTTTCCACTGAGCCACGCTGCTTCTCTAACTTCTCTTCTACTGCTCTCTTACTACCACTACTACTACTACTAATAATAATAATAATGGCATTTATTAAGCGCTTACTAAGTGCCAAGCACTGTTCTAAGTGCTGGGGTGGGATACAGACTGTGAGCCCACTGTTGGGTAGGGACCGTCTCTGGATGTTGCCAACTTGTACTTCCCAAGCGCTTAGTCCAGTGCTCTGCACACAGTAAGCGCTCAATAAATGCAATTGAATGAAGGAGTGAATACAGGGTGATCAGGTTGTCCCCCGTGGGGCTCCCGGTCTTCATCCCCATTGGACAGAGGAGGGAACTGAGGCCCGCAGAATAATAATAATAGCATTTGTTAGTGCTTACTAGGTGTCAAACACTGTTCTAAGCGCTGGGACGGATACAGGGTCATCAGATTGTCCCCCGTGGGGCTCCCAGTCTTCGTCCCCATTGGACAGAGGAGGTCACTGAGGCCCACAGAATAATAATAATAATGATGGCATTTATTATGCGCTTTTACTCTGTGCAAAGCACTGTTCTAAGCACTGGGGAGGCTACAGGGTGATCAGGTTGTCCCACGGGGGGCTCACACAATTTTAATCCCCATTTTCCAGATGAGGGAACTGAGGCAGAGAGAAGTGAAGTGACTAGCCCAAAGTCACACAGCTGACAGTTGGCAGAGCCGGGATTTGAACCCATGACCTCTGACTCCAGAGCCCGTGATCTTTTCCACTGAGCCACGCTGCTTCTTTGAGCCACGCTGCTTCTCTTAATAATAGCATTTGTTAAGCGCTTACTAGGTGCCGAGCACTGTTCTAAGTGCTGGGACGGAAACAAGGTCATCAGATTGTCCCACGGGGGGCTCACAGTTTTTGTCCCATTTGACAGAGGAGGTCACAGGCCCAGAGAGGTAATAATAATAATAATAATTATTATAATTATAATTATAATAATATGGCATTTGTTAAGCGCTTACTATGTGTCAGGCACTGTTCTAAGCGCTGGGGAGTCTACAAGGTGATCAGGTTGTCCCCCGTGGGGCTCCCAGTCTTCATCCCCATTTTCCAGATGAGGTCACTGGGGCCCAGAGCAGCAAAGTGACTCGCCCAAGGTCACCCAGCTGACAATTGGCGGAGCCGGGATAATAATAATAATAATTATTATTATTATTATTATGGCATTTGTTAAGCGCTTACTATGCACAAAGCACTGTTCTAAGCGCTGGGGGGGATACAATGTGATCAAGTTGTCCCACGTGGGGCTCACAGTCTTAATCCCCATTTTTACAGATGAGGGAACTGAGACTCAGAGAAGTTAAGTGACTTGCCCAAGGTCACACAGCAGACTTGGGGTGGAGCCAGGATTAGAACCCATGACCTCTGACCCCCAGCCAGGGCTCTTTCCACTGAGGGGGTCACTTACTGAGGAGGGGGGAGGAGGGGTCACTCACTGACCAGGGGCGGGACGGGGGGCCTGGGAGAGTCATTCACTAGAGAAGCAGCGGGGCTCAGTGGAAAGAGCCCGAGCTTTGGAGTCAGAGGTCGTGGGTTCAAATCCCGACTCCGCCAATTGTCAGCTGGGTGACTGTGGGCAAGTCACTTCACTACTCTGGGCCTCAGTTCCCTCATCTGGAAAATGGGGATGAAGACTGGGAGCCCCCCGTGGGACAACCTGATCACCTTGGAACCTCCCCAGCGCTTAGAATGGTGCTTTGCATGTACTAAGTGCTCAATAAATGCTATTATTATTATTATTATTATGTTTCCAACTTGGACTTCCCAAGCGCTTAGTCCACAATAAATGCCATTATTATTATTATTATTGTTATTATTATTATTATTATTATTATTATTATTATTATTATTATTATTATGTCACCAGCTTGGACTTCCCAAGCCCTTAGTCCACAATAAATGCCATTATTATTATTATTATGTCACCAACTTGGACTTCCCAAGCCCTTAGTCCACAATAAATGCCATTATTATTATCATTATTATTATTATTATTATGTCACCAACTTGGACCTCCCAAGTGCTTAGTCCAGTGCTCTGCACACAGTAAGCGCTCAATAAATACGATTGAATGAATAAATGCCATTATCATTTTATTATTATTATGTCACCAACTTGGACTTCCCAAGCGCTTAGTCCACAATAAATGCCATTATTACAATTATTATTATTATTATTATTATTATTATTATTATTATTATTATTATTATTATTATTATTACGCCGCCAACTTGGACTTCCCAAGAGCTTAGTCCACAATAAATGCAATTATTATTATTATTATCATTATTATTATTATTATTATTATGTCACCAACTTGGACTTCCCAAGCGCTTAGTCCACAATAAATGCCATTATTATTATTATTATTATTATTATTATGTTGCCAACTTGGACTTCCCAAGCGCTTAGTCCACAATAAATGCCATTATCATTATTATCATTATTATTATCATTATTGTTATTATTATTATTATGTCACCAACTTGGGCTTCCCAAGCGCTTAGTCCACAATAAATGCCATTATCATTATTATTATTACCATTATTATTATTATGATTACTATGTCACCAACTTGGACTTCCCAAGCGCTTAGTCTACAATAAATGCCATTATCATTATTAGTAGTGGTAGTAGTAGTGGTAGTATGTCACCAACTTGGACTTCCCAAGCGCTTAGTCCACAATAAATGCCATTATCATTATTATTATTATTATTATTATTATGTTGCCAACTTGGACTTCCCAAGCGCTTAGTCCACAATAAATGCCATTATCATTATTATTATCATTATCATTATTATTATCATTATGTTGCCAACTTGGACTTCCCAAGCGCTCAGTCCACAATAAATGCCATTATTATGATCATTATCATCATCATTATCATGATGATGATGATGATGACGACGTCACCAACCTGGACTTCCCAAGCGCTCAGTCCACAGTAAATGCCATTATCATCATTATCATTATTATTATCATTATTATGATTATTATTATGTCACCAACTTGGACTTCCCAAGCGCTTAGTCCCCGATAAATGCCATTATTATTCTTATCATCATTATCATTATCATGATGATGATGATGATGACGATGTCACCAACCTGGACTTCCCAAGCGCTCAGTCCACAGTAAATGCCATTATCATTATTATTATTATCATTATTATTATTATTATTATTATTATGTCGCCAACTTGGACTTACCAAGCGCTCAGTCCACAATAAATGCCGTTATTATTCTTATGATCATTATCATTATCATGATGATGATGATGATGACGATGTCACCAACTTGGACTTCCCAAGCGCTCAGTCCACAGTAAATGCCATTATCATTATTATTATTATTATCATTATTATTATTATGTTGCCAACTCGGACTTCCCAAGCGCTCAGTCCACAATAAATGCCATTATTATTCTTATGATCATTATCATTATCATGATGATGATGATGATGACGATGTCACCAACTTGGACTTCCCAAGCGCTCAGTCCACAATAAATGCCATTATTATGATCATTATCATCATCATTATCATGATGATGATGATGACGATGTCACCAACCTGGACTTCCCAAGCGCTCAGTCCACAGTAAATGCCATTATCATTATTATTATTATCATTATTATTATTATTATTATGTTGCCAACTCAGACTTCCCAAGCGCTCAGTCCCCAATAAATGCCATTATTATTCTTATCATCATCATCATTATCATGATGATGATGATGACGACGTCACCAACTTGGACTTCCCAAGCCCTCAGTCCACAATAAATGCCATTATCATCATTATTATTCTTATCATTATTATTATTATTATTATGTCGCCAACTCGGACTTACCAAGCGCTCAGTCCCCAATAAATGCCATTATTATTCTTATCATCATTATCATTATCATGATGATGATGATGACGACGTCACCAACCTGGACTTCCCAAGTGCTCAGTCCACAATAAATGCCATTATTATGATCATTATCATCATCACTATCATGATGATGATGATGACGACGATGTCACCAACTTGGACTTCCCAAGCGCTCAGTCCACAATAAATGCCATTATCATTATCATTATTATTATCATTATTATTATTATTATGTTGCCAACTCGGACTTCCCAAGCGCTCAGTCCCCAATAAATGCCATTATTATTCTTATCATCATTATCATTATCATGATGATGATGATGACGACGTCACCAACTTGGACTTCCCAAGCGCTCAGTCCCCAATAAATGCCATTATCATCATTATTATTATAATCATTATTATTATTATTATTATGTTGCCAACTTGGACTTCCCAAGCGCTCAGTCCACAATAAATGCCATTATTATTATCATTATCATGATCATGATGATGATGATGTCACCAACTTGGACTTCCCAGGCGCCCAGTCGGGCGCTCGGCACCCAGCGGGCGCTCAATCCATCCGACTGAACGAGGGAATGGCGGGTGCCGGTGGGCAGGCCGGGGGGCGGCAGGGGAGCTGGGGGAGTCTCCCCCAGTGCCCCGGGGGGGAGAAGGGGCGTTGAGTAAGTGGGAGCAGGGGGGGACTCACCGTGCAGGGGCAGCGGGAGGGCGACGAGGGCCTGCGCCAGGCGCGGAGAGAGGCCTAACGCCACGCACAGCAGCCCCGACAGCTGCACCTCTCGACGCCAGCCCACCTACCTCGGCGACAACACAGTACAGATTGATTCCTCTATTATTTAGTTTATTGCCCATATTTATTCTATTTATTTTATTCGGTTAATACGTTTGGTTTTGTTCTCCGTCTCCCCCTTCTAGCCTGTGAGCCCGCCGTTGGGTAGGGCCCGTCTCTAGACGTTGCCATCTTGGACTCCCCAAGCTCGACGGCCACGGGGAAGGAAGGCCTTGGCCCTTGCGCCGCTCCCTCACACCCGCCCCAGCGCTCAGCACAGTGCTCCAATCAATCAATCATCAATCAATCAATCAATCGTATTGATTGAGCGCTTACTGTGTGCAGAGCACTGGACTAAGCGCTTGGGAAGTCCAAGTCGGCAACATCTAGAGACGGTCCCGACCCGACAGCGGGCTCACGGTCTAAAAGGGGGAGACAGAGAACAAACCAAAAAGATATTAACAAAATAAAATAAATAGAATAAATAGGTACAAATCAAATAAATCAATAAATAGAGTAATAAATCTGTACAAACATATCTACATCTATACAGGTGCTGTGGGGAAGGGAAGAAGGTAAGATGGGGGGGATGGAGAGGAAGGCCTCCTGGAGGAGCACAGTCGGCGCTCAGTACAGCGCTCCACGTGCAGTCAGCGCTCTGTACAACGCTCCGTGCGCCGTCAGCGTTCAGCACAGTGTCCTGGGCGCGGTCAGAGCTCAGTACAGTGGTCAGCGCTCAGTACAGTGCTCTGCACGTGGTCAGTGCTCAGTACAGCACTCTGCGCACGGTCGGCGCTCAGTACAGTGCTCTGCGCAACGTCAGCGGTCAGTGCAGTGGTCAGCGCTCAGTACAGCAATCAGTACAGTGCTCTGCGCGCGGTTAGCGCTCAGTACAGCGCTCTGCGCGCGGTCGGGGCTCAGTACAGCACCCTGCGAGCGGTCAGCGCTCAGCACAGTGGCCTGCGTGCGGTCAGCGCTCAGCACATCATCATCAATCATATTTATTGAGCGCTTACTGTGTGCAGAGTACTGTACTAAGCATAGTGTTCTGCACGCGGTCAGCGTTCAGTACAGTGCTCTGCACGCCGTCAGCGCTCAGTACAGTGGTCAGCACGCCGTCATTGCTCAGTACAGTGGTCGGCGCTCAGTACAGTGCTCTGTGCGTGGTTAGCACTCATTACAGAGCCCTGCGCGTGGTCAGCGCTCAGTACAGCGCTCTGTGAGCGGTCAGCGCTCAGTACAGAGCTCTGCGAGTGCTCAGCGCTCAGCACAGTGTCCTGCACGTGGTCAGCGCTCAGCACAGTGTTCTGCGCAAGGTCAGCGCTCAGTACAGCACTCTGCGCGTCGTCAGCGCTCAGTTCAGTGGTCAGCGCTCAGTACAGTGCTCTGTGCGCGGTTAGCACTCAGTAAAGTGCTCTGTGCGCGGTTAGCACTCAGTACAGAGCCCTGCGCGTGGTCAGCGCTCAGTACAGCGATCTGTGGGCAGTCAGCGCTCAGTACAGAGCTCTGCGAGCAGTCAGCGCTCAGCACAGTATTCTGCACGCGGTCAGCGCTCAGCACAGTGTCCTGTGCGTGGTCAGCACTCAGTACAGAGCCCTGCGCGTGGTCAGCGCTCAGTACAGCGCTCTGTGAGCGGTCAGCGCTCAGTACAGCGCTCTGTGAGCGGTCAGCGCTCAGTACAGAGCTCTGCGAGCGCTCAGCGCTCAGCACAGTGTCCTGCACCAGGTCAGTGCTCAGCACAGTGTCCTGCGGGCGGTTAGCACTCAGCACAGTGTCCTGCGCACGGTCAGCGCTCAGTACAGCGCTCTGTGAGCGGTCAGCGCTCAGCACAGTGTCCTGCGCACGGTCAGCGCTCAGCACAGTGCCCTGCGCGCGGTCAGTGCTCAGTACAGTGCTCTGCACACCGTCAGCGCTCAGTACAGCGGTCAGCGCTCAGTACAGTGCCCTGAGCGCAGTCAGCGCTCCATAAGTACCATGGCCGGACCGATCTACACTAATGCCCGTCTCCCCCTCTGGCCTGTCGGCTCGCTGTGGGCAGGGACCGTGCCTGCTCTGTTGCTGTATTGGACTCTCCCCACAGCGCTTAGTACAGCACTCTGCACACCACGAGCGCTCAATAATTACGATTGAACGATTCTCAGCCCCATCCCTTTTAATGATGGTACTTGTTAAGCGCTTACTAGGTGCCAAGCATTATTGTAAGCGCTGGAATAATAGTGGTTCTTGTTAAGCGCTCACAGCGTGGCTCAGTGGAAAGACGCCGGACTTTGGAGTCAGAGTCTTGGGTTCAAATCCCAGCTCCGCCACTTGTCAGCTGGGTGACTTTGGGCAAGTCACTTCTCTTCTCTGGGCCTCAGTTCCCTCATCTGGAAAATGGGGGTGAAGACTGGGAGCCCCCCGTGGGACAACCTCATCACCTTGTAACCTCCCCAGTGCTTAGAACAGTGCTTGGCACACAGTAAGCACTTAATAAATGCCGTTATTATTATTATTCTCTGGGCCTCCGTTCCCTCATCTGCAAAATGGGGATGAAGACTGGGAGCCCCCCGTGGGACAACCTCATCACCTTGTAACCTCCCCAGCGCTTAGAACAGTGCTTTGCACGTAGTAAGCGCTTAATAAATGCCATCATTATTAATTATTCTCTGGGCCTCAGTGACCTCATCTGTCAAATGGGAATTAAGACTGTGAGCCCCACGTGGGACAACCTGATCACCTTGTAACCTCCCCAGCACTTAGAACAGTGCTTTGCACATAGTAAGCGCTTAATAAATGCCATTATTATTATTATTCTCTGAGCCTCAGTGACCTCATCTGTCAAATGGGGATGGAGACTTTGAGCCCGGCGTGGGACCACCTGATCACCTTGTAACCGGCCCAGCGCTTAGAGCAGTGCTTTGCACATAGTAAGCACTTAGTAAATGCCATCATTATTATTATTATTCTCTGGGCCTCAGTGACCTCATCTGTCAAATGGGGATTAAGACTGTGAGCCCCCCGTGGGACAACCTCATCACCTCGTATCTTCCCCAGCGCT
This sequence comes from Tachyglossus aculeatus, assembly GCF_015852505.1. NCBI lineage: Eukaryota > Metazoa > Chordata > Mammalia > Monotremata > Tachyglossidae > Tachyglossus > Tachyglossus aculeatus. The sequence continues at coordinate 7,986,715 of NC_052066.1, read as the reverse complement.
TAGAACAGTGCTTGGCACATAGTAAGCGCTTAACAAATACCTACCCCAGCGCTTAGAACAGTGCTTGGCACCTAGTAAGCGCTCAACTGTCATCCACCAACTGTCAGCTGTGTGACTTTGGGCAAGTCACTTCACTTCTCTGTGCCTCAGTGACCCCATCTGTCAAATGGGGATGAAGACTGTGAGCCCCCCGTGGGACAGCCTCATCACCTTGGAACCTCCCCAGCGCTTAGAACAGCGCTTCTAGCCTGTGAGCCCGCTGTTGGGTAGGGACCGTCTCTATATGTTGCCCATTTGGACTTCCCAAGCGCTTAGTACAGTGCTCTGCACACAGTCAGCACTCAATAAATACGATTGATTGAATGAATGAATGAATGAACAGTGCTTGGCTCCTAGTAAGTGCTTAACAAATACCTACCCCAGCGCTTAGAACAGTGCTTGGCCCCTAGTAAGCGCTTAACAAATACCGTGAGCCCGTTGTTGGGTAGGGACCGTCTCTAGATGATGCCAACTTATACTTCCCAAGCGCTTAGTCCAGTGCTCTGCACACAGGAAGCGCTCAATAAATATGATTGAATGAATAATAATAATAATGGCATTTATTAAGCGCTTACTATGTGCAAAGCACTGTTCTAAGCGCTGGGCAGGTTACAAGGTTACAAGAGAAGCAGCGTGGCTCAGTGGAAAGAGTGCGGGCTTGGGAGTCAGAGGTCATGGGTTCGAATCCCGCCTCCCCCACCTGTCTGCTGTGTGACCTTGGGCAAGTCACTTCACTTCTCTGGGCCTCAGTTCCCTCATCTGTAAAATGGGGATGAAGACTGGGAGCCCCACATGGGACAACCTCATCTCCTTGTATTCCCCCAGCACTTAGAACAGTGCTTTGCACATAGTAAGCGCTTAACAAATACCAACATTATTATTAAGGTGATGTGGTTGTCCCATGGGGGGCTCCCAGTCTTCATCCCCATTTTCCAGATGAGGTCACTGAGGCCCAGAGAAGTGAAGTGACTTGCCCACAGTCACACAGCTGACAAGTGGCAGGGCCGGGATCGTGTGCAGAGCACACGACCGTGTGCAGAGCACTGTGCTAAGCGTTTGGGAGAGTGCAAGGAAGAATCCCCTACTCCCCCTCTCCATCCCCCCATCTTACCTCCTTCCCTTCCCCACAGCACCTGCATAGATGGATATACATTTGTACGGATTTATCACTCTATTTATTGATTATTTTACTTGCACATATCTATTCTATTTATTTTATTTTGTTAATATATTTGGTTTTGTTCTCTGTCTCCCCGTTCTAGACTGCGAGCCCGCTGTTGGGTAGGGACTGTCTCTAGATGTTGCCAACTTGGACTTCCCAAGGGCTTAGTCCAGTGCTCTGCACACAGTAAGCGCTCAATAAATACGACTGATGATGCTGGGTAGGGACCGTCTCTAGATGTTGCCAACTTTTCCCAAGCACTTCGTACAGTGCTCTGCACGCAGTCAGCGCTCAATAAATACAATTGATGATGCTGGGTAGGGACCGTCTCTAGATGTTGCCAACTTGTCCTTCCCAAGCGCTTAGTCCAGTGCTCTGCACACAGTAGCTCAATAAATACGATTGAATGAATGAATGAATGAGCAGTGTCTCCCATTCATCCATTCATTCATTCATTCAATCGTATTGATTGAGCGCTTACTGTGTGCAGAGCACTGGACTAAGCGCTCGAACACAAACACGCATGGGGGGGGGCGGGGGGGGTCACCCCCAAGCACTTTCTAGACTGTGAGCCCGCTGTTGGGTCTCTAGATGTTGCCAACTTGGACTTCCCCAGCGCTTAGTCATCATCATCATCATCAATCGTATTTATTGAGCGCTTACTATGTGCAGAGCACTGTACTAAGCGCTTGGGAAGTACAAACTGGCAACATATAGAGGCAGTCCCTACCCAACATTGGGCTCACAGTCTAAGACTCAATCAATACGATTGAGTGAATGAATGAATGAGCCCGCCCCCGCTTACCATCAATCAATCAATCAATCAATCGTATTTATTGAGCGCTTACTGTGTGCAGAGCACTGGACTAAGCGCTTGGGAAGGACAAGTTGGCAACCTATAGAGGCGGTCCCTACCCGACAGCGGGCTCGCCCGGCCCCCCGACCGCCCCGGCCGGCGCGGAGGAGTACCTGGGTGAGGCCGATGGCCCCGACGTTGGCAAAGCTGGCGGCGCTGCCCCCCAGGCCGCCCAGCCCCCCGGCCAGCAGGCTGCCCAGGCCCTCGGTCACCAGGCCGCGGCTGCAGGCGTCCGAGGGCAGGGCCGGCAGGCGCAGGACTTGCCCCGCCAACGCGTAGCAGGCCAGAGAGCTGGCGGACGAAGCCAGGGCCATGGCGGTGCCCGCCGCCACCGCCCGCGGGGTCAGCGCCGGGCGGCCCCGCTCACCTGGGGACGCCGCACGGGTCGGGGCCGGAGGTGGGGACGAGGAGAAGAAGAAGAATCAGCATTAACGTCATCATCATCATTCTGGTGTTTGTTAAGCGCTTACTACGTGCCAGGCGCCGTTCTAAGCGCTGGGGTGGATAATAATCTTTTAGACTGTGAGCCCACTATTGGGTAGGGACTGTCTCTATATGTTGCCCACTTGGACTACCCAAGCGCTTAGTACAGTGCTCTGCACACAGTAAGCGCTCAATAAATACGATTGATGATGATGGTATCTGTTACGGGCCTACTATGTAACTGTATCTGTTCTGACGATTTTGACCCCCGTCTCCATGTTTTGTTTTGTTCTCATCAACATCATCATCATCATCGTCATTATGGTGTTTGTCGTCATCAACATCACCATCATTCTGGTGTTTGTTAAGCGCTTACTACATGCCAGGCACCTTTCTAAGCGCTGGGGTGGTTAATAATGATAACAATGGTATCTGTTATGGGCCTACTATGTAACTGTATCTGTTCTGATGATTTTGACCCCTGTCTCCATGTTTTGTTTTGTTTTGTTTTATTGTCATCAACCTCATCATCATCGTCATTATGGTGTTTGTCGTCATCAACATCGTCATCATTCTGGTGTTTGTTAAGCGCTTACTACGTGCCAGGCACCGTTCTAAGCGCTGGGGTGGATAATAATAACGATGGCATTTGTTACGGGCCTACTATGTAACTGTGTCTGTTCTGACGATTTTGACCCCTGTCTACATGTTTTGTTTTGTTTTGTTGTCATCAACCTCATCATCATCGTCATTATGGTGTTTGTCGTCAACATCATCATCATTCTGGTGTTTGTTAAGTGCTTACTATGTGCCAGGCACTGTTCTAAGCGCTGGGGTTAAAAATACCCCGCTGTTGGGTAGGGACCATCTCTATATGTTGCCAACTTGTACTTCCCAAGCACTTAGTACAGTGCTCTGCACACAGTAAGGGCTCAATAAATACGATTGAATGAATGAATGAATAATAATAACGATGGTATTTGTTACGGGCCTACTATGTAACTGTATCTGTTCTGACGATTTTGACCCCTGTCTCCATGTTTTGTTTTGTTCTCATCAACATCATCATCATCATCGTCATTATGGTGTTTGTCGTCATCAACATCACCATCATTCTGGTGTTTGTTAAGCGCTTACTACGTGCCAGGCACCTTTCTAAGCGCTGGGGTGGATAATAATGATAACGATGGTATCTGTTATGGGCCTACTATGTAACTGTATCTGTTCTGGCGATTTTGACCCCTGTCTACATGTTTTGTTTTGTTTTCTTTTGTTGTCATCAACCTCATCATCATCGTCATTATGGTGTTTGTCGTCATCAACATCTTCATCATTCTGGTGTTTGTTAAGCGCTTACTATGTGCCAGGCACCGTTCTAAGCGCTGGGGTGGATAATAATAACGATGGCATCTGTTACAGGCCCACTATGTAACTGTATCTGTTCTGACGATTTTGACCCCTGTCTCTGTGTTTTGTTTTGTTGTCATCAACCTCATCATCATCGTCATTATGGTGTTTGTCGTCAACAACATCATCATCATTCTGGTGTTTCTTAAGCACTTATTATGTGCCAGGCACCGTTCTAAGCGCTGGGGTGGATAATAATAACGATGGTATTTGTTATGGGCCTACTATGTAACCGTATTTGTTCTGACGATTTTGACCCCTGTCTACACGTTTTGTTGTCATCAACATCATCATCATCGTCATTATGGTGTTTGTCGTCATCAACATCATCATCATTCTGGTGTTTGTTAAGCACTTACTATGTGCCAGGCACCGTTCTAAGCGCTGGGGTGGATAATAATAAAGATGGTATCTGTTACGGGCCTACTATGTAACTGTATCTGTTCTGACGATTTTAACCCCTGTCTCCATGTTTTGTTTTGTTCTCATCAACATCATCATCATCATCGTCATTATGGTGTTTGTCGTCATCAACATCATCATCATTTTGGTGTTTGTTAAGCGCTTACTATGTGCCAGGCACCTTTCTAAGCGCTGGGGTGGATAATAATAACGATGGTATTTGTTATGGGCCTACTATGTAACCGTATTTGTTCTGACGATTTTGACCCCTGTCTACACGTTTTGTTGTCATCAACATCATCATCATCGTCATTATGGTGTTTGTCGTCATCAACATCATCATCATTCTGGTGTTTGTTAAGCACTTACTACGTGCCAGGCACTGTTCTAAGCGCTGGGGTGGATAATAATAACGATGGTATTTGCTATGGGCCTACTATGTAACCGTATTTGTTCTGACAACTTTGACCCCTGTCTACATGTTTTGTTGTCATCAACCTCATCATCATTGTCATTATGGTGTTTGTCGTCATCAATATCATCATCATTCTGGTGTTTGTTAAGCGCTTACTCCGTGCCAGGCACCGTTCTAAGCGCTGGGGTGGATAATAATAACGATGGTATTTTGTTACGGGCCTACTGTGTAACCGTGTTTGTTCTGACAATTTTGACCCCTGTCTACATGTTTTGTTGTCATCAACCTCATCATCATTGTCATTATGGTGTTTGTCGTCATCAATATCATCATCATTCTGGTGTTTGTTAAGCGCTTACTCCGTGCCAGGCACCGTTCTAAGCGCTGGGGTGGATAATAATAACGATGGCATTAGTTACGGGCCTACTATGTAACTGTATCTGTTCTGACTATTTTGACCCCTGTCTCCATGTTTTGTTTTGTTGTCATCAACCTCATCATCATCATCGTCATTATGGTGTTTGTGGTCATCAACATCATCTATTACTCTATTTATTTTATTTGTACATATTTATTCTATTTATTTTATTTTGTTAATATATTTTATCTTATTGTTTGTCTCCCCCTTCCAGACTGTGAGCCCGCTGTTGGGTAGGGACCGTCTCTAGATGTAGCCAACTTGGACTTCCCAAGCGCTTAGTCCAGTGCTCTGCACACAGTAAGCGCTCAATCAATACGATTGAATGAATGAATCATCATTCTGGTGTTTGTTAAGTGCTTACTATGTGCCAGGCACTGTTCTAAGCACTGGGGTGGATAATAATAACGATGGTATTTGTTATGGGCCTACTATGTAACCATATTTATTCTGACGATTTTAACCCCTGTCTACATGTTTTGTTGTCATCAACATCATCATCATTATGGTGTTTGTCGTCATCAACATCATCATCATTCTGGTGTTTGCTAAGCGCTTACTATGTGCCAGGCACTGTTCTAAGCGCTGGGGTGGATAATAGCCCGCTGTTGGGTAGGGACCATCTCTATAGGTTGCCAACTTGTACTTCCCAAGCGCTTAGTCCAGTGCTCTGCACACAGTAGGCGCTCAATAAATAAAACTGAATGAATGAATGTGCATATAGCTATAATTCTATTTATTCTGATGACATTGACACCTGTCTCCATGTTTTGTTTTGTTGCCCGTCTCCCCCTTCTAGCCCGTGAGCCCGTCGTCGGGTAGAGACCGTCCCCAGATGTTGCCGACTTGGACTTCCCAAGCGCTTAGTCCAGTGCTCTGCACACAGTAGGCGCTCAATAAATAAAACTGAATGAATGAATGTGCATATAGCTATAATTCTATTTATTCTGATGGCATTAACACCTGTCTCCATGTTTTGTTTTGTCGTCCGCCTCCCCCTTCTAGCCCGTGAGCCCGTCGTCGGGTAGGGACCGTCCCCAGATGTTGCCGACTTGGACTTCCCAAGCGCTTAGTCCAGTGCTCTGCACACAGTAAGCACTCAATAAATACAATTGAATGAATGAATGTGCATATAGCTATAATTCTATTTATTCTGATGGCATTGACACCTGTCTCCATGCTTTGTTTTGTCGTCCGTCTCCCCCTTCTAGCCCGTGAGCCCGTCGTCGGGTAGGGACCGTCCCTAGATGTTGCCGACCTGGACTTCCCAAGCACCTAGTCCAGTGCTCTGCACACAGTAGGCGCTCAATAAATACGATTGAATGAATGAGGTCAGGGGAGGGGGAAAGGGGGAGAAGCTCCTACCTGGGTGAGGGAACCAGAGCCAGGGGGCCGGGGCCGGGCCGGTCAGGTGGGATGGCGGGGGGCGGCCCAGACCCAGGAGGGCCGAGAACGACCAGACACAGACCACCGGGACCAGGACCTGTGCAAACGAGGAGGCCTGAGGTGAGGGGGGGCCCATACTAAGCGCTCACCTCCTCCAGGAGGCCTTCCCACACTGAGCCCCCTCCTTCCTCTCCCCCTCGTCCCCCTCCCTATCCCCCCGCCTTACCTCCTTCCCCTCCCCACAGCACCTGTATATCTATTTGTGCGGATTTATTACTCTATTTATTTTACTTGTACATATTTACTGTTCGATTTATTTTGGTAATGATGTGCGTGAAGCAGCGGGGCTCAGTGGGAAGAGCCCGGGCTTTGGAGTCAGAGGTCATGGGTTCAAGTCCCGGCTCCGCCACTTGTCAGCTGGGTGATTTGGGGAAAGTCACTTTACTTCTCTGGGCCTCAGTCACCTCATCTGTAAAATGGGGATGATGACTGTGAGCCCCCTGGCCTGGAATGGCCTCCCTCTGCCCATCCGCCAAGCTAGCTCTCTTCCTCCCTTCAAGGCCCTACTGAGAGCTCACCTCCTCCAGGAGGCCTTCCAACACTCAGCCCCCTCCTTCCTCTCCCCCTCGTCCCCCTCTCCAACCCCCCCATCTTACCTCCTTCCCCTCCCCACAGCACCTGGATATATGTATATATGTTTGTACAGATTTATTACTCTATTTATTTATTTTACTTGTACATATCTATTCTTTTTAATTTTTTTTGTTAGTATGGTTTGTTCTGTTCTCTGTCTCCCCCTTCTAGACTGTGAGCCCACTGTTGGGTAGGGACTGTCTCTATATGTTGCCAACTTGTACTTCCCAAGCGCTTAGTCCAGTGCTCTGCACACAGTAAGCGCTCGATAAATACGATTGATTGATTGATTGACAACCTGATCACCTTGTAACCTCCCCAGCGCTTAGAACAGTGCTTTGCACATAGTAAGTGCTTAATAAATGCCATCATCATTATTATTATTATTATCTAGCTTTACTTCTATTTGTTCTGATGACTTTGACATCTGTCCACATGTTTTGTTTTGTTGTCTGTCTCCCCCTTCTAGACTGTGAGCCCACTGTTGGGTAGGGACCGTCTCTATATGTCGCCAACTTGTACTTCCCAAGCGCTTAGTCCAGTGCTCTGGACACAGTAAGCACTCAATAAATACGATTGAATGAATGAATGTGAGCCCGTTGTTGGGTAGGGACCGTCTCTAGATGTGGCCAACTTGTACTTCCCAAGCGCTTAGTCCAGTGCTCTGCACACAGTAAGCGCTCAATAAATACGATTGAATGAATGAATGAATGTGAGCCCGTTGTTGGGTAGGGACCGTCTCTAGATGTGGCCAACTTGTACTTCCCAAGCGCTTAGTACAGTGCTCTGCACACAGTCATCGCTCAATAAATACGATTGAATGAAGTAAGCGCTCAATAAATACGATTGAATGAATGAAAGAATATTTATTACTCTCATTAATGATGCGTAGATAGCTATAATTCTATTTATTCTGATGGTATTGATGCCTACCTACTTGTTTTGTTGTCTGTCTCCCCCTTCTAGACTGTGAGCCCGTTGAGGGCAGACACTGTCTCTATCTGTTGATGAATTGTACCGTCCAAGCGCTTAGTCCAGTGCTCTGCACACAATCAGCACTCAATAAATACGTCAGAAAGAACGCATCATTCGATCCTATCTGCTGAGCGCTGACTGTGTGCAGAGCACTGAACTAAGCGCTCAGTAGCGGATGATGGATCAATAAACAGACCCATCCCCTCCGCTAAACCCTGGGGGGGCTTTGCGGCCGAGGACAATCAATCAATCAATCAATCAATCGTATTTATTGAGCGCTTACTGTGTGCAGAGCACTGGACTAAGCGCTTGGGAAGTACAAGTTGGCAACATATAGAGACAGTCCCTACCCAACAGTGGGCTCACAGTCTAGAAGGGGGAGACAAGAGAACAAAACCAAACATATTAACAAAATATAATAAATAGAATAGATATGTACAAGTAAAATAAATAAATAGAGTAATAAATCTGTACAAACATATCTACATATATACAGGTGCTGTGGGGAAGGGAAGGAGGTAAGACGGATAATAATAATACAAATGATAATAGTGATGGCATTTGTGAAGCGCTTACTATGTGCGAAGCACCGTTCTAAGCGCTGGGGGGGATACATAGAGAGACGGTCCCTGTATATATGTTTGTACATATTTATTACTCTATTTATTTATTTATTTTATTTGTACATATTTATTCTATTTATTTTATTTTGTTAATATGTTTTGCTCGGTTGTCCATCTCCCCCTTCTAAACCGTGAGCCCACTGTTGGGTAGGGACCGTCTCTAGATGTTGCCGACCTGGACTTCTCAAGCGCTTAGTCCAGTGCTCTGCACACAGTAAGCGCTCAGTAAATACGACTGAATGAATGAATGATACAAGGTGATCAGGTTGTCCCACGTGGGGCTCACCGTCTTCATCCCCATTTGACAGATGAGGGAACTGAGGCTCAGAGAAGGGAAGCGACTTGCCCAAAGTCACCCAGTGGACAAGCGGCGGGGCCGGGATTAGAACCCATAACCTCTGACTCCCAAGCCCGGGCTCTTATGGGGGGAGCCCCACAGCTGGAAACTTCTCCAGGGCAGGGACGTCTTCTAACACCCCATAATAATAACAATAATAATAATGGCATTTATTAAGCGCTTACTATGTGCAAAGCACTGTTCTAAGCGCTGGGGGAGATACAAAGCGATCGGGTTGTCCCACGGGGGGACTCACGGTCAATCCCCATTTTCCAGATGAGGTCACTGAGGCCCAGAGAAGTGAAGTGACTTGCCCAAAGTCACCCAACTGGCAAGCGGTGGAGCCGGGATTAGAACCCATGACCTCTGACTCCAAAGCCCGGGCTCTTTCCACTGAGCCACGCTGCTTCCCTTGTGTCCTCTCCAGCCTGATTGAAGGCCCACCTCCGCCCAGAAGCCTTCCCTGACTAAGCCCCCCTTTCCTTCATTCATTAATTCAATCGTATTTATTGAGCGCTTACTGCGTGCAGAGCACTGTACTAAGCGCTTGGGAAGTCCAAGTTGGCAACATCTAGAGACGGTCCCTACCCCACAGTGGGCTCACAGTCTAGTCTCTTCTCCCACTCCTCTGCATCGCCCCGACTCGCTCCCTTTCTTCATCCCCTCCCTGCTTCTCCACGGCCCTGATGTCCATAGCTCTCATTTATTGATTTCTATATCAGTATATATCAATCAATCATTCACTCAATCGTATTTATTGAGCACTTACTGTGTGCAGAGCACTGTACTAAGCGCTTGGGAAGTCCAAGTTGGCGACATATAGAGACGGTCCCTACCCAACAGTGGGCTCACAGTCTAGTCTCTTCTCCTCTGCATCGCCTCGACTCGCTCCCTTTCTTCATCCCCTCCCCACTTCTCCACAGCCCTGATGTCCATATCTCTCATTTATTGATTTCTGTATCTATATATATATCTGCAATTTATTGATTTATCTGTTTATATTAATGTCGGTCTCCCCCTCTAGCCTGTGAGCCCGCTGTGGGGTAGGGGCCGTCTCTAGATGTTGCCAACTTGGACTTCCCAAGCGCTTCGTCCAGTGCTCTGCACACAGTAAGCGCTCAATAAATACGATTGAATGAATGAATTGAACGAATGAGCTCGTTGTGGGCAAGGAATATGTCTGTTTATTGTTCTACTGTCCGCCCTCAAGGGCTCAGTACAGTGCTTGGCACGCAATAACTGTGACCCGCTGTTGGGTAGGGACCGCCTCTATATGTTGCCAATTTGTACTTCCCAAGCGCTTAGTACCGTGCTCTGCACACAGTAAGTGCTCAATAAATACAATTGATTGATTGATTAGTACAGTGCTCTGCACACAGTAAGCGCTCAATAAATACGATTGAATGAATGAATGAATGAATGAATAAGCAGCATGGCTCAGTGGAAAGAGCCCGGGCTTTGGAGTCAGAGGTCATGGGGTCTTTTAGACTGTGAGCCCAATGTTGGGTAGGGACCGTCTCTATATGTTGCCAATTTGTACTTCCCAAGCGCTTAGTACAGTGCTCTGCACCCAGTAAGCGCTCAATAAATATGATTGATTGATGGGTTAGAATCCAGGCTCCACCACATGTCTGCTGTGTGACCTTGGGCAAGTCACTTCACTTCTCTGAGCCCCAGTTCCCTCATCTGGAAAATGGGGATGAAGACTGTGACCCCGCCATGGGACAACCCGATTACCTTGTAACCTCCCCAGCGCTGAGAACAGTGCTTTGCACATAATAAGCGCTTAACAAATGCCAACATTATTATTATTATTACTATTAATAAGCGCTCAGTATATATGATTGGATATCTTTTAGACTGTGAGCCCGTTGTTGGGTAGGGACCGTCTCTATATGTTGCCAACTTGTACTTCCCAAGCGCTTAGTCCAGTGCTCTGCACACAGTAAGCACTCAATAAATAAGATTGAATGAATGAATGAACGAATAAGCAGCATGGCTCAGTGGAAAGAGCCCGGGCTTTGGAGTCAGAGGTCATGGGTTCGAATCCCGACTCCGCCCCATGTCTGCTGTGTGACCTTGGGCAAGTCACTTCACTTCTCTGAGACCCAGTTCCCTCATCTGGAAAATGGGGATGAAGACTGTGACCCCGCCGTGGGACAACCCGATCACCTTGTAACCTCCCCAGCGCTTAGAACAGTGCTTTGCACATAGTAAGCGCTTAACAAATGCCAACATCATTATTATTATTATTATTATTATTACTAGTAATAAGCGCTCAGTATATATGATTGGATGTCTTCTAGACTGTGAGCCCATTTTTGGATAGGGACTGTCTCTATATGTTGCCAACTTGCACTTCCCTAGCGCTTAGTACAGTGCTCTGCACACAGTAAGCACTCAATAAATACGATTGAATGAATGAATGAACGAATAAGCAGCATGGCTCAGTGGAAAGAGCCCGGGCTTTGGAGTCAGAGGTCATGGGTTCGAATCCCGACTCCGCCCCATGTCTGCTGTGTGACCTTGGGCAAGTCACTTCACTTCTCTGAGCCCCAGTTCCCTCATCTGGAAAATGGGGATGAAGACTGTGACCCCGCCGTGGGACAACCCGATCACCTTGTAACCTCCCCAGCGCTTAGAACAGTGCTTTGCACATAGTAAGCGCTTAACAAATGCCAACATTATTATTATTATTACTATTAATAAGCGCTCAGTATATATGATTGGATGTCTTCTAGACTGTGAGCCTGTTGTTGGGTAGGGCCCGCCTCTCTATGTCGCCAACTTGTACTTCTCAAGCGCTTAGTCCAGTGCTCTGCACACAGTAAGCGCTCAATAAATACGATTGAATGAGTGAATGAATGCATGTCTTTCCCCCTCCCCACTAGACTGTCAGCTCGTTGTGGGCAGGGAATGTGGCTGTTGTATTGCCCTTCCCCAAGCGCTTAGTCCAATGTTCTGCACACAGTAAGCGCTCAATAAATACGACTGACTGACTCTCCCACTCTCCTGCACACAGTAAACTGGAAGCTTCTTAATATTTATGGTATTTGTGAAGCCCCTAATAAGTGCCAGACACTGTACTAAGCGCTGGGGTAGATACGAATTAATCAAATTGGACACAGTCCCTGTCCCACATGGGGGTCCCAGTCTCAATTCCCATTTTCCCGATGAGGGAACTGAGGCCCGGAGAAGTGAAGTGACTCCCCCAAGGTCACCCAGCGGACAAGAGGCGGAGCCGGGATTAGAACCCAGGTCCTTCTGGCTCCCAGGCCCGGGCTCTACCCACTAGGCATGCTTCTTCTCGGAAAATCAAGATAATAATAATAATAATGGTGGTTTTTGTTAAGCGCTTTCTATGTGCCAAGCACTGTTCTAAGCGCTGGGGGAGACACAAGGTAATCGGGTTGTCCCTCGTGGGGCTCCCGGTCTTCATCCCCATTTTACAGATGAGGGAACTGAGGCCCTGGGAATAGTAATAGTAATGATAATAATAATAATAATAATAACGATGGTATTTGTTAAGCACTTACTATGTGCAAAGCACTGTTCTAAGCACTGGGGAGATACAAGGTGATCAGGTTGTCCCACCGGGGGCTCACAGTCTTAATCCCCATTTTACAGATGAGGGAACTGAGGCCCAGAGAGGTGAAGACATTTGTTAAGCACTTACTATGTCCAAAGCAGTGCTTTAAGTGCTGGGGAGGTTACAAGGTGATCAGGTTGTCCCCCGGGGGGCTCACAGTCTTAATCCCCATTTTTCAGATGAGGGAACTGAGGCCCAGAGAAGTGAAGTGACTTGCCCAAAGTCACCCAGCTGACAGTTGGCGGAGGCGGGATTAGAACCCGCGACCTCTGACTCCCAAGCCCGGGCTCCTTCCACTAAGCCACACTGCTTCTCTTGAATGATTGATTAATTTAATAATGGTACTTTTTAAGCGCTAACTATGTGCCAAGCACCGTTCTAAGCACTGGGATAGACGCAAGTTAATCAGGTCGGACACAGTCCCTGTCCCCCGTGGGGCTCACAGTCTCCATCCCCATTTTCCAGAGGAGGGAACTGAGGCCCAGAGAAGTGAAGTGACTCCCCCAAGGTCACCCAGCAGACATGTGGCGGAGCCAGGATTGGAACCCACGTCCTTCTGACTCTTAGGCTTGGATAATAACAATAATAATAATAATAATAATAATAATAATAATAAAAATAATAATAATAATAATAATAGCATTTTTTAAGCACTTACTCTGGTGCAAAGCACTGTTCTAAGTGCTGAGGAGGTTACAAGGTGATCAGGTTGTCCCACGGGGCGCTCACAATCTTAATCCCCATTTTCCAGATGAGGGAACTGAGGCACAGAGAAGTGAAGTGACTTGCCCAAAGTCACCCAGCTGACAATTGGCGGAGCCGGGGTTTGAAATTTATTATTCTATTTTACTTGTACGTATTTACTATTCTATTTATTTTATTTTGTTAATATGTTTGGTTTTGTTGTCTGTCTCCCCCTTCTAGACTGTGAGCCCGCTGGTGGGTAGGGACCGTCTCTAGATGTTGCCAACTTGGCCTTCCCAAGCGCTTAGTCCAGTGCTCTGCACACAGTAAGCGCTCAATAAATACGACTGAATGAATGAATAATAATAATAATAATAATAATGGCATTTGTTAAGCACTCTGTGCAAAGCACCGTTCTAAGTGCTGGGGAGGTTACAAGGTGATCAGGTTGTCCCACGGGGGGGCTCACAGTCTTCATCCCCATTTTCCAGATGAGGTCACTGAGGCCCAGAGAAGTGAATTGACTTGCCCAAAATCACACAGCTGACAATTGGCAGAGCCGGGGTTTGAAATTTATTACTCTATTTATTTTACTTGTACATATTTACTGTTCTATCTATTTCTTTTGCTAATATGTTTTGTTTTTTTGTCTGTCTCCCACTTCTAGCCTGTGAGCCTGCTGTTGGGTAGGGACCGTCCCTGTATGTTGCCAACTTGTCCTTCCCAAGCACTTAGTCCAGTGCTCTGCACACAGTAAGTGCTCAACAAATATGACTGAATGAATGAATGAATAATAATGATAATAATGATGTTATTTGTTAAGCGCTTACTATGTGCAAAGCACTGTTCTAAGCGCTGGGGAGGTTACAAGGTGATGAGGTTGTCCCACGGGGGGCTCACGGTCTTAATCCCCATTTTCCATATAAGGTAACTGAGGCCCAGAGAAGTGAAGTGACTTGCCCAAAGTCACCCAGCTGACAATTGGCAGAGCTGGAGTTTGAACCCATGACCTCTGACTCCAAAGCCCGGGCTCTTTCCACTGAGCCCCGCTGCTTCTGTAGCCTGTGAGCCCGCTGTTGGGTAGGGCCCGTCCCTAGATGTTGCCAACTTGGACTTCCCAAGCGCTTAGTCCAGTGCTCTGCACACAGTAAGCGCTCAATAAATACGATTGAATGAATGAATGAACGAACCCATGACCTCTGACTCCAAAGCCCGGGCTCTTTCCACTGAGCCCGCTGTTGGGTAGGGCCCGTCCCTAGATGTTGCCATCTTGTCCTTCCCAAGCGCTTAGTCCAGTGCTCTGCACACAGTAGGCGCTCAATAAATACGATTGAATGAATGAATGAACGAACCCATGACCTCTGACTCCAAAGCCCGGGCTCTTTCCACTGAGCCCCGCTGCTTCTCTAGCCTGTGAGCCCGCTGTTGGGTAGGGACCGTCCCTAGACGTTGCCACCTTGTCCTTCCCAAGCGCTTAGTCCAGTGCTCTGCACACAGTAGGCGCTCAATAAATACGATTGAATGAATGAATGAATGAATGAATGAATGAATGAACCCACGACCTCTGACTCCTCTGCTTCTCTTGGCTTCTACCCACTAGGCCACACTGCTTCTCTGTACATCAATCATTCATTCAATCGTACTTATTGAGCGCTTACTGTGTGCAGAGCACCGGACTAAGCGCTTGGGAAGTCCAAGTTGGCAACGGAATCGATCCAACTGATTGATTTACAGCGGCAGCCTGGCTTCCGCCCCGGATGTCCTGCTCCTCTCCCCGGGCCCCCCCGGGGAAACTCCAGCCCCCCGTAGCCACCCCAAGTAGCCACCCCAAGTAGCCACCCCCCGTCGGCCCGCTCCCACCTCCCACGGGGGGCTTCTTTCCCGCCTACCGAGAAGAGGCGGAAGACTGGAAGCGACGGGCGCGGGGCAGGGCTCCATGGGCACGCGGGAACTGAGCGGGAAGCCAGGTGCTGGGAGCAGACCACCATCAGGAAGATCAGCCTAAAAATGACAATATTCAGTTGACAGGGACCGCTCCTACCTGATTCTGTTGTATCTAGCCCAGTGCTTGACACAGAGAAAGTGCGTAATAACAATAATAATAATAATAATAATAATAATAATAATAATAATAATAATAATGGCATTTATTAAGCACTTACTATGTGCCAAGCACTGTTCTCCCCCTCATCCCCCTCTCCATCCCCCCCCGTCTTACCTCCTTCCCTTCCCCACAGCACCTGCATATATGTACAGAGAAGCAGCGTGGCTCAGTGGAAAGAGCCCGGGCTTTGGGGTCAGAGGTCACGGGTTCAAATCCCGGCTCCGCCACTCATCAGCTGTGTGACTTTGGGCGAGTCACTTCACTTCTCTGGGCCTCAGGGACCTCGTCTGGAAAATGGGGATTAAGACTGTGAACATGGGACAACCTGATCACCTTGTAAAAAAAATTCGCCAGCGCTTAGAACAGTGCTGTGCACATAGTGAGCGCTTAATAAATGCCATTATTATTATTATTATATGTATATATGTTTGTACATATTTATTACTCTATTTTACTTGTACATATCTATTCTATTTATTTTATTTTGTTAGTATGTTTGGTTTTGTTCTCTGTTTCCCCCTTCTAGACTGTGAGCCCGCTGTTGGGTAGGGACCATCTCTAGATGTTGCCAACTTGGACTTCCCAAGCGCTTAGTCCAGTGCTCAGCACACAGTAAGCGCTCAATAAATACAATTGATTGATTGATTGATTGATTGATTGATTGAGGATGTTACAAGGCGATCAGGTTGTCCCACGGGGGGCTCCCAGTCTTCATCCCCATTTTCCAGATGAGGGAACTGAGGCCCAGAGAAGTAAAGTGACTCACCCAAAGTCACCCAGCTGACAGTTAATAATAATAATAATAATAATAATAATGGTATCTGTTAAGCACTTACTCTGTGCAAAGCACTGTTTTAAGTGCTGGGGAGGTTACAAGTTGATGAGGTTGTTTCACCGGGGGCTCACAGTTTTAATCCCCATTTTACAGATGAGGGAACTGAGGCCCAGAGAAGTGAAGTGACTCGCCCAAAGTCACCCAGCTGACAATAATAATAATAATAATGGTGATGGTATTTGTTAAGCGCTTACTATGTGCAAAGCACTGTTCTAAGCACTGGGGAGGTTACAAGGTGATGAGGTTGTCCCACGTGGGGCTCACAGTTTTAATCACCATTTTCCAGAAGAGGGAACTGAGGCCCAGGGAAGTGAAGTGACTTGCCCAAAGTCACACAGCTGACAGTTGGTGGAGCCAGAATTTGAACCCACGACCTCTGACTCCAAAGCCCGGGCTCTTTCCACCGAGCCACGCTGCTTCTCGTAAGAATCACAACATTCAGTCATTCGGTCAGTGCTTCGCACATTATTAATAATAATAATAACGATGGCATTTGTTAAGTGCTTACTATGTTCGAAGCGCTGTTCTAAGCGCTGGTGGGGGGATACAAGGCAATCAGGTTGTCCCATGTGGGGCTCACAGTTTTCATCCCCATTTGACAGATGAGGTCACTGAGGCTCAGAGAAGTGAAGTGGCTTGCCCAAGGTCACACAGCAGACATGTGGGGTGCCAGGATTAGAACCCATGACCTCTGACTCCCAAGCCTGGGCTCTTTCCACTGAGCCACGCTCCTTCTCTGGGCTTCTGCATAGTAAGCGCTTAAGTCACCTGTCTACATAATAATAATGATGGTATTTGTTAAGCGCTTTCTATGTGCAAAGCACTGTTCTAAGCGCTGGGGGGGATACAAGGCGATCAGGTTGTCCCACGTGGGGCTCACAGTCTTCATCCCCATTTTACAGATGAGGGAACTGAGGCCCATAAAAGTGAAGTGACTCGCCCAAAGTCACCCAGCTGACAATTGGCAGAGCCGGGATTTGAACCCATGACCTCGGACTCCAAAGCCCGGGCTCTTTCCACTGAGCCACGCTGCTTCTCCAAGGAGCACAGTGATTATCATTCAGGGGGTGGGGTCCGCGGCTCACGGTCACGGCCGGGGCGTTTAATAATGATACTAATAATGATGGTATTTGTTAAGCGCTTACTATGTGCAAAGCACTGTTCTAAGCGCTGGGGAGGTCCCAAGGTGATCAGGTTGTCCCACGGGGGGGCTCACAGTCTTCATCCCCATTTGACAGAGGAGGGAACTGGGGCTCAGAGAGGTGAAGTGATTTGCCCAAGTTCACACAGCAGTCATGTGGCGGAGCCGGGATTCGAACCCATGACCTCTGACTCCCAAGCCCGGGCTCTTTCCACTGAGCCACGCTGCTTCTCTGGGCTTCTGCATAGTAAGCGCTTAATTCACCCGTCTACATGTTTTGTTTCGTTGTCTGTCTCCCCCTTCTAGCCTGTGAGCCCGCTGTGGGGTAGGGACCGTCTCTATCTGTGGCTGACTTGTCCTTCCCAAGCGCTTAGTACAGTGCTCTGCACACAGTAAGCGCTCAATAAATACGAATGAACGAATACCATCATTATTATTATTATTCATTCCATCCTACTTCTTCATTCATCACCATCATCATTCATTCATTCAATCTTATTTAATAATAATGTAATAATAATGTTGGTATTTGTTAAGCGCTTACTATGTGCCAAGCCCTGTTCTAAGCGCTGGGGTAGATACAAGGTAATCAGGCTGTCCCACGAGGGGCTCGCAGTCTTCATCCCCATTTTCCAGATGAGGGAACTGAGGCCCAGAGAAGTGAAGTGACTCGCCCAAAGTCACCCAGCTGACACGTGGCGGAGCCGGGATTTGAACCCACGGCCTCTGACTCCAAAGCCCGGGCTCTTTCCACTGAGCCACGCTGCTTCCCAATTTAATGAGCGCTTACTGTGTGCAGAGCACTGGACTAACCGCTTCTCATCATCATCATTATTATGATTATGGTCCTTTTGTTAAGCGCTTAACTCTGTGCCAAGCACTGTTCATTCATTCAATCGTATTTATTGAGCGCTTACTGTGTGCAGAGCACTGGACTAAGCGCTTAACATCATCATCGTTATTATTATGGTGGAGTGCGGGGTGGTGAGAGGGGGTGACACTGGAGGAAGGGATGTGGGAGAAGGGCTTGAGTCCGGACCCCAAGAAAAGTTAATAATTGTGCTATTTGTTAAGCGCTTACTAGGTGCCAGGCACTGTACTAAGCGCTGGGGTGGATCCAAGCTAATCAGGGTAGACACAGTCCCTGTCCCCCGTGGGGTTCACGGTCTTCATCCCCATTTTACAGATGAGGGGACCGAGGCCCAGAGAAGTGAAGTGACTCGCCCAAAGTCACCCAGCAGACAAGTGTGCTAGGGAAGCAGCGTGGCTCAGTGGAAAGAGCCCGGGCTTTGGAGTCAGAGGTCATGGGTTCGAATCCCCGCTCCACCGATTGTCAGCTGGGTGACGTTGGGCAAGTCACTTCACTTCTCTGGGCCTCAGTGACCTCATCTGAAAAATGGGGATGAAGACTGTGAGCCCCCCGTGGGACCACCTGATCACCTTGTAACCTCCCCAGCGCTTAGAACAGTGCTTTGCACATAGTAAGCGCTTAATAAATGCCTTTATCATCATCATCATCAAGTCACTTCACTTCTCTGTGCCCCAGTTCCCTCATCTGTAAAATGGGGATGAAGACTGTGAGCCCCCCGTGGGACAACCTGATCACCTCATCTGCAAAATGGGGATGAAGACTGGGAGCCCCCCGTGGGACAACCTGATCACCTTGTAACCTCCCCAGCGCTTAGAACAGTGCTTTGCACATAGTAAGCGCTTAATAAATGCCATTATTATCATCATCATCATCATCAAGTCATTTCACTTCTCTGGGCCTTTGTTCCCTCATCTGTAAAATGGGGATTAAGACTGTGAGCCCCCCGTGGGACAACCTGATCACCTTGGAACCTCCCCAGCGCTTAGAACAGTGCTTTGCACATAGTAAGCGCTTAATAAATGCCATTATCACCATCATCATCATCATCAAGTCACTTCACTTCTCTGGGCCTCAGTGACCTCATCTGTTCACGCTTAGAACAGTGCTTTGCACATAGTAAGCGCTTAATAAATGCCATCATCATTATTATTATTATTATTAAGTGGCGGAGCCAGGATGAGAACCCAAGTCCTTCGGACTGCCGGGCTCAGGCTTTTGTCGTCTGTCTCTCCCTTCTCGACTGTGAGCCCATTGTTGGGTAGGGACCGTCTCTACGTGTTGCCGACTTGTCCTTCCCAAGCGCTTAGTCCAGTGCTCTGCACACAGTAAGCGCTCAATAAATACGATGGAATGAATAGACTGTGAGCCCGTTGTTGGGTAGGGACCGTCTCTGCATGTTGCCAACTTGTACTTCCCAAATGCTTAGTCCAGTGCTCTGCACACAGTAAGTGCTCAAAAAATATGATTGAATGAATAACAATAACAATAATGGCATTTATTAAGCGCTTACTATGTGCAAAGCACTGTTCTAAGTGCTGGAGAGGTTACAAGGTGATCAGGTTGTCCCACGGGGGGGCTCACAGTCTTCATCCCCATTTTACAGATGAGGGAACTGAGGCCCAGAGAAGTGAAGTGACTTGCCCAAAGTCACACAGCTGACAATTGGCAGAGCCGGCATTTGAACCCATGACCTCTGACTCCAAAACCCGGGCTCTATCCACTGAGCCACGCTGCTTATTCAGCCGTGAGCCATGACCGTGAGCCCGTCGTTGGGTAGGGACCATCTCTGCATGTTGCCGACTTGTCCTTCCCAAGCGCTTAGTCCAGTGCTCTGCACATAGTAAGCGCTCAATAAATACAATTGAATGAATAGACTGTGAGCCCATTGTTGGGTAGGGACCATCTCTATCTGTTACCGACTTGTCCTTCCCAAGCGCTTAGTCCAGTGCTCTGCACACAGTAAGCGCTCAATAAATACGATTGATGATGAATAGACTGTGAGCCCACTGTTGGGTAGGGACCGTCTCTATCTGTTACCGACTTGTCCTTCCCAACCGCTTAGTCCAGTGCTCTGCACACAGTAAGCGCTCAACAAATACGATTGAATGAATGAATGAGGCCAGAGATCAGCGTTGCTCAGTGGAAAGATCCCGGGCTTTGGAGTCAGAGGTCACGGGTTCGAATCCCCGCTCCGCCACATGTCTGCTGTGCGACCTTGGGCAAGTCACTTCACTTCTCTGAGCCCCAGTTCCCTCCTCTGTCAAATGGGGATGAAGACTGGGAGCCCCCCGTCGGACCACCTGATCACCTTGTATCCCCCCCCAGCACTTAGAACAGCGCTTTGCACACAGTAAGCCCGTAACAACTGCCATCATTATTATGCGCTGCAGTGTGGCGTAGTAAGCGCTTAATAAATGTCATTATTATTATTACTATTACTTTACTTCTCTGGGCCTCAATGACCCCATCTGTAAAATGGGGATGAAGACCGTGAGCCCCCCGTGGGACCACCTGATCACCTTGTATCCCCCCCAGCGCTTAGAACAGCGCTTTGCACACAGTAAGCCCGTAACAACTGCCATCATTATTATGCGCTGCAGCGTGGCGTAGTAAGCGCTTAATAAATGTCATTATTATTATTACTATTACTTTACTTCTCCGGGCCTCAATGACCCCATCTGTAAAATGGGGATGAAGACCGTGAGCCCCCCGTGGGACCACCTGATCACCTTGTATCCCCCCCAGCGCTTAGAACAGCGCTTTGCACACAGTAAGCCCGTAACAACTGCCATCATTATTATGCGCTGCAGCGTGGCGTAGTAAGCGCTTAATAAATGTCATTATTATTATTACTATTACTTTACTTCTCCGGGCCTCAATGACCCCATCTGTAAAATGGGGATGAAGACCGTGAGCCCCCCGTGGAACCACCTGATCACCTTGTATCCCCCCCAGCGCTTAGAACAGTGCTTTGCACATAGCAAGTGCGTAACAAATGCCATCATTATTATGTGCTGCAGCGTGGCGTAGTAAGCGCTTAATAAATGTCATCATTATTATTACTATTACTTTACTTCTCCGGGCCCCAATGACCCCATCTGTAAAATGGGGATGAAGACCGTGAGCCCCCCGTGGGACCACCTGATCACCTTGTATCCCCCCCAGCGCTTAGGACAGCGCTTTGCCCATAGTAAGCGCTTAACAAATGCCATCACCATCATCATCATCACTAACGCCCCCCTGACCCTGAAAAGCGGCTGGGACTGGGCCCCTCTGCCCCCCGGTGATCGTCATCATCCTCAGTCGTATTTATTGAGCGCTTACCGTGTGCAGAGCACTGGACTAAGCGCTTGGGAAGGACAAGTTGGCAACATAGAGAGACGGTCCCCACGCAACAGTGGGCTCACAGTCTAAAGGACGGGTGGGTTGGGCCTACTTTGGACCCCTCGCCCCGTCGCCCCCCGGCCCCCCGCAGGGCCCAACGTACCCCATGGCGAGGCCCCAGTGTTGAGCGCAGAGCCGAGCGGCCTCCCTGTGTGCGGTCAGTCCGGCCACGACCAGCGTCGGGGCCACCACCAGCGGGCCGCAGCGGGCCAGGAGCCCGGCCGGCCCGGACAGCAGGCCCGCCGTCACCCGCAGCAGGCCGGACACCAACACCGCGCCGGACACCTGGGGCCGGCCCGGGGAGACCGACCGGGGGGGGGGGGGTCACCCAGGTGGACGGACGGGGGTCACGCCGCCACGTCGGGGGGGTCCGGACCACCCGGAGGCCCCTTTCCCAACCTTCCCGCCCTCCTGCTGTTAATATATTTTATCATCCGTCTCCCCCTTCTAGACCGTGAGCCCGTCGTTGGGTAGGGACCGTCTCCATATGCTGCCACCTTGTCCTTCCCAAGCGCTTAGTCCAGTGCTCTGCACACAGGAAGCGCTCAATAAATACAATTGATTGATTGTTGTCTGTCTCTCCCTTCTAGCCTGTGAGCCCGTCGTTGGGTAGGGACCGTCTCCATATGCTGCCACCTTGTCCTTCCCAAGCGCTTAGTCCAGTGCTCTGCACACAGGAAGCGCTCAATAAATACGATTGATTGATTGTTGTCTGTCTCTCCCTTCTAGCCTGTGAGCCCGTCGTTGGGTAGGGACCGTCTCTAGATGGTGCCAACTTGGACTTCCCAAGCGCTTAGTCCAGTGCTCTGCACACAGGAAGTGCTCAATAAATACGATTGATTGATTGATTGTTGTCTGTCTCTCCCTTCTAGCCTGTGAGCCCACCGTTGGGTAGGGACCGTCTCTAGATGTTGCCAGCTTGGACTTCCCAAGCGCTTAGTCCAGTGCTCTGCACACAGGAAGCGCTCAATAAATACGATTAATTGATTGATTGATTGATTGATTGATTGTTGTCTGTCTCTCCCTTCTAGACTGTGAGCCCACCGTTGGGTAGGGACCGTCTCAGGATGTTGCCAACTTGGACTTCCCAAGCGCTTAGTCCAGTGCTCTGCACACAGGAAGCGCTCAATAAATATGATTGATTGATTGATTGATTGATTGTTGTCTGTCTCTCCCTTCTAGCCTGTGAGCCCACTGTTGGGTAGGGACTGTCTCTAGATGTTGCCAACTTGGACTTCCCAAGCGCTTAGTCCAGTGCTCTGCACACAGGAAGAGCTCAATAAATACGATTGATTGACTGATTGATTGATTGTTGTCTGTCTCTTCCTTCTAGACTGTGAGCCCACTGTCGGGTAGGGACCGTCTCTAGTGACAACTTGGACTTCCCAAGTGCTTAGTCCAGTGCTCTGCACACAGGAAGTGCTCAATAAATACGATTGATTGATTGATTGATTGATTGACTGTTGTCTTTCTCTCCCTTCTAGACTGTGACCCTGCTGTTGGGTAGGGACCGTCTCTAGATGGTGCCAACTTGGACTTCCCAAGCGCTTAGTCCAGTGCTCTGCACACAGGAAGTGCTCAATAAATATGATTGATTGATTGATTGATTGATTGAGTGTTGTCTGTCTCTCCCTTCTAGACTGTGAGCCCACGGTTGGGTAGGGACCGTCTCTAGATGGTGCCAACTTGGACTTCCCAAGTGCTTAGTCCAGTGCTCTGCACACAGTGAGCGCTCAATAAATATGATTGATTGATTGATTGATTGACAACCTGATCACCTTGTAACCTCCCCAGTGCCTAGAACAGTGCTTTGCACATACTAAGTGCTTAATAAATGCCATCATCGTTATTATTATTATTATCTAGCTTTACTTCTATTTATTCTGATGACCTGACACCTGTCCACGTGTTTTGTTTTATCGTCCATCTCCCCCTTCTAGACTGTGAGCCCACTGTTGGGTAGGGACCGTCTCGAGATGTTGCCAACTTGGACTTTCCAAGTGCTTAGTCCAGTGCTCTGCACAAAGTAAGCGCTCAATAAATATGATTGATTGATTGATTGACAACTTAATTACCTTGTATCTACCCCAGCGCTTAGAACAGTGCTTTGCACATAGTAAGCGCTTAATAAATGCCGTCAAAAAAAAGTGACTTGACCAAGGTCATGCATCCTTCCCGCTCGCCCCCCACCATCCCTCCCTCCAGCCCCCTGAATCGTCCCCGCTGCCCCATTATGCCCATCCTCCTTCCCCCCAAATCCTCTGCGCCACCCCAGGTACCCACCTCCTGGAGAGACTCATGGGTCAAGACGGGGACCTGGGAACCTAGAAGAGGCACAGAGATGATAATAATAATAATAATAATAATAATGATAATAATAATAATAATGGCATTTATTAAGCGCTTACTATGTGCAAAGCACTGTTCTAAGCGCTGAGGAGGTTACAAGGTGATCAGGTTGTCCCACGGGGGGCTCACAGTCTTCATCCTCATTTTACAGACGAGGTCACTGAGGCCCGGAGAAGTGAAGTGACTTGCCCAAAGTTACACAGCTGACGATTGGCGGAGCCGGGATTTGAACCCATGACCTCTGACTCCAAAGACCGGGCTCTTTCCACTGAACCACACTGCTTCTCTAATACAATAGAGTAATAAATACGTACATACATATATACAGGGATTCGAACCCATGACCTCTGACTCCAAAGGCCGGGCTCTTTCCACTGAGCCACGATGCTCCCCAGCATTTATTAAATAATTTATTAAATAATAGCATTTATTAAGCGCTTACTCCTTTTAGCTTGTGAGCCCACTGTTGGGTGGGGACCGTCTCTAGATGTTGCCAACTTGGACTTCCCAAGCGCTTAGTCCAGTGCTCTGCACACAGTAAGCGCTCAATAAATACGATTGAATGAATGAATACTATGTGCCAAGCACTGTCATAAGCGCTGCGGGGGGATACAAGGTGATCAGGTTGTCCCCCGGGGGGCTCCCAGTCTTCATCCCCATTTGACAGAGGAGGGAACTGAGGCCCAGAGAAGTGAAGCGACTTGCCCAAAGTCGCCCAGCTGACAATTGGCGGAGCCGGAATTCGAACCCATGACCTCTGACTCCAAAGCCCGGGCTCTTTCCACTGAGCCGCGCTGCTTCTCAGAGTTGGGGAGGTGGCTGCCAGGGCCAACACCCAGAGACCCCCCGGCCCCCTGGCCCTCCCCACCTGGTCCCCAGAAGCAGCCGCTCCGCACACAGTAAGCGCTCAGTCCAGTGCTTCGCACACAGTAAGCACTCAATAGACACCACTCATTCACTCATTCATTCATTCATTCAATCGTATTTATGGAGCGCTTACTGTGTGCGGAGCACTGGACTAGGCGCTTGGAAAGTACAAGTTTATTCATTCAATCATATTTATTGAGCGCTTACTGTGTGCAGAGCACTGTACTAAGCGCTTGGGAAGTACAAGTTCATTCATTTAATAGTATTTACTGAGAGCTTACTGTGTGCAGAGCACTGGACTAAGCACTTGGGAAGTACAAGTTGGCAACATATAGAGACGGTCCCTACCCAACAATGGGCTTACAGTCTAGACGGGCTCAATAAACACTACTGGCCCACCGACAGACCCCTTGCCCACTCTCATTCCTTCGTTCATTCATTCGATCTTATTTGTTAGGGCAGGGCCTCTCAACTCTGTGGTAGTGCCCTCTCCCAAGCGCTTAGTACAGCGCTCTGCACACGGTAAGTGCTCAATAAACACGACTGGCCCACCCACCGACGGACCCCTCGCCCACTCTCATTCCTTCATTCATTCGTTCGATCAAGGGCAGGGCCTCTCGACTCTGTGGTAGTGCCCTCTCCCAAGCGCTTAGTACAGAGCTCTAGCACACAGTAAGTGCTCAATAAACACGACTGGCCCACCGACGGACCCCTCGCCCACTTTCATTCCTTCGTTCATTCGTTCAATCATATTTATTAGGGCAGGGCCTCTCAACTTTGTGGTAGTGCCCTCTCCCAAGCGCTTAGTACAGCGCTCTGCACACAGTAAGTGCTCAATAAACACGACTGGCCCACCGACAGACCCCTCGCCCACTCTCATTCCTTCGTTCATTCGTTCGATCAAGGGCAGGGCCTCTCGACTCTGTGGTAGTGCCCTCTCCCAAGCGCTTAGTACAGCGCTCTGCACACGGTAAGTGCTCAATAAACACAACTGGCCCACCGACGGACCCCTCGCCCACTCTCATCCCTCCATTCATTCGTTCGCTCCTATGTACTAAGCGCTTCCCTCGTGCAGAGTGCTGGACTAAGCGTTGGGGGAAGCCCGACGCAACATTCAAAAGGTCATAGGTTCAGCCCACTGTTGGGTAGGGACCGTCTCTATATGTTGCCAACTTGTGCTTCCCAAGCGCTTAGTCCAGTGCTCTGCACACAGTAAGCGCTCAATCAATACGATTGATGATGATGATGGGTTCGAATCCCAGCTCCACCACTTGTCAGCTGGGTGACTTTGGGCAAGTCGCTTCACTTCTCTGGGCCTCAGTTCCCTCATCTGTCAAATGGGGATGAAGACTGTGAGCCCCCCGTGGGACAACCTGATCACCTCGTAACCTCCCCAGCGCTTAGAACAGTGCTTTGCACAGAGTAAGCGCTTAATACATGCTATTATTATAGAGGAGCAGCGTGGCTCAGTGGAGAAGAGCCCGGGCTTTGGAGTCAGAGGTCACGGGTTCGACTCCCGGCTCTGCCAACTGTCAGCTGGGTGACTTTGGGCGAGTCCGCAACATTGCCAAGATCCGCCCTTTCCTCTCCATCCCAACCGCTACCCTGCTAATTCAAGCTCTCATCCTATCCCGTCTGGACTACTGCACTAGCCTTCTCTCTCATCTCCCATCCTCGTGTCTCTCTCCACTTCAATCCATACTTCATGCTGCTGCCCGGATTATCTTTGTCCAGAAACGCTCTGGACATATCACTCCCCTCCTCAAAAACCTCCAATGGCTACCGATCAATCTGCGCATCAGGCAGAAACTCCTCACCCTGGGCTTCAAGGCTGTCCATCACCTCGCCCCCTCCTACCTCACCTCCCTTCTCTCCTTCTACTGCCCAGCCCGCACCCTCCGCTCCTCCACCGCTAATCTCCTCACTGTACCTCGCTCTCGCCTGTCCCGCCATCGACCCCCGGCCCCCGTCCTCCCCCGGGCCTGGAATGCCCCCAATCCCTCTGCCCATCTGCCAAGCTAGCTCTCTTCCTCCCTTCAAGGCCCTGCTGAGAGCTCACCTCCTCCAGGAGGCCTTCCCAGATTGAGCCCCTTCTTTCCTCTCCCCCTCGTCCCCCTCTCCATCCCCCCGCCTTACCGCCTTCCCCTCCCCACAGCACCTGTATATATGTATATATGGTTGTACATATTTATTACTCTGTTTATTTATTTATTTATTTATTTTACTTGTACATTTCTATCCTACTTATTTTATTTTGTTGGTATGTTTGGTTCTGTTCTCTGTCTCCCCCTTTTAGACTGTGAGCCCACTATCGGGTAGGGACTGTCTCTATGTGATGCCAATTTGTACTTCCCAAGCGCTTAGTACAGTGCTCTGCACATAGTAAGCGCTCAATAAATACGATTGATTGATTGATTGATTGATTGAGTCACTTCACTTCTCTGAGCCTCAGTGACCTCATCTGTCAAACGGGGATGAAGACTGGGAGCCCCATGTGGGGCAGCTTGATCACCTTGTATCCAGCGCTTAGAACAGTGCTCTGCACATAGTAAGCGCTTACCAAACGCCATTATTATCAAGCGCTTAGTCCAGTGCTCTGCACACAGTAAGCGCTCAATAAATACGATTGATTGATTCAACGGTGGCATCCCCTTTTGAATTTATTTATTTATTTTATTTGTCCGTATCTATTCTATTTATTTTATTTTGTTCGTATGTTTGGTTTTGTTCTCTGTCTCCCCCTTCTAGCCTGTGAGCCCGCTGTTGGGTAGGGACCGTCTCTAGATGTTGCCAATTTGGACTTCCCAAGCGCTTAGTCCAGTGCTCTGCACATAGTAAGCGCTCAATAAATACGATTGATGGTGATGATGATGATGATCCCCCTCCCACGGCGGTCTGAGGGGCCGCTCCCCGCCCGGACACTGACCGTTGTTGAGGAGCTGCGGAGGGTCGGCGGGCGGGCGGACGGCGGTCAGCACCAGGGCCGGGATCAGGAACTCGAAAGTTGGGGCCTGGACCAGTGGGAGCCTTGGGAGACAACATGGTAGCCAACGGAGCGGGGGCTGGGGGTCCCTTCTTGATGATGATGGGCTTTATTAAGCGCTTACTATGTGCCAAAGCACTGGTCTAAGCGCTGGGGAGGGATACAAGGTGATCGGGTTGTCCCACGTGGGGCTCCCAGTCTTCATCCCCATTTTCCAGATGAGGTCACTGAGGCTCAGAGAAGTGACGTGAAGGGCCCAAGGTGACACAGCAGGCATGTGGTGGAGCCGGGATTGGAACCCATGACCTCCGACTCCAAAGCCCGGGCTCTTTCCACTGAGCCACGCTGCTTCCCTACTTCTTGCCCCCCACCCCCCAACCTGAGCCGTGGCCAGGAGCGGCCAAACTCCTGGACCACACTGGACCAGCCCGGGTGGCCCCTTCCCTCCCCTGAGTGGTCAGTAATAATAATAATGTTGGCATTTGCTAAGCGCTTACTATGTGCCGAGCACTGTTCTAAGCGCTGGGGAGGATACAAGGTGATGAGGTTGTCCCCCGTGGGACTCACAGTTTTCATCCCCATTGGACGGATGAGGGAACGGAGGCCCAGAGAATAATAATAATGGCATTTATTAAGTGCTTACTATGTGCCGAGCACTGTTCTAAGCGCTGGGGAGGATACAAGGTGATGAGGTTGTCCCCCGTGGGATTCCCAGTCTTCATCCCCATTGGACAGATGAGGGAACGGAGGCCCAGAGAAGAATAATAATGGCATTTATTAAGCGCTTACTATGTGCCGAGCACTGTTCTAAGCGCTGGGGAGGATACAAGGTGATCAGGTTGTCCCCCGTGGGACTTCTGGTCTTCATCCCCATTGGACGGATGAGGGAACGGAGGCCCAGAGAATAATAATAATGGCATTTATTAAGCGCTTACTATGTGCCAAGCACTGTTCTAAACACTGGGGAGGATACAAGGTGATCAGGTTGTCCCCCGTGAGACTCACAGTCTTCATCCCCATTGGACAGATGAGGGAATGGAGGCCCAGAAAAGAATAATAATAATAATAATAATGGCATTTATTAAGCGCTTACTATGTGCCAAGCACTGTTCTAAGCACTGGGGAGGATACAAGGTGATCAGGTTGTCCCCCATGGGACTCACAGTCTCCATCCCCATTGGACAGATGAGGGAATGGAGGCCCAGAGAACAATAATAATAATAATAATAATGGCATTTATTAAGCGCTTACTATGTGCCAAGCACTGTTCTAAGCACTGGGGAGGATACAAGGTGATCAGGTTGTCCCCCGTGGGACTCACAGTCTTCATCCCCATTGGACAGAGGAGGGAACGGAGGCCCAGAGAATAATAATAATGGCATTTATTAAGCGCTTACTATGTGCCAAGCACTGTTCTAAGCGCTGGGGAGGATACAGGGTCATCAGGTTGTTCCCCGTGGGACTCACAGTCTCCATCCCCATTGGACAGATGAGGGAATGGAGGCCCAGAGAATAATAATAATAATAATGACGGCATTTATTAAGCACTTACTATGTGCAAAGCACTGTTCTAAGCGCTGGGGAGGTTACATGGTGATCAGGTTGTCCCACGAGGGGCTCACAGTCTTCATCCCCATTTTACAGATGAGGGAACGGAGGCCCAGAAAATAATAATAATAATGGCATTCATTAAGCGCTTACTATATGCAAAGCACCGTTCTAAGCGCTGGGGAGGTTACAAGGTGATGAGGTTGTCCCCAGGGGGGCTCCCAGTCTTCATCCCCATTTTACAGATGAGGGAACTGAGGCCCAGAGAAGTGAATTGATTCACCCAAAGTCACACAGCTGACAATTGGGGGAGTCGGGATTCGAACCCATGATCTCTGACTCCAAAACCTGGGCTCTTTCCACCGAGCCACGCTGCTTCTCGGAGAACAGTGCTTGGCACATAGTAAGCGCTCCATTCATTCATTCATTCATTCAATCGTATTTACTGAGTGCTTACTGTATGCAGAGCACTGGACTAAGCGCTTGGGAAGTACAAGTTGGCAACATAGAGCCAACCGTATACCTGTATATATGTATGTACATATTTATTACTCTATTTATTTATTTATTTATTTATTTATTTTACTTGTATATATCTATTCTATTTATTTTATTTTGTTAGTATGTTTGGTTTTGTCTCCCCCTTTTAGACTGTGAGCCCACTGTTGGGTAGGGACTGTCTCTATATGTTGCCAATTTGTACTTCCCAAGCGCTCAGTAAAGTGCTCTGCACACAGTAAGTGCTCAATAAATATGATTGATTGATAGAGAGACGGTCCCTACCCAACAGCGGGCTCGCGGTCTAGAAGGGGGAAGCGCCTAACAAATACCAACACTATTATTAAAGTAAAGCCCAAGGTCACACGGGAGACAGGTGGCGGAGCCGGGATTAGAACCCAGGTCCTTCTGACTCCCAAGCCTCCACTAAGTGGGACCCCCCCCCACCCCATTCATTCATTCATTCATTCAATCGTATTTATTGAGCGCTTACTGTGTGCGGAGCAGGTGGAAGCGCTTAACAAATACCAACACTATTATTAAAGTAAAACCCAAGGTCACAAGGGAGACAGGTGGCGGAGCCGGGATTAGAACCCAGGTCCTTCTGACTCCCAAGCCTCCACTAAGTGGGACCCCGCCATTCATTCATTCATTCAATCGTATTTATTGAGCGCTTACTGTGTGCGGAGCAGGTGGAAGCGCTTAATAAATACCAACACTATTATTAAAGTAAAGCCCAAGGTCACAAGGGAGACAGGTGGCGGAGCCGGGATTAGAACCCAGGTCCTTCTGACTCCCAAGCCTCCACTAAGTGGGACCCCGCCATTCATTCATTCATTCAATCGTATTTATTGAGCGCTTACTGTGTGCGGAGCAGGTGGAAGCGCTTAATAAATACCAACACTATTATTAAAGTAAAGCCCAAGGTCACAAGGGAGACAGGTGGCGGAGCCGGGATTAGAACCCAGGTCCTTCTGACTCCCAAGCCTCCACTAAGTGGGACCCCCCATTCATTCATTCATTCAATCGTATTTATTGAGCGCTTACTGTGTGCGGAGCAGGTGGAAGCGCTTAATAAATACCAACACTATTATTAAAGTAAAGCCCAAGGTCACACGGGAGACAGGTGGCGGAGCCGGGATTAGAACCCAGGTCCTTCTGACTCCCAAGCCTCCACTAGAGTGGGACCCCCCATTCATTCATTCATTCAATCGTATTTATTGAGCGTTTACTGTGTGCAGAGCAGGGGGAAGTGCCTCACAAATACCAACACTATTATTAAAGTAAATCCCAAGGTCACACGGGAGACAGGTGGCGGAGCTGGGATTAGAACCCAGGTCCTTCTGACTCCCAAGCCTCCAGTAAGTGGGACCCCCCCATTCATTCAATCGTATTTATTGAGCGCTTACTGTGTGCAGAGCAGGGGGAAGCGCCTAACAAATACCAACACTATTATTAAAGTAAAGCCCAAGGTCACACGGGAGACAGGTGGTGGAGCCGGGATTAGAACCCAGGTCCTTCTGACTCCCAAGCCTTCACTAAGTGGGACCCCCCCATTCATTCATTCATTCATTCAATCGTATTTATTGAGCGCTTACTGTGTGCAGAGCAGGGGGAAGCGCTTAACAAATACCAACACTATTATTAAAGTAAATCCCAAGGTCACACGGGAGACAGGTGGCGGAGCTGGGATTAGAACCCAGGTCCTTCTGACTCCCAAGCCTCCAGTAAGTGGGACCCCCCCCATTCATTCAATCGTATTTATTGAGCGCTTACTGTGTGCAGAGCAGGGGGAAGCGCCTAACAAATACCAACACTATTATTAAAGTAAAGCCCAAGGTCACACGGGAGACAGGTGGCGGAGCGGGATTAGAACCCAGGTCCTTCTGACTCCCAAGCCTGGGGTCCCTCCACTAGAGTGGGACCCCCCATTCATTCATTCATTCATTCAATCGTAATTATTGAGCGCTTACTGTGTGCAGAGCACTGGACTAAGCGCTTGGGAAGTCCAAGTTGGTAACATAAAGAGACGGTCCCTACCCAACAGCAGGCTCGCAGTCTAGAAGGGGGAAGCGCTTAACAAATACCAGCACTATTATTAAAGTAAATCCCAAGGTCACACGGGAGACAGGTGGCGGAGCCGGGATTAGAACCCAGGTCCTTCTGACTCCCAAGCCTCCACTAGAGTGGGACCCCCCATTCGTTCATTCATTCATTCGATCGTATTTATTGAGCGCTTACTGTGTGCAGAGCAGGGGGAAGTGCCTAACAAATACCAACACTATTATTAAGGTAAAGCCCAAGGTCACACGGGAGACAGGTGGCGGAGCCGGGATTAGAACCCAGGTCCCTCTGACTCCCAATCCTGGTGTCCCTCCACTAGAGTGGGACCCCCCCGCCCCATTCATTCATTCATTCATTCAATCGTATTTATTGAGCGCTTACTGTGTGCAGAGCAGGGGGAAGCGCTTAACAAATACCAACACTATTACTAAAGTAAAGCCCAAGGTCACACGGGTCACAAGGTGGCGGAGCCGGGATTAGAACCCAGGTCCTTCTGATTCCCAAGCCTGGGCTCCCTCCACTAGAGTGGGACCCCCCAACCCCAGAGACCCTGGGCATTGGAGCCCGAGTCCAATGGGGGGCTATGTTGGGGCGAAGGTGGGCCGGGCGGCCCAGGCCCGGGGCCTACCCTGGTGGTGCCCACCCGAGGCCCGGTCCGGCTCACCTGCTGCCCACCCAGGCCTGCAGGAGGGTGGCGAGGCCGCAGGAGAAGAGGCTGGAGGCCAGGAGCTGGGCCGGGGGCCGGGGGCCGGGCCCCCCCGGGGCCTCCCCCAGCAGCGGCAGGTGGGACAGGCACAGCAGGGACGCCAACACCAACACGTGCTGCCCGCCGATGGCGACGCCAGGCGGGAAGCGGGGGCTCAGGGGAAGGGCCCGAAGACCCCCCACCCACCTCCAACGGCCCCCACCCTGGACTCTCCTCCCCCAGGACGCCCCCTTCTCTGGGGCTGCTTCTCCCTCGTGCTCCGGTCCACCCCCTCCCCACAATCCTGCCCCTCTTCTTCCTTGCCCCCCTGGAAGCCCCTTCCCTTCTCCCCAATCTTGTACCCTCCTCCCTTGCCCCCCTGGAAGCCCCTTCCCTTCTCCCAAATCTTGCCCCCTCCTTCCTTGCCTCCCTGTAAGCCCCCTCTCCTCTCCCCAATCCTGCCCCCTCCTTCCTTGCTCCCCTGTAAGCCCCCTCCCCTGTCCCCAATCCTGCCCCCTTCTTCCTTGCCTCCCTATAAGCCCCCTCCCCTCTCCCCAACCTTACCCCTCCTTCCTTGCCCCCCTGGAAGCCCCTTCCCTTCTCCCCAATCCTGCCCCCTTCTTCCTTGCCTCCCTGTAAGCCCCCTCCCCTCTCCCCAATCTTGCCCCCTTCTTCCTTGCCCCCCTGTAAGCCCCCCTCCTCTCCCCAATCCTGCCACCTCCTTCCTTGCCCCCCTATAAGCCCCCTCCCCTCTCCCCAATCCTGCCCCCTCCTCCCTTGCCCCCCTTGTAAGCCCCCTCCCCTCTCCCCAATCCTGCCCCCTCCTTCCTTGCCCCCCGTAAGCCCCTTTCCTTTCCCCACAATCTTGCCCTCTCCTTTCTTGCCCCCCGTAAGCGCCCTCTCCTCTCTCCAATCCTGCCCCCTCCTTCCTTGCTCCCCCGTAAGCCCCCTCCCCTCTCCCCAATCCTGCCCCCTTCTTCCTTGCCTCCCTGTAAGCCCCTTCCCTTCTCTCCAATCCTGCCCCCTCCTTCCTTGCCTCCCTGTAAGCCCCTTCCCTTCTCCCCAATCTTGCCCCCTTCTTCCTCGCCCCCTTCTTCCTCGCCCCCTGTAAACCCCCTCCCCTCTCCCCAATCCTACCCCTCCTTCCTCGCCTCCCTGTAAGCCCCTTTTCTTTCCCCCAATCTTGCCCCCTCCTCCCTTGCCCTCCTGTAAGCCCCCTCCCCTCTCCCCAATCCTGCCCCCTCCTTCCTTGCCCCCTGTAAGCCCCCTCTCCTCTCCCAATCCTGCCCCCTCCTCCCTTGCCCCCCTGTAAGCCCCCTCCCCTCTCCCAATCCTGCCCTCTCCTTCCTTGCCCCCCATAAACCCCCCCTCTCCAATCCTGCCCTTTCCTTCCTCAACCTCTGTAAGCCCCCTCCCCTCTCCCCAATCCTGTCCTCTCCTTCCTCACCCTCCTGTAAGTCCCCTCCCCTCTCCCAAATCCTGCCCCCTCCTTCCTTGCCCCCCGTAAACCTCCTCCCCCTCCCCAATCCTGCCTTCTCCTTCCTTGCCCTCCTGTAAGCCCCCTCCCCTTTCCCCAATCCTGCCCTCTCCTTCCTCGCCCCCCTGTAAGTCCCCTCTCCTCTCCCCAATCCTACCCTTCCTTCCTTGCCTCCCTGTAAGCCCCTTCCCTTCTCCCCAATCTTGTCCCCTTCTCCCTTGCCCCCCCTGTAAGCCCCCTCTCCTCTCCCAATCCTGCCCCCTCCTTCCTTGCCCCCGTGTAAGCCGCTTTCCTTTCCCCCCAATCCTGCCCCTCCCTTCCTTGCCCCCCTGTAAGCCCCCTCTCCTCTCCCCTATCCTGCCCGCTCCTTCCTCGCCCTCCTGTAAGCCCCTTCCCTTCTCCCCAATCCTGCCCCCACCTTCCTCGCCCCCCTGGAAGCCCCCTCCCCTCTCCCCAACCCTACCCCTCCTTCCTTGCCCCCCATACGCCGCCTCCCTACCCACGATCCTGCCCTCCTTGTCCAACCCTCTCCTCCCAGGCCTCCCCCCAACCCATTCCTGGCTTCACACCTTCCCACCCCAGCCCTCCGCATCCCCCCCAATCCCGGGCCCACCTGTCTCCCTGCATCCCTCCCCAACTCCCAAACCAGGCCTACATTTCACTCCCGCTCCCACCCTACCTGGGCAGCCAGGAGGCCGCAGAGGCCCCAGGAAGGCCGCGGCCCGGCGGGGGAGCCCCGTGGGGTTGGCAGGGGGGTCCCGCTCATGGTCCGTCCCGGCTGCTCCGGCCGGCCCCGTCGCCCTGGTGTCGCCCTGGGGTGGGGGCCCGATGTCAGGCCCCTGATGCCCGGGGGCCGGACCCCCGCCGTCTTAGGCCGGGGCAGCCGAGCGGAGCGCAGGGGAGGAGCGGGGGCCGGTGGCCAGCCACCAGTGACCGGCGACTAGTCCGTGGGGCGCTTACCTTCGCCCGGGCCCGGCCCGCAATCCTTCACCCATTAACCCACCCCTCCTCCCGGACCCGCGACCCCTTCGGCCCAGCTCACCCGGCCCTTCAAAGCCTTAGCGTGGCTCAGTGGAAAGAGCCCGGGCTTGGGAGTCAGAGGTCATGGGTTCAAATCCCACTGTGTGACTTCACTTCTCTGGGCCTCAGTGACCTCATCTGGAAAATGGGGGTGAAGACGGCGAGCCCCTCATGGGACAACCCCATCACCTTGTATCTACTCCAGGGCTTAGAACAGGGCTTTGCACATAGTAAGCGCTTATCAATCAATCAATCGTATTTATTGAGCGCTTACTGTGTGCAGAGCACTGTACTAAGCGCTTGGGAAGTACAAGTTGACAAATACCAACATTATTATTATTATTCAAAGCCTTAGCGTGGCTCAGTGGAAAGAGCCCGGGCTTGGGAGTCAGAGGTCATGGGTTCAAATTCCACTTGTCAGCTGTGTGACTTTACTTCTCTGGGCCTCAGTGACCTCATCTGGAAAATGGGGGTGAAGACGGCGAGCCCCTCATGGGACAACCCCATCACCTTGTATCTACCCCAGCGCTTAGAACAGTGCTTTGCACGTAGTAAGTGCTTAACAAATACCAACATTATTATTATTATTATTATTCAAAGCCTTAGCGTGGCTCAGTGGAAAGAGCCCGGCCTCGGGAGTCAGAGGTCATGGGTTCAAATTCCACTTGTCAGCTGTGTGACTTTACTTCTCTGGGCCTCAGTGACCTCATCTGGAAAATGGGGGTGAAGACTGCAAGCCCCTCGTGGGACAACCTGATCACCTTGTATCTACCCCAGGGCTTAGAACAGTGCTTTGCACATAGTAAGCACTAAACAAATACCAACATTATTATTATTCAAAGCCTTAGCATGGCTCAGTGGAAAGAGCCCGGGCTCAGGAGTCAGAGGTCATGGGTTCAAATCCCACTTAGCTGTGTGACTTTGGGCAAGTCACTTCACTTCTCTGGGCCTCAGTGACCTCATCTAGAAAATGGGGATGAAGACTGTGAGCCCCTCAAGGGACAACCTGATCACCTTGTATCCTCCCCAGCGCTTAGAACAATGCTTTGCACATAGTAAGCGCTTAACAAATGCCATCATTATTATTATTATTATTATTATTATTATTATTCAAAGGCTTACTGTGGCTCAGTGGAAAGGGCCCGGGCTTGGGAGTCAGAAGGCATGGGTTCAAATCCCACTTAGCTGTGTGACTTTGGGCAAGTCACTTCGCTTCTCTGGGCCTTGTTCCCTCATCTGGAAAATGGGGATGAAGACTGTGAGCCCTTCAAGGGACAACCTGATCACCTTGTATCCTCCCCAGCGCTTAGAACGGTGCTTGGCACATAGTAAGCGCTTAACAAATACCATTATTATTGTTATTATTGGAGTCCCACCTCCTCCAAGAAGCCCTCTCAGACTAAGGCCTCCTTTCCTCATCCCCCACTCCCTTCTGCGTCCCCCTGACGTGCCCCCTTTCTTCATCCCCCTATCCCAGCCCCACCCCACTTATTCATTCATTCATCTAATTGTATTTCTTGAGCGTTCACTATGTGCAGAGCACTGGACTAAGCGCTTTGGAGAGGACTAGTCAACAATAAACAGACACGTTCCCTGCCCACAATGAACTTACAATCTAAAGCAGGGGAGACTGATATCAACAGAGAAGCAGCGTGGCTCAGTGGAAAGAGCCCGGGCTTTGGAGTCCGAGGTCATGGGTTCAAATCCCGGCTCCACCAGTTGTCAGCTGTGTGACTTGGGACAAGTCACTTCAATTCTCTGGGCCTCAGTTCCCTCATCTGTAAAATGGGGATGAAGACTGTGAGCCCCCCGTGGGACAACCTGAACACCTTGCAACCTCTCCAGCGCTTAGAACAGTGCTTTGCACATAGTAAGTGCTTAATAAATGCCATCATTATTATTATTATTATTCCTATTCTCTCATTCTCTCTCTCACTCTCAGCACCTAATAAATGCCATCATTATCACTTCACTTCTCTGGGCCTCAGTTCCCTCATCTGTAAAATGGGGATGAAGAATGCGAGCCCCCCATGGGACCACCTGATCACCTTGTAACCTCCCCAGCGCTTAGAACAGTGCTTTGCACATAGTAAGCGCTTAATAAATGCTATCATTATTATTCATATTCTCTCATTCTCTCGGAACTTAATAAATGCCATCATCACTTCACTTCTCTGGGCCTCAGTTCCCTCATCTGTAAAATGGGGATGAAGACTATGAGCCCCCCGTGGGACAACCTGATCACCTTGTATCCCCCCCAATCAAGCAATCAATCGTATTTATTGAGCACTTACTGTGTGCAGAGCACTGTACTAAGCACTTGGGAAGTACAAGTTGGCAACACATAGAGACGGTCCCTACCCAACAGTGGGCTCACAGGCTAGAAGTGCTAAAAGTGCCCCCAGTGCTTAGAACAGTGCTTTGCACATAGTAGGCACTTAACTAATACCATTATTATTATTATTCTCTCATTCTCTCTGTCTCTCTCAGCACTTAATAAATGCCATCATTATCACTTCACTTCTCTGGGCCTCAGTGACCTTATCTGTCAAATGGGGATGAAGACTGGGAGCCCCCCGTGGGACAACTGGATCCCCTTGTATCCCCCCCCCCACACAGCGCTTAGAACAGTGCTTGGCACATAGTAAGTGCTTAATAAATGCTATCATTATTATTATTCATAGTCTCTCATTCTCTCTCAGAACTTAATAAATGCCATCATTATCACTTCACTTCTCTGGGCCTCAGTTCCCTCATCTGTAAAATGGGGATGACTATGAGCCCCCCGTGGGACAACTGGATCCCCTTGTATCACCCCCAGCATTCAGAACAGTGCTTGGCACATAGTAAGCGCTTAATAAATGCTATCATTATTATTATTCATATTCTCTCATTCTCTCTCTCTCACAACTTAATAAACGCCATCATTATCACTTCACTTCTCTGGGCCTCAGTTCCTCATCTGTAAAATGGGGATGAAGACTGGGAGCCCCCCGTGGGACAACCTGATCACCTTGTATTCCCCCCCCCCCCCCCAGTGCTTAGAACAGTGCTTGGCACATACTAAGCGCTTAACAAATACCATTATTATTATTATTTTCTCATTCTCTCTGTCTCTCTAAGCTCTTAATAAATGCCATCATTATCACTTCACTTCTCTGGGCCTCAGTTCCTCATCTGTAAAATGGGGATGAAGACTGGGAGCCCCCCGTGGGACAACCTGATCACCTTGTATCCCCCCCCCCCACCCAGTGCTTAGAACAGTGCTTGGCACATAGTAAGCACTTAACAAATACCATTATTATTATTATTATTCTCTCATCCTGTCTCTCTCAGCACTTAATAAATGCCATCATTATCACTTCACTTCTCTGGGCCTCAGCGACCTCATCTGTCAAATGGGGATGAAGACTGTGGGCTCCCCGTGGGACAACCTGATCACCTTGTATCCCCCCCCAGCGCTTAGAACAGTGCTCGGCACATAGTAAGCACTCAACAAATACCATTATTATTATTCTCTCATTCTCTCTAAGCACTTAATGCCATCATTATCACTTCACTTCTCTGGGCCTCAGCGACCTCATCCGTCAAACGGGGATGAAGACTGTGAGCCCCCCGTGGCTCCCCTTGTATCCCCCCCAGCGTTTAGAACAGTGCTTGGCACATAGTAAGCGCCTAACAGATACCATTATTATTATTATTCTCTCATCCTCTCCGTCTCTCTAAGCTCTTAATAAATGCCATCATTATCACTTCACTTCTCTGGGCCTCAGCGACCTCATCTGTCAAATGGGGATGAAGACTGTGAGCGTCCCGTGGGACAACCTGATCACCTTGTATCCCCCCCAGCGCTTAGAACAGTGCTTGGCACATAGTAAGCACTCAACAAATACCATTATTATTATTCTCTCTGTCTCTCTCAGCACTTAATGCCATCATCATCACTTCACTTCTCTGGGCCTCAGCGACCTCGTCTGTCAAATGGGGATGAAGACTGTGAGCCCCTCGTGGGACAACCTGATCACCTTGTATCCCCCCCGCAGCGTTTAGAACAGTGCTTGGCACACAGTAAGCGCTTAACAAATGCCATCATTATTATTATTATTATAAGGATGCCCAGCCTCTCCTCTCCCCTCCCCTTCTTTCTTCCCCGAGTCTAAACAGGGCCCGCATCCCCACCCCCCTCCGCCGCGGCGGGCAACGACCCTCCGCCCGGGCTGTGGGCTGGACGCCACCCACCGACGTGACCCGCCCCGAAAGGGCACCCCGAGGAGGGAGATGGGCGAGGGACCCCGCGGCGGGAGGGCATTGGGGAGACCCGCCGGGGCCTGGGCTCCGGCCCGCCGACACACACTAGGACCGTGCTGCGGAAACTTTATTGACACCTCAATCGATCCCTCTAGAAAAAGCGTGAAAAATTCCAATACAAAGCCGGAGTTTCTCCCGTGCCCGTGGGCCGGCCTGCCCTCAGGGCGGGAAGGAGGGCGAGGGGCAGCCCGCCTGTGGCGGGCGACCCTCCCACCCATGTGTGAGTGTGAGAGAGACGAGGGAGAGGGTGTGAGAGAGGAGATGGGAGGCTCCTCCGGGCGACATCGCCACCGTCGCCGTGACAACCAGCCACGAAGTCACAGGAAGAGACCCCGGGGAGACGGGGTGGGGGCGTTGACCGCCCTGAACATGTTTGTACATATCTATTACTCTATTTATTTAATTTGTCCATATCTATTCTATTTATTTTCTTTTGTTAGTCGTTTGGTTTTGTTCTCCGTCTCCCCCTTTTAGACTGTGAGCCCGCCGTCGGGTAGGGACCGTCTCTCGATGTGGCCAATTTGTCCTTCCCAAGCGCTTAGTCCAGTGCTCCGCACACAGTAAGCGCCCGATAAATACGATCGATGATGTCGACGACGACGGTTGACGATGAAGCCCGAGACTGGGGAGAGGGGGGTGATGGGGAG
Source organism: Tachyglossus aculeatus (assembly GCF_015852505.1). Lineage (NCBI taxonomy): Eukaryota > Metazoa > Chordata > Mammalia > Monotremata > Tachyglossidae > Tachyglossus > Tachyglossus aculeatus. The sequence goes on along the minus strand of NC_052066.1, from coordinate 7,946,585 downwards.
TTGGCGGCACCGAGCTTTAGGCCCGGGCTGACTTTCTCCCGCCCCCCGGGAGGAGATGGGGGTGGGAGCGGGGGGCTCCTATCCCGGGACGGTGAAGGCCAGGTCCAGCGCGCTGAGCAGGGAACACTGCTGGGGCCGCAGCGGGGCCGGGGTCGCCGGGATGCCCCAGGGCCACGGGGCGGGCGGGCCGGGCGACGGGGGACTCCGTGGGGCGGGGGACCGGGCGGGGGCCGTGCGGTTGGCATGGTGGCATAAGCCGGCGGGGTCTCCCAGGACTTGCCGGCAGATCGGGCAGCGCCGCGGGGCAACCGGGGAGGAGGCCGGCGGGGCCGGAGGGGCCGGGCGGGAGGGCGGCCGGAGCGGCTGGGAGCCACCGGCCGGCGGGGCCGCGGGCCGGGAGGGGCCGGGCAGGAGGCCCGGGCCCGGCGGGCAGGCCCTGGGGGCGGCGGGGCCGGCCGCTCGCTGGAGGACGGTCCCCGAGGCCACCAGCACCGCCACGCCGCTCACGTAAGCCACCGCCAGGAAGCCGGCCAGCTGGACCACGGAGGCGAGGAAGGGGGGGACACAGGGAGAGAGAATTACTATCAATCAATCAATCAATCAATCAATCGTATTTATCATCATCAATCGTATTGATCGAGCGCTGACTGTGGGCAGAGCGCCGGACTAAGCGCTTGGAAAGAACAAATTGGCAACGTCTAGAGACAGTCCCTACCCAACAGTGGGCTCACAGGGAGAGGGAATTACTATCAATCAATCAATCAATCAATCGTATTTATCATCATCATCATCAATCGTATTTATCGAGCGCTTACTATGTGCAGAGCACTGGACTAAGCGCTTGGAAAGAACAAATTGGCAACGTCTAGAGACAGTCCCTACCCAACAGTGGGCTCACAGTCTAAAAGGGGGAAGCCGGCCAGCTGGACCACGGAGGGGAGGAAGGGGGGGAGACAGGGAGAGAGAATTACTATATCAATCAATCAATCAATCGTATTTATCATCATCATCATCAATCATATTTATCAAGCGCTTACTATGTGCAGAGCACTGGACTACGCGCTTGGAAAGAACAAATTGGCAACGTATACAGTCCCTACCCAACAGTGGGCTCACAGGGAGAGAGAATTACTATCAATCAATCAATCAATTGTATTGATCATCATCATCATCATCAATCGTATTGATCGAGCGCTGACTGTGTGCAGAGCGCTGGACTAAGCGCTTGGAAAGAACAAATTGGCAACGTCTAGAGACAGTCCCTACCCAACAGTGGGCTCACAGTCTAAAAGGGGGAAGCCGGCCAGCTGGACCACGGAGGCGAGGAAGAGGGAGAGACAGGGAGAGAGAATTACTATCAATCAATCAATCAATCGTATTGATCATCATCATTATCATCATCAATCGTATTGACCGAGCGCTGACTGTGTGCAGAGCGCTGGACTAAGCGCTTGGAAAGAACAAATTGGCAACATCTAGAGACGGTCCCTACCCAACAGTGGGCTCACAGGGAGAGAGAATTACTATCAATCAATCAATCAATCGTATTTATCATCATCATCATCATCATCAATCGTATTGATCGAGCGCTGACTGTGTGCAGAGCACTGGACTAAGCGCTTGGAAAGAACAAATTGGCAACATCTAGAGACAGTCCCTACCCAACAGTGGGCTCACAGTCTAAAAGGGGGAAGCCGGCCAGCTGGACCACGGAGGCGAGGAAGAGGGGGAGACAGGGAGAGAGAATTACTATCAATCAATCAATCGTATTTATCATCGTCATCATCAATCGTATTGATCGAGCGCTGACTGTGTGCAGAGCGCTGGACTAAGCGCTTGGAAAGAACAAATTGGCAACGTATAGAGACAGTCCCTACCCAACAGTGGGCTCACAGGGAGAGAGAATTACTATCAATCAAACAATCAATCAATCGTATTGATCATCATCATCATCATCATCAATCGTATTGATCGAGCGCTGACTGTGTGCAGAGCGCTGGACTAAGCGCTTGGAAAGAACAAATTGGCAACGTATAGAGACAGTCCCTACCCAACAGTGGGCTCACAGTCTAAAAGGGGGAAGCCGGCCAGCTGGACCACGGAGGCGAGGAAGGGGGGGAGACAGGGAGAGAGAATTACTATCAATCAATCAATCAATCGTATTTATCATCGTCATCATCAATCATATTGATCGAGCGCTGACTGTGTGCAGAGCGCTGGACTAAGCGCTTGGAAAGAACAAATTGGCAACATCTAGAGACAGTCCCTACCCAACAGTGGGCTCACAGTCTAAAAGGGGGAAGCCGGCCAGCTGGACCACGGAGGCGAGGAAGGGGGGGAGACAGGGAGAGAGAATTACTATCAATCAATCAATCAATCGTATTTATCATCATCATCATCAATCGTATTGATCGAGCGCTGACTGTGTGCAGAGCACTGGACTAAGCGCTTGGAAAGAACAAATTGGCAACGTATAGAGACAGTCCCTACCCAACAGTGGGCTCACAGGGAGAGAGAATTACTATCAATCAAACAATCAATCAATCGTATTGATCATCATCATCATCATCATCATCAATCGTATTGATCGAGCGCTGACTGTGTGCAGAGCACTGGACTAAGCGCTTGGAAAGAACAAATCGGCAACGTATAGAGACAGTCCCTACCCAACAGTGGGCTCACAGTCTAAAAGGGGGAAGCCGGCCAGCTGGACCACGGAGGCGAGGAAGGGGGGGAGACAGGGAGAGAGAATTACTATCAATCAATCAATCAATCGTATTTATCATCATCATCATCATCATCAATCGTATTGATCGAGCGCTGACTGTGTGCAGAGCGCTGGACTAAGCGCTTGGGAAGTCCAAGTTGGCAACATCGAGAGACGGTCCCTACCCAACGGCGGGCTCACAGGCTAGAAGGGGGAGACGGAGAACAAAACCAGTCTTATTCACAAAATAAAATAAATAGAACAGATATGTAATATAGCTAATAGATATTATTAGACTGTGAGCCCACTGTTGGGTAGGGACTGTCTCTAGATGTTGCCAATTTGGACTTCCCAAGCGCTTAGTCCAGTGCTCTGCACACAGTAAGCGCTCAATAAATACGATTGATGATGATGATGATTATTATAAATGCCATTATTATTATTATTATAAATGCCATCATTATTATTATTATGAATGACATTATTATTATTATAAATGACATTATTATTATTATTATAAATGCCATTATTATTATTATTATTATTATATCTCTCCCCCTTTTAGACTGTGATTCCACTGTTGGGTAGGGACTGTCTCTATATGTTGCCAATTTGTACTGCCCGAGCGCTTAGTCCAGTGCTCTGCACACAGTAAGCGCTTAATAAATACGATTGATGATGATGATGATCCCTCCGTCTTACCTCCTTCCCTTCCCCACAGCACCTGTGTATATGTATAGATGTTTGTACAGATTTTCAAATATGATTGATGATGCACCAGTAAAATAAATAGAGTAATAAATATGTACAAACATCTATACATATATACTACTAGAACCATTACTAGAGAAGCAGCGCGGCTCGGCGGAAAGAGCCCCGTCTTGGGAGTCAGGGGTTGTGGGTTCGAGTCCCGGCTCCGCCACTCGTTAGCTGGGTGGCTTGGGGCCGGTCACTTCACTTCTCTGGGCCTCGGTTCCCTCATCTGGAAAATGGGGATGGAGACTGTGACCCCACGGGGGACAACCCCATCACCTTGTATCTGCCCCGGTGCTTAGATCGGTGCTTGGCACAGAGTTGGACTTTAATAAATACCATAATTAATCAATCAATTGTATTTATTGAGCGCTTACTGTGTGCAGAGCACTGTACTAAGCGCTTGGGAAGTACAAGTTGATTATTATTATTATTTTATAATTATTATTATTATAGACTATTATTGGTAGTTGTTAAGCGCTTACTCTGTGCTAAGCACAGTTTTAAGCACTGGGCTGGGGGGGAGGCAAGGTCATCGGGTTGTCCCACGTGTCACAAATACCATAATTAATCAATCAATCGTATTTATTGAGCGCTTACTGTGTGCAGAGCACTGGACTAAGCGCTTGGGAAGTACAAGTTGATTATTATTATTATTATTATATAATTATTATTATTATAGACTATTATTGGTAGTTGTTAAGCACTTACTCTGTGCCAAGCACAGTTTTAAGCACTGGTGGGGGAGATGCAAAGTCATTGGGTTGTCCCATGTGTCACAAATACCATAATTAATCAATCAATCAATCATATTTATTGAGCGCTTACTGTGTGCAGAGCACTGTACTAAGCGCTTGGGAAGTACAAGTTGATTATTATTATTATTATTATATAATTATTATTATTATAGACTATTATTGGTAGTTGTTAAGCACTTACTCTGTGCCAAGCACAGTTTTAAGCACTGGGGGGGAGGGATGCAAGGTCATCGGGTTGTCCCACGTGTCACAAATACCATAATTAATCAATCAATCGTATTTATTGAGCGCTTACTGTGTGCAGAGCACTGGACTAAGCGCTTGGGAAGTACAAGTTGATTATTATTATTATATAATTATTATTATTATAGACTATTATTGGTAGTTGTTAAGCACTTACTCTGTGCCAAGCACAGTTTTAAGCACTGGTGGGGGAGATGCAAAGTCATTGGGTTGTCCCATGTGTCACAAATACCATAATTAATCAATCAATCAATCATATTTATTGAGCGCTTACTGTGTGCAGAGCACTGTACTAAGCGCTTGGGAAGTACAAGTTGATTATTATTATTATTATTATATAATTATTATTATTATAGACTATTATTGGTAGTTGTTAAGCACTTACTCCGTGCCAAGCACAGTTTTAAGCACTGGGGGGGGAGGGATGCAAGGTCATCGGGTTGTCCCACGTGTCACAGTCTTCACCCCCCACCCATTTTCCAGATGAGGGAACTGAGGCCCAGAGAATCAATCAATCAATCAATCGCATTGATTGAGCGCTTACTGTGTGCAGAGCACTGGACTAAGCGCTTGGGAAGTCCAAGTTGGCAACATCTAGAGACGGTCCCTACCCAACAGTGGGCTCACAGTCGAAAAGGGGGAGAAGTGAAGAGAAGTGTCATAAATAACTTGTATTTCCCAAGCGCTTAGTCCAGTGCTCGGCACACAGGAAGCGCTCAATAAATACGATTGAATGAATGAATGAAAAAAAGTGAAGCGACTTGCCCAGAGTGCCACGGCTGCTAAGCGGCGGAGCCGGGATTAGAACCCACGACCTCGGCCTCCCAAGCCCGGGCTCTTTCCGCTGAGCCGCGCTGCTTCTCTAAGACGGTGAGCCCACTGTTGGGTAGGGACTGTCTCTATATGTAGCCAAGTTGGACTTCCCAAGCGCTTAGTACAGTGCTCTGCACATAGTAAGCGCTCAATCAATACGATTGATGATGATGATGAAGACAGCCACGGCACAACCCGAACCCAACGCCGACCCTGGGGCTCACCCCCCACCTCTCTGCCCATCCCCATAGCCGGGGGGCACTCCCTCTCCCCCGTCCCGAGCCGTGCCCACTGGTGCCCCAACCACAGACCCCCAAACACGCCTTCCCTTCCTTCATTCATTCAATCGTATTTATTGAGCGCTTACCGTGTGCAGAGCACTGGACTAAGCGCTTGGGAAGTACACCCTTCACCCCCTCCCTCATCATGCTGCCCCGTTGTGCCCTCCCGAGTCCTCCGGCCCCCCGGGACTGTCTCTATACGTCGCCAACTTGTACTTCCCAAGCGCTTAGTACAGTGCTCTGCACACAGTAAGCGCTCAATAAATACGATTGATTGATTGATATTGATTGATTGGGAAGTCCAAGTTGGCAATATAAATATGATTGAAGCCCACTGTTGGGCAGGGACCGTCTCTAGATGTTGCCAACTTGTCCTTCCCAAGCGCTTGGTACGGTGCTCTGCACACAGTAAGCGCTCAATAAATACGATTGATTGATTGATTGATTGATTGGGAAGTCCAAGTTGGCAATATAAATATGATTGAAGCCCACTGTTGGGCAGGGACCGTCTCTAGATGTTGCCAACTTGTCCTTCCCAAGCGCTTGGTACGGTGCTCTGCACACAGTAAGCGCTCAATAAATACGATTGATTGATTGATATTGATTGATTGGGAAGTCCAAGTTGGCAATATAAATACGACTGAAGCCCACTGTCGGGTAGGGACCATCCCTATATGTTGCCAACTTGGACTTCCCAAGCGCTGAGTCCAGTGCTCTGCACACAGTAAGCGCTCAATAAATACGATTGATGATGATGATGATGTTGCCAACTTGGACTTCCCAAGCGCTTAGTACAGTGCTCTGCACACAGTAAGCGCTCAATAAATATGATTGATTGATTGATATTAATTGATTGGGAAGTCCAAGTTGGCAATATAAATATGATTGAAGCCCACTGTTGGGTAGGGACCATCTCTATATGTTGCCAACTTGTACTTCCCAAGCGCTTAGTCCAGTGCTCTGCACATAGTAAGCACTCAATCAATACGATTGATTGATTGATTGATTGGGAAGTCCAAGTTGGCAATATAAATGCGATTGAAGCCCACTGTTGGGTAGGGACCGTCTCTATATGTTGCCAACTTGGACTTCCCAAGCGCTGAGTCCAGTGCTCTGCACACAGTAAGCGCTCAATCAATCATCATCATCATCATCAATCGTATTTATTGAGCGCTTACAATGTGCAGAGCACTGTACTAAGCGCTTGGGAAGTACAAATTGGCAACATATAGAGACAGTCCCTACCCAACAGCGGGCTCACAGTCTAAAAGGGGGAGACAGAGAACAAAACCAAACGTACTAACAAAATAAAATAAATAGAATAGATATGTACAAGTAAAATAAATAAATAAATAAATAGAGTAATAAGTATGTACAAACATATATCCATATATACAGGTGCTGTGAGGAAGGGAAGGAGGTAAGATGGGGGGGATGGAGAGGGGGACGAGGGGGAGAGGAAGGAAGGGAATCAATACGATTGATTGATTTATGAATGCCTCACACCCCCGGTCGTGCCCTCTGGCCCTCCGCCGCCCGCCGCGACCTCCGTCACCACCACGGCGAGGGGCTGGCAGTGGGCACCCCCCGCCCCGCCGCCGCCGCCGCCCCCGGGGCCGTGCCCTCCGACCTCCCGTCAGCACAGTGAGGCGCTGCCAGGGTGGGAGGGCGACGGCCCGTGCCCCCCGTCCCCCCCCGTGCCCCCCATCCCCGGGTTCCTCACCAGGGTGAGGCGTTGGCACAGGGCACCGAGGGCGGCGGCCCAGGCGGGCCGCTCCAGGAGGACGCACAGGTCGGTGTAGGTGAACCATCCGCGCCGTCGGCCCTGCCGCTCCGCCACGCTGACCCCCGCCCGGGCACAGCGGTCAGAGTCTGGGGGAGGCCGGGGGGCGCGCCCACCGTCCCCCCGGTGCCCCTCCGCCCCCCGTCCCTCCGGGTCCGCCCTTCCCCGGGGCCTACCAGCCTTCCAGCCAGCTGAGCATCTCGAACGTCTCCCGGGGGTCCGTGTACAGACTCCAGTCCTGGGGGGCGAAAGTCGGGGGGCGGGTGAACTGGGTGCAGGGAGTTGGCATGGGTGGGCGCGGAACGGACCGGGGGAGGACGGGGTCCGGGCACAGGCCTCGGGGCCAAAGGGAGGTTAATAATAATACTAACAACGGCATTTATTTTATTTGTACATATCTATTCTATTTATTTTATTTTGTTAGTATGTTTGGTTTTGTTCTCTGTCTCCGCCTTTTAGACTGTGAGCCCACTGTTGGGTAGGGACCGTCTCTAGATGTTGCCAATTTGTACTTCCCAAGCACTTAGTACAGTGCTCTGCACATAGTAAGCGCTCAATAAATACGATTGATGATGATGATGATTTATTAAGCGCTTACTATGTGCCAAGCACCAATCTTAAGCGCTGGGGAGGTTACAAGGTGATGAGGTATTAATCGTATTGATTGAGCGCTTACTGTGTGCAGAGCACTGGACTAAGCGCTTGGGAAGTACAAGGTTTATTTTACTTGTACATATCTATTCTATTCTATTTATTTTATTCTGTTACTATGTTTGGTTTTGTTCTCTGTCTCCCCCTTTTAGACTGTGAGCCCACTGTTGGGTAGGGACCGTCTCTATATGCTGCCAATTTGTACTTCCCAAGCGTTTAGTACAGTGCTCTGCACATAGTAAGCGCTCAATAAATACGATTGATGATGATGATGATTTATTAAGCGCTTACTATGTGCCAAGCACCGATCTAAGCGCTGGGGAGGTTACAAGGTGATGAGGCATTAATCGTATTGATTGAGCGCTTACTGTGTGCAGAGCACTGGACTAAGCGCTTGGGAAGTACAAGGTTTATTTTACTTGTACATATCCATTCTATTCTATTTATTCTATTTATTTTATTCTGTTACTATGTTTGGTTTTGTTCTCTGTCTCCCCCTTTTAGACTGTGAGCCCACTGGTGGGTAGGGACTGGCTCTAGATGTTGCCAATTTGTACTTCCCAAATGCTTAGTCCAGTGCTCTGCACACAGTAAGCGCTCAATAAATACGATTGATGATGATGATGAGGTAGTCTCACGGGGGGCTCCCAGCCTTCATCCTCATTTTTCAGATGAGGTCACTGAGGCCCAGAGAAGTGAAGTGACTTGACGATGGTAATGGTGTTTATTAAGCGCTTACTCTGGGCCAAGCACTGTTCTAAGCGCTGGGGAGGTTACAAGGTGATGAGGTTGTCCGACGGGGGGCTCACAGTCTTCATCCTCATTTTACGGATGAGGGAACTGAGGCACAGAGAATAATAATAATAATGATGGTGGCATTTATTAAGCGCTTACTCTGTGCCAAGCACTGATCTAAGCGCTGGGGAGGTTACAAGGTGATCAGGTTGTCCCACGGGGGGCTCCCAGTCTTCATCCTCATTTTACAGAAGAGGTAACTGAGGCACAGAGAATAATAATAATAATGATGGTGGCATTTATTAAGCGCTCACTCTGTGCCAAGCACTGTTCTAAGCGTTGGGGAGGTTACAAGGTGATCAGGTTGGCCCTCGTGGGGCTCCCAATCTTCATCCTCATTTTACAGAGGAGGTAACTGAGGCACAGAGAATAATAATAATAATGATGATGGCATTTATTAAGCATTTACTCTGTGCCAAGCACTGATCTAAGCGCTGGGGAGGTTACAAGGTGATCAGGTTGTCCCACGGGGGGCTCCCAGTCTTCATTCTCATTTTACAGATGAGGTCACTGAGGCACAGAGAATTGAAGTGACTTGATGATGATAGTGGCATTTATTAAGCGCTTATTCTGTGCCAAGCACTGATCTAAGCGCTGGGGAGGTTACAAGGTGATGAGGTTGTCCCACGGGGGGCTCCCAGCCTTCATCCTCATTTCCCAGATGAGGTCACTGAGGCACAGAGAAGTGAAGTGACTTGATGATGATAGTGGCATTTATTAAGCGCTTACTCTGTGCCAAGCACTGATCTAAGCGCTGGGGAGGTTACAAGGTGATCAGGTGGTCCCACGGGGGGCTCCCAGCCTTCATCCTCATTTCCCAGATGAGGTCACTGAGGCCCAGAGAAGTGAAGTGGCTTGCCCAAAGTCACCCAGCTGACAAGTGGCGGACCCGGGATTTGAACCCACGACCTCTGACGCCAAAGCCCGGGCTCTTTCCACCGAGCCACGTGAGGCTGGGGCGGGCAGGGGGGGCGCGGGCCGCGGAAACGCTCACCAAGGCGTGGAGGAAGCCCCGCTCCAACGCGTTGAGGGCGGGGACGGACAGGCCCCCCGCGGCCCCCCACTCGTCGTTAAACACCTCCTCCTCCTCTCCCTCATCGTACAGGTACTTGCTGGCCACCATCTGCGGGGGGAGGAGGGGGGGGAGGGGGTCACACGCGGTCAACTGTCACCCCGGGGGAGGGACACCCACCCCCACATCCCCACCCTTGGCACCTCTGTGGAAATAATAATAATAATAATAATGATGATGATGATGGTATTTGTTTAGCGCTTACTATTTTAGACCGCGAGCCCACTGTTGGGTAGGGACTGTCTCTACATGTTGCCAACTTGGACTTCCCAAGCGCTTAGTACAGTGCTCTGCACACAGTGAGCGCTCAATAAATACAATTGATGATGATGCAAAGCAATGAGGGAGCTGGGGGAGGCCCAGGAGGCTGGAGGGTCGTGGCTCCCACCGTGGACATAATAATAATAATAATGGCATTTATTAAGCGCTTACTACGTGCCAAGCACTGTTCTAAGCGCTGGGGAGGTTACAAGGTGATCAGGTTGGCCCACGGGGGGCTCACAGTCTTCATCCCCATTTTACAGATGAGGTCACTGAGGCACAGAGAAGTGAAGTGGCTTGATGATGATAATGGCATTTATTAAGCGCTTACTCTGTGCAAAGCACTGTTCTAAGCGCTGGGGAGGTTACAAGGTGATGAGGTTGTCCCACAGGGGGCTCACAATCTTCATCCCCATTTGATAGATGAGGGAACTGAGGCCCAGAGAAGTGACTTGCCCAAAGTCACACAGCTGCCAATTGGCGGAGCCGGGATTGGAACCCATGACCTCTGACTCCAAAGCCCGGGCTCTTTCCACTGAGCCACGCTGCTTCTCTACATGAGGAAGAGGTCAGCGGAGGAGGAGGGGGAAGGAGCAGTGGGTGGCCCTATCACGCACGTGAGGAAGAGGTCTGAGGAAGAGGAGGAGAAAGAGGAGAGGAGGAGGAGAAAGAGGAGAGGAGTGGGCCGCACGACCATGGAGATGAGGAAGAGGTCTGAGGAGGAGGAGGAAGAGAAGAGGAGGAGTGGTCCGCTCTACCATGGAGATGAAGAAGAGGACTGAGGAGGAGAAGGAGGAAGAGGAGGAGGAGGAGGGGAAGTAGTCGGCCGCCCGACCATGGAGACGAGGAAGAGGTCTGAGGAGAAGGAGGAGGAGGAGGAGGAAGATGATGAGGAGGAAGAGGAGGAGAAGCAGTGGGCCGCCCGACCATGGAGACGAGGAAGAGGTCTGAGGAGGAGGAAGAGGAGGAGGAGCAGGAGTAGGAAGAGGAGGAGGACGAGGAGGAGGAAGAGGAGGAGAAGCAGTGGGCCGCCCTACCATGGAGATGAGGAAGAGGTCTGAGGAGGAAGAGGAGGAGGAAGAGCAGTGGGTCGCCCTACCACGGAGATGAGGAAGAGGTCTGAGGAGGAGGAAGAGGAGAAGGAGGAAGAGTGGTCGGCCCTATCACGGACATGAGGAAGAGGTCTGAGGAAGAGGAGGAGGAGGAAGAGGAGGAGAAGCAGTGGACCGCCCTACCGTGGAGATAATAATAATAATAATAATAGTAATAATAATAATAATAATAATAATAATAATAATAATAGTATCTGTTAAGCACTTACTATGTGCCAAGTACTGTTCTTGGCACTGGAGGAGATACAAGGCAATCAGGTTGTCCCACTTGGGGCTCACAGTCCTCACCCCCATTTTCCAGTTGAGGCAACTGAGGCCCAGAGAAGTGAAGTGACTTGCCCAGAGTCACCCAGTTGACAAGTGGCAGAGCCGGGATTAGACCCCATGACCTCTGACTCCCAAGCCCGGGATCTTTCTGCTAAGCCACGCTATCCTACACGCTGAGCACTGTTCTAAGATGAGGAAGAAGTCTGAGGAGGAGGAGGAGGAGGAGGGGGCCGCCCTACCATGGAGCAGAGGAAGAGGTCTGAGGAGGAGGAGGAACAGGAGGAGGAGAAGCAATGGGCCACACGACCATGGAGATGAGGAAGAGGTCTGAGGAGGAGGAGGAAGAGGAGAGGAGGAGTAGTCCATTCTACTATGGAGATGATGAGGAGGTCTGAGGAGGAGAAGGAGGAAGAGGAGGAGGAGGAGGAGGGGAAGCAGTGGGCTGCCTGACCATGGAGATGGGGAAGAGGTCGGAGGAGGAGGAGGAGAAATAGGAGGAGGAGGAGCAGGAGGGGCAGGAGGGGGAGGAGGAGGAGGATGAGAAGCAATGGGCTGCCCTACCATGGAGATGAGAAAGAGGTCTGAGGAGGAGGAGGAGTAGTCCGCCCTACCACGGAGATGAGGAAGAGGTCTGAGGAGGAGGAGGAGGAAGAGGAGGAGAAGCAGTGGGCCGCCCGACCATGGAGATGAGGAAGAGGTCTGAGGAGGAGGAGGAGAGAAGGAGTGGGCCGCCCTACCATGGAGATAAGGAAGAGGTCTGAGGAGGAGGAGGAGAGGAGGAGTGGGCCGCCCGACCATGGAGATGAGGAAGAGGTCTGAGGAGGAGGAGGAACAGGAGGAGGAGAAGCAGTGGGCCACACGACCATGGAGATGAGGAAGAGGTCTGAGGAGGAGGAGGAAGAGGAGAGAAGGAGTGGTCCACTCTACCATGGAGATGATGAGGAGCAGCGTAGCTAGAGAAGCAGCGTAGCTCAATGAAAAGAGCCTGGGCTTTGGAGTCAGAGGTCATGGGTTCAAACCCCGGCTCTGCCAATTGTCAGCTGTGTGACTTTGGGCGAGTCACTTAACTTCTCTGTGCCTCGGTTACCTCATCTGTAAAATGGGGATGAAGACTGTGAGCCCCCTGAGGGACAACCTGATCACCTTGTAACCTCTCCAGCGCTTAGAACAGTGCTTGGCACATAGTAAGCGCTTAATAAATGCCATCATCATCATCATCATGAGGAGGTATGAGGAGCAGGAGGAGGAAGAGGAGGAGGAGGAGAGGAAGCAGTGGGCCACCCTACCATGGAGATGAGGAAGAGGTCTGAGGAGGAGGAGGAGGAGGAGGAGGAGCAGGAGGAGGAGGAGGAGAAGGAGGTGGAGGAGGAGGAGGGGAAGCAGTGGGCCGCCCTACCATGGAAATGAGGAAGAGGTCTGAGGAGGAGGAGGAGGAGCAGGAGGAAGAGGAGAAGCAGTGGGCTGCCCTACCATGGAGATGAGGATAGAGGTCTGAGGAGGTGAAGGAGGAGGAGGGGAAGCAGTGGGCTGCCCTACCATGGAAATGAGGAAGAGGTCTGAGGAGGAGGAGGAGGAGCAGGAGGAGGAGGAGGAGAAGCAGTGGGCCGCCGTACCATGGAGATGAGGAAAAGGTCTGAGGAGGAGGAGAAGTAAGAAGAGGAGGAAGAGAAGGAGGAGGAGGAGGAGGAGGAGGAGAAGCAGTGGGCCGCCCTACCATGGAAATGAGGAAGAGGTCTGAGGAGGAGGAGGAGGAGCAGGAGGAGGAGGAGGAGAAGCAGTGGGCCGCTGTACCATGGAGATGAGGAAAAGGTCTGAGGAGGAGGAGAAGTAAGAAGAGGAGGAAGAGAAGGAGGAGGAGGAGGAGGAGGAGGAGAAGCAGTGGGCCGCCCTACCATGGAGATGAGGAAGAGGTCGGAGGAGGAGGAGGAAGAGGAGAAGCAGTGGGCCGCCCTACCACGGAGATGAGGAAGGGGTCTGAGGAGGAGAGGAGGAGAGGAGGAGTGGTCCGCCCTACCATGGAGATGAGGAAGAGGTCCGAGGAGGACACGTGCTGCAGGTAATGCGGGTTGCGGTGTCGGAGTCGTTCGATGAAGACCAGGGCCAACATCATGGCGCAGGGGGACACGCAGGCCTCTCTGTGGGGAGAGAGGGGACGGGGACACGGACACACACGGACACCCGGACACAACCCATCATCACCACCCTGCCCCGACTGCCCCCACCCCCGGACCCCACACTTTTCGACGGACCCACAACCGGCAAGCCCGTTGTCCCCCGGCCCCTGCCCGAGGAAGCAGCGGGGCCTAGCGGAAAGAACCCGGGCTGGGACTGCTGTGTGACCTTGGAAAAGTCACTTCCCTGGGCCACGGCGTCCTTGTGAGCCCCCCGTGGGACAACCTGATCACCCTGTAACTTCCCCAGCACTTAGAACAGTGCTTTGCACATAGTAAGCGCTTAATAAATGCCATTATTACTATTACTATTATCTGTAAAATGGAGACGCCTCAACTCCCGTTCTCCCTCCCACTGAGCCCCTCATGGGACAGGGACCCGATGAGCGTATCGACCCCGGCGTTTCGAACAGTGCCTGGCGCATAGTAAGCGCTTAAGAGAAGCAGCGTGGCTCAGTGGAAAGAGCCCGGGCTTTGGGGTCAGAGGTCGTGGGTTCGAATCCCGGCTCCACCACAAGTCTGCTGTGTGACCTTGGGCAAGTCACTTAACTTCTCTGAGCCTCAGTTCCCTCATCTGTAAAAATGGGGATTAAGACTGTGAGCCCCCCGTGAGACAACTTGATCACCTTGTATCCCCCCCCAGCGCTTAGAACAGTGCTTTGCACATAGTAAGCGCTTAACAAATACCATCATTATTATTGTTATTATTAAGAGATAACGTTAAAAAATAATAATAATAAAATGAAGGCATTAAATCTCCATTTCTCAGATGCGGAAACCGAGGCCCAAAGAAGAAAAGTGGAGCAGTTAGTGCAGTGCTCTGCACACAGTAAGCGCTCAATAAATACGACTGAATGACTTGGGCAGGGTCACACAGTAGGTGTCGTATTAAAGCACTTACAAAGTGCAACAGTAGCACAAGGCCTACTTTGAACTCTCCCCCTCTAACAATAATAATAATTGTGGTATTTGTTAAGCGCCTACTATGTGCTAAGCACTCTTCTAAGCGCTGGGGGGGATATAAGGTGACCAGGTTGTCCCACGGGGGGCTCACAGTCTTCATCCCCATTTTACAGATGAGGTCACTGAGGCCCAGAGAAGTGAAGTGGCTTGCCCAAGGTCAGGCAGCTGACTAGCAGACCGTAAGCTCCTTGTGGGCAGCCATCATTCATTCATTCATTCATTCAATCGTATTTATTGAGCACTTTCTATGTGCAGAGCACTGTACTAAGCGCTTGGGAAGTACAAGTTGGCTTCACGTCTCCCAATGCTTATATTGTCCTCTCCCAAGTGCTTAGCACAGTCCTAAGCGCTCAGTAAACAGCATCAATCCATTGATTGATCTTTCTGGCACATCTGGGTCCCCCTTTAATTCATTCAATCGTATTTATTGAGCGCTTACTGTGTGCAGAGCACTGGACTAAGCGCTTGGGCAGTACAAATCGGCAACAGACAGAGACAGTCCCCACCCAACGACGGGCTCACAGTCTAGAAGGGGGCTCACAGTGGTGCTTGTTAAGCGCTTATCACCATCATCATCATCAATCGTATTTACTGAGCGCTTACTATGTGCCAAGCACTGTTCTAAGCGCTGGGGGAGATACAAGGTCATCGGGTTGTCCCGCGTGGGGCTCACAGTCTTCACATCCCCATGAGGCCATTGAGGCCCAGAGCAGCGAAGTGACTTGCCCAAGGCCACACCGCAGACAAGTGGCGGAGCCGGGATTCGAACCCACGACCTCTGACTCCCAAGCCCGGGCTCTTGCCACTAGGCAAGAGAAGCCTGGAGAAGCAGCGTGGCTCAGTGGAAAGAGCCTGGGCTTGGGAGTCAGAGGTCGTGGGTTCGAATCCCGACTCTGCCACATAATAATAATAATAATGATGGCATTTATTAAGCGCTTACTATGTGCAGGTCACTGTTCTAAGCGCTGGGGAGGTACAAGGTGATCAGGTTGTCCCACGTGGGGCTCACAATCGTAATCCCCATTTTACAGATGAGGTCACTGAGGCACAGAGAAGTGAAGTGACTTGTCCAAAGTCACACAGCTGACAATTGGCGGAGCTGGGATTTGAACCCATGACCTCTGACTCCAAAGCCCGGGCTCTTTCCACTGAGCCACACTGCTTCTCTATGTCTGCTGTGTGACCCTGGGCAAGTCGCTTCACTTCTCTGAGCCTCAGTGACCTCATCCGGAAAATGGGGATGAAGACTGTGAGCCCCCCGTGGGACAACCTGATCACCCTGTAACCCCCCAGCGCTTAGAACAGCGCTTTGCACATAGTAAGCGCTCTACAAATGCCATTATTATTATTATTATTATTGTGAGAAGCAGCATGGCTCAGTGGAAAGAGCCCGGGCTTTGGAGTCAGAGGTCGTGGGTTCGAATCCCGACTCTGCCACATGTCTGCTGTGTGACCTTGGGCAAGTCACTTCACTTCTCTGAGCCTCAGTGACCTCATCTGGAAAATGGGGATGAAGACTGTGAGCCCCCCGTGGGACAACCTGATCACCCTGTAACCCCCCAGCGCTTAGAACAGCACTTTGCACATAGTAAGCGCTCTACAAATGCCATCATTATTATTATTATTGTGAGAAGCAGCATGGCTCAGTGGAAAGAGCCCGGGCTTTGGAGTCAGAGGTCATGGGTTCGAATCCCAACTCCGCCGCTTGTCCGCTGGGTGACTTTGGGCAAGTCGCTTCACTTCTCTGGGCCTCAGTTCCCTCATCTGGAAAATGAGGATGGAGACTGTGAGCCCCCCGTGGGACAACCTGTTCACCTTGTAACCTCCCCAGCGCTGAGAACAGTGCTTGGCACATAGTAAGCGCTTAATAAATGCCATTATTATTATTATTATTATTATTATTATTATTATTAGCCACGCAGCGTGGCTTCGGATCGAGCTGGGCCTGGGGCGCTGACATGGAGCCCAATCCGGCCAGCCCCCTGCCCCCCACCGCCCACTCCTCTGACTCAAGGAAGACTGAGCCTCCCATAAAGCTGCCCTCCCCTCCCCTCCCGGCTCTTAGCTTCTGGGATTCATTCATCCATTCATTCAATCGTATTTATTGAGCGCTTACTGTGTGCAGAGCACTGTACTAAGCGCTTGGGAAGTCCAAGTTGGCAACATATAGAGACGGTCCCTACCCAAAAGCGGGCTCACCATCCCCACTCCCCCACCCTGCCGGGGCCGGGCACTGGACGAGGGGCCCGTCAGCCTCCTGCCCG
Source organism: Tachyglossus aculeatus (assembly GCF_015852505.1). Lineage (NCBI taxonomy): Eukaryota > Metazoa > Chordata > Mammalia > Monotremata > Tachyglossidae > Tachyglossus > Tachyglossus aculeatus. The sequence goes on along the minus strand of NC_052066.1, from coordinate 7,929,691 downwards.
CTCTGGGGAGGCATTAATAATAATAATAATAATAATAATAATGATAATGATAATAATAACAATTTGTTAAGCGCTTACTATGTGCAAGGCACCGTTCTAAGCGCTGGGGAGGATACAAGGTCGTCAGATTGTCCCCCGTGGGGCTCACGGTCTTCATCCCCATTTGACAGATGAGGGCACTGAGGCCCAGAGAAGTGAAGTGACTTGCCCAAAGTCACCCGGCTGACGAGGGGCAGAGCCGGGACTTGAACCCATGACCTCTGACTCCCAAGCCCGGGCTCTTTCCATTGAGCCACGCTGCTTCTACAGGGGCGTCCATGGAAGACCGTGGAAGACGCAGTCCCCATCATGGAGCCGGGCTCCCCTTTCACCTCAAGGGTGACGCTGTGCGCGCCCCTTCCCGTGGCACGTCCGCCCCAGCCCGCCCCCCGACCCCCTCGAGGTCGTGCCCCCCGACCCCCGCAGGGCCCACCCCATGCCCCCTGCCCCCTCAGGGCCCACTCCATGGCCCCCGACCCCCTCAGGGCCCGTCCACGCCCCCCGGCTCCTGAGGGCCCGCTCCATGCCCCCTGCCCCCTCAGGACCCGCCCTGTGCCCCCCAGCCCCCTCAGGGCCCACTCCATGCCCCTCGAACCCCTCAGGGCCCATCCACACCTCCTGTCCCCTCAGGGCCTGCTCCATACCCCCTGCCCCTTCAGGGCCCGCTCCATGCCCCCTGACCCCCTCAGGGCCCATCCACGCCCCCCGACCCCCTCAGGGCCCGCTCCATGCCCCCTGACCCGCTCAGGGCCTGTCCCACACCCCCCGCCCCCCTCAGGGCCCGCTCCATGCCCCCCGACCCCCTCAGGGCCCATCCACGCCCCCTGCCCCCTCAGGGCCCATCCACGCCCCCTGCCCCCATCAGGGCCCGCCCCGTGCCCCCTGACCCCCTCAGGGCCCGCCCCGCGCCCCCTGCCCCCTCAGGGCCTGCTCCATGGCCCCGACCCCCTCAGGACCCACCCCGTGCCCTCCAGCCCCCTCAGGGCCCGCTCCATGCCCTCCGACGCCCTCAGGGCCCGTCCACACCTCCTGCCCCCTCAGGGCCCGCTCCGTGCCCCCCCTCAGGGCCAGTCCACACCCCCTGTCCCCTCAGGGCCTGCTCCATGCCCCCTGCCCCCTCAGGGCCCCCTCCACGCCCCCTGACCCCCTCAGGGCCCGTTCCATGCCCCCCAACCCCCTCAGGACCCAACCCGTGCCCTCCAGTCCCCTCAGGGCCCACTCCATGGCCCCCGACCCCCTCAGGGCCCGTCCACACCTCCTGCTCCCTCAGAGCCTGCTCCATGCCACCCCCTCAACCCCGACCCCATCAGGGCCCACCCCACGCCCCCTGCCCCCCTCAGGGCCCGCTCCATGCCCCCTCAGGGCCCATCCACACCCCGTGCCCCCCTCAGGGCCCACTCCATGCCCCCTGACCCCCTCCGGGCCTGTCCACACACCCCGCCCCCTCAGGTCCCACTCAATGCCCCCCGACCGCCTCAGGGCCCTTCCACACCCCCTGCCCTCCTCAGGGCCCCCTCCATGCCCCCTAGCCCCTCAGGGCCCACTCCATGCTCCCTGACTCCCTCAGGACCCGCCCCATGCCCTCCAGCCCCCTCAGGGCCCACTCCATGCCCCCCGACCCCCTCAGGGCCCACCCCACACCCCCGATCCCCTCAGGACCCGCTCCATGCCCCCTGCCCCCTCAGGACCCACCCCATGCTCCCTAGCCTCCTCAGGGCCCACTCCATGCCCCCCCAACCCCCTCAGGGCCCATCCACACCTCCTGCCCCCTCAGGGCCTGCTCCATGCCCCCTGACCCCCTCAGGGCCCGTTCACACCCCCTGCCCCCCTCAGGGCCGGCTCCATGCTCCCTGACCCCTTCAGGGCCCGTCCCACACCCCCTGCCCCCCTCAGGGCCCGCCCCATGCCCCTTGACCCCCTCAGGGCCCATCCACACCCTCTGCCCCCTCAGGGCCCGCTCCATGCTCCCCGACCCCCTCAGGGCCCATCCACGCCCTCTGCCCCCTCAAGGCCCGCTCCGCGCCCCCCCGACCCCCTCAGGGCCCGCCCCGTGCCCCCTGCCCCCCTCAGGGCCCATCCACACCCTCTGCCCCCTCAGGGCCCGCTCCATGCTCCCTGATCCCCTCAGGGCCCATTCATGCCCTCTGCCCCCCTCAAGGCCCGCTCCATGCCCCCCGACCCCCTCAGGGCCCATCCATGCCCCCTGACCCCTTCAGGGCCCATCCATACCCTCTGCCCCCTCAAGGCCCGCTCCATGCCCCCTGACCCACTCAGGGCCTGCCCCATGCCTCCTGCCCCCCTCAGAGCCCACTCCATGCGCCCCGACCCCCTCAGGGCCCGCTCCATGCCCCCTGACCCCCTGACGGCCCATCCATGCCCCCCGACCCCCTCAGAGCCCGCTCCATGCCCCCCGACCCCCTCAGGGTCCATCCATGCCCCCCGACCCCCTCAGGGTCCATCCATGCCCCCCGACCCCCTCAGGGCCCGCCCCGCGCCCCCTGACCCCTCAGGGTCCGCTCCATGCCCCCTGACCCCCTCAGGGCCCACCCCGCGCCCCCCGCCCCCCATCCCACTCGCCGGGAGCCCACCTGGACACGTGGCAGACATATTTCTTCTGGAGCCGGCGGATGGGGCTGGGGGCGGCCTTCTGCAGCAGTTCCACCGCGATATCTGTCGGGGGGAGGGGGCTGGGGTCACCCTCCCATTCCCTCCTCAACGCTATTTATTGAGCGCTTACTGGGTGCCGAGCACTCTACTAAGCGCTTCAGAGAGTAGTAAGGAATTGGTAGGCGCGTTCCCTGCCCACCAGCTTACGATCTTCTAGACTGTGAGCCCGCTGTCGGGTAGGGACCGCCTCTATATGTGGCCAACTTGGACTTCCCAAGCGCTCAGTACAGTGCTCTGCACACAGTAAGCGCTCAATAAATACAACTGAATGAGTGAATGAATGGTCTAGAGGGCTCCGTCACTGTTACAGATTGAGGCCCAGGCACTGTTAGGACCCCCGGCCCACGTCCTGGCTCTGGCCTAGACGCCCTCCCTCCTCAAATCCCAGACAATCACACTGCCCCCCCTTCAAAGCCCTACTGAAGGCTCACCTCCTCCAGGAGGCCCCCCCAGACTAAACCCCCCTTTTGATGATGATGATGGCATTTGTAAAGCGCTTACTATGTGTGAAGCACTGTTCTAAGCGCTGGGGGGGAAACAAGGTGGTCAGGTTGTCCCACGTGGGGCTCACAGTCTTCATCCCCATTTTCCAGATGAGGTCACCGAGGCCCAGAGAATAATAATAATAATTGCATTTATTAAGTGCTTATTATGTGCAAAGCACTGTTCTAAGCGCTGGGGAGGTTACAAGGTGATCAGGTTGTCCCATGGGGGGCTCACACCCTTAATTCCCATTTTACAGATGAGGTAACTGCTGAGGCCCAGAGAAGTGAAGTGACTTGCCCAAAGTCACCCAGCTGACAAGTGGCGGAGTCGGGATTAGAACCCATGACCTCTGACTCCCAAGCCCGGACTCTTTCCACTGAGCCACGCTGCTTCTTTTTTCCTCTGCTCCTCCTCCCCACCCCATCACCCCCACTCCCTCCCTCTGCTCTACCCCCCTCCCCGCCCCACAGCACTTGCGGGTATTCATTCCTTCATTCATTCAATCGTATTTATTGAGCGCTTACTGTGTGCAGAGCACTGGACTAAGCGCTTGGGAAGTCCAAGTCGGCAACATCTAGAGACGGTCCCTACCCAACAACGGGCTCACATTCATTCATTCATTCATTCAATCGTATTTATTGAGCGCTTACTGTGTGCAGAGCACTGGACTAAGCGCTTGGGAAGGACAAGTCGGCAACATCTAGAGATGGTCCCTACCCAACAATGGGCTCACATTCATTCATTCATTCAATAGTATTTATTGAGCGCTTACTGTGTGCAGAACACTGGACTAAGCGCTTGGAAAGTCCAAGTCGGCGACATCTAGAGACGGTCCCTACCCAACAACGGGCTCACATTCATTCATTCGTTCATTTATTTATTACTCTATTTATTTATTTATTTATTTATTTTACTTGTACATTTCTATCCTACTTATTTTATTTTGTTGGTATGTTTGGTTCTGTTCTCTGTCTCCCCCTTTTAGACTGTGAGCCCACTGTTGGGTAGGGACTGTCTCTATGTGATGCCAATTTGTACTTCCCAAGCGCTTAGTACAGTGCTCTGCACATAGTAAGCGCTCAATAAATACGATTGATTGATTGATTGATTGATTTAATCATATTTATTGAGCGCTTACTGTGTGCAGAGCACTGGACTAAGCTCTTGGGAAGTCCAAGTCAGCAACATCTAGAGATGGTCCCTACCCAACAGCGGGCTCACAGTCTAGAAGGGGGAGACAGACGACGAAACAAAACACATGGACTGGGGTCAAGTCATCAGAATAAATAGAAGTAAAGCTAGATGCACATTATTAACAAAATAGAGTAGTAAATATGGACAAGTAAAATAAATAGAGTAATAAATCTGGACAAACATATATACAGGCGGTGTGGGGAGGGGAAGGAGGGAGGGCGGGGGCGGATGGGGAGGAGGAGAGGAAAAAGGGGGCTGAGTGTGGGAAGGCCTCCCAGAGGAGGTGAGCTCTCCATAGGGATTTGAAGGGAGGAAGAGAGCCAGCTTGGCGGATGGGCAGAGGGATTGGGGGCATTCCAGGCCCGGGGGAGGACAGGGGCCGGGGGTCGACGGCGGGACGGGCAAGAACGAGGCCTAACGGGGAGGAGATCAGCGGCAGAGGAGCGGAGGGTGCGGGCTGCGATGGACAAGGACCGAAGGGAGGGGAAGGAGGAGGGGGCCAGGGGATGGTATAATTCGACTTATTTACATTAATGATGCGTATATATCTACAATTCTATTTATTGATATTGATGCCATTGATGCCCTTCTACTTGTTTTGTTGTCTGTCTTCCCTCTTCTAAGCTGTGCGCCCGATGTGGGCAGGGGCTGCCTCTCTCTAGTGCTGAATTGGACTTTTCAAGCGCTTAGTCCAGTGCTCTGTGCACAGTAAGTGCTCAGTAAATACGACTGACTGACTGAATGAGTGAACACTTACTGCCTTCCCAGACTGAGCCCCTTCCTTCCTCTCCCCCTCGTCCCCCTCTCCATCCCCCCCATCTTACCTCCTTCCCTTCCCCACAGCACCTGTATATACGGATGTTTGTACAGATTTATCACTCTATTTATTTATTTATTTATTTTACTTGTACATATCTACTATATTTTATTTTGTTAGTATGTTCGGTTTTGTTCTCCATCTCCCCCTTTTAGACTGTGAGCCCACTGTTGGGTAGGGACTGTCTCTAGATGTTGCCAACTTGCACTTCCCAGGCGCTTAGTCCAGTGCTCTGTGCACAGTAAGCGCTCAATAAATACGATTGATTGATTGATTGATTACTGCGTGGGGACTACTGTGTTTGGCACATTCATTCGTTCAATCATCTTTATTAATAATAATAATAATAATAATGATGGCATTTGTTAAGTACTTACTATGTGCAAAGCACTGTTCTAAGCGCTGGGGGGAAACAAGGTGATCAGGTTGTCCCACGGGGGGCTCACAATCTTAATCCCCATTTTACAGATGAGGGAACTGAGGCCCAGAGAAGTGAAGTGACTTGCCCAAAGTCACACAGCTGACAATTGGCGGAGCTGGGATTTGAACCCATGACCTCTGACTCCAGAGCCCGGGCTCTTGCCACTGAGCCACCCTGCTTCTCTTTATTCTCTTTATTGAGCGCTTACTGTGTGCAGAGCACTGGACTAAGCGCTTGGGAAGCACAAGTCGGCAACATAAGGAGACTGTCCCTACCCAACAGCGGGCTCACAGTCTAGAGGGGGAGACAGACAATAAAACTGAACATATTAACAAAATAAAATAAATAGAATAAATATGTACAAATAAAATAGAGTTATAAATCCGTACAAACATATATACATATATACAGGTGATGTGGGGAGGGGAAGGAGGTAAGGCGGGGGGGATGGGGAATTTATTCATTCAGTAAATACGATTGAATGAATGAATGAATGAATAATAATGGCATTTATTAAGCACTTACTATGTGCAAAGCACTGTTCTAAGCGCTGGGGAGGTTACAAGGTGATCAGGTTGTCCCACTGGGGGCTCCCAGTCTTCATCCCCATTTTCCAGATGAGGGAACGGAGGCCCAGAGAAGCGAAGTGACTTGCCCAAAGTCCCACAGCTGACAAGTGGCAGAGCCGGGATTCGAACCCACAACCTCTGGCTCCCAAGCCTGGGCTCTTTCCACTGAGCCACGCAGCTTCTTGAGGGCCGCCGACCCCCAGTTTGTGTTTGTGGGGATTCCTTCTGGGTGAACGGGGGTCCCCCCTCAAGTGTGTTTGTGCTGACACCATTTGTGTGAGGCCCCATGTGCGTTTGTGGTGATTCTGCCTGGGTAGTAATAATTATAATAATGATGGTATTTGGCTCAGTGGAAAGAGCACGGGCTTTGGAGTCAGGTCATGGGTTCAAATCCCAACTCTGCCAAGTAATAATAATTCATTCAATCGTATTTATTGAGTGCTTACTGTGTGCAGAGCACTGTACTAAGTGCTTGGCAATAATAATAATAATAATAATCAATCATATTTATTGAGCACTTACTGTGTGCAGAGCACTGCACTAAGCGCTTGGGAAGTCCAAGTTGGCAACATATAGAGACGGTCCCTACCCAACAGTGGGCTCACAGTCTAGAAGACTTACTATGTGCCAAGCACTGTTCTAAGTGCTGGGGAGGTTACAAAGTGATCGGGTTGTCCCATGGGAGGCTCACAGTCTTCATCCCCATTTGACAGATGAGGTCACTGAGGCCCAGAGAAGTGAAGTGACTTGCCCAAAGTCACCCAGCTGACAGTTGGCGGAGCCGGGATTGGAACCCAGGACCTCTGACTCCAAAGCCCGGGCTCTTTCCACTGAGCCACGCTGCTTCTCTTCTCTACTTCACGCCATATTCGTTTGACGCATTCAATCGTATTTATTTTTTAGACTGTGAGCCCACTGTTGGGTAGGGACTGTCTCTATATGTTGCCAATTTGTACTTCCCAAGCGCTTAGTACAGTGCTCTGCACATAGTAAGCGCTCAATAAATACGATTGATTGATTGATTGATTGATTGAGCGCTTACCGTGTGCAGAGCACTGTAACTTGTACTTCCCAAGTGCTTAGTCCAGTGCTCTGTACACAGTAAGCGCTGAATACGATTGATTGAATGAATGAATGAATACTAAGCACTTATCCCCCCCCCCCAGTGCTTCGAACAGTGCTCGGCACATAGCAAGCGCTTAACAAATACCATCCTCATGATCATTCAATCGTATTTATTGAGCGCTTACTGTGTGCAGAGCACTGTACTAAGCGCTTATCCCCCCCCAGCACTTAGAAGTGCTTGGCACATAGCAGGCGCTTAACAAAGACCATCATTATGACCATTCTGCTCACAGAGAAGCAGCGTGGCTCAGTGGAAAGAGCCCGGGCTTGGGAGTCAGAGGTCGTGGGTTCAAATCCCCGCTCCACCAACTGTTAGCTGTGTGACTTTGGGCAAGTCAGCGCGGGTCCATGGAAAGAGCCCGGGGTTTGGAGTCAGAGGTCGTGGGTTCAAATCCCGGCTCTGCCACTTGTCAGCTGTGTGACTTTGGGCAAGTCACTTCACTTCTCTGGGCCTCAGTTACCTCATCTTTAAAATCATCATCATCATCATCAATCGTATTTATTGAGCGCTTACTATGTGCAGAGCACTGGACTAAGCGCTTGGGAAGTACAAATTGGCAACATATAGAGACAGTCCCTACCCAACAGTGGGCTCACAGTCTAAAAGGGGGAGACAGAAAACAAAACCAAACATACTAACAAAATAAAATAAATAGGATAGATATGTACAAGTAAAATAAATAAATAGAGTACAACCATATATACATCTATCCAGGTGCTGTGGGGAAGGGAAGGAGGTAAGATGGGGAGGATGGAGAGGGGGACGAGGGGGAGAGGAAGGAAGGGGCTGAGTGTGGGAAGGCCTCCTGGAGGAGGTGAGCTCTCAGCAGGGCCTTGAAGGGAGGAAGAGAGCCAGCTTGGCGGAGGGATTGGGGGCATTCCAGGCCCGGGGGAGGACGGGGGCCGGGGGTCCATGGCGGGACGGTCGAGAACGAGGCCTAACGGTGAGGAGATTAGCGACAGAGGAGTGGAGGGTGCGGGCTGCGATGGAGAAGGAGAGAAGGGAGGTGAGGGAGGAGGGGGTGAGGTGATGGACAGCCTGGAAGCCCAGGGTGAGGAGTTTCTGCCTGATGCACACATTGATTGGTAGCCACTGGAGATTTTTGAGGAGGGGAGTAATATGCCCAGAGCGTTTCTGGACAAAGATAATCCGGGCAGCAGCATGAAGTATGGATTGAAGTATGGATTTAAAATGTGGATTAAGACTGTGAGCCCCCCCCATAGGACAACCTGATCACCTTGTAAACCCCCCCGCGCACTTAGAACAGTGCTTTGCATATAGTAAGTGCTTAATAAATGCCATTATTATTATTATTTCACTTCTCTGGGCCTCAGTTCCCCCATCTGTCAAATGGGGATGAGGACTGTGAGCCCCCCGTGGGACAACCTGATCACCGTGTAACCTCCCCCGCGCTTAGAACAGTGCTTTACACATAGTAAGCACTTAATAAATGCCATTATTATTATTATTATTATTATTATTTCACTTCGCTGGGCCTCAGTTCCCCCATCTGTCAAATCGGGATGAAGACTGTGAGCCCCCCATGGGACAACCTGATCACCGTGTAACCTCCCCCGCGCTTAGAACAGTGCTTGGCACATAGTAAGCGCTTAATAAATGCTATTATTATTATTTGAGTGCTTCCTGTGTGCAGAGCACTGCACTAAGCGCTTCTTCTAGCCTGTGAGCCCGCTGTTGGGTAGGGACCGACTCTCTATGTTGCCAACTTGGGCTTCCCAAGCGCTTAGTACAGTGCTCTGCACTCAGGAAGCGCTCAGTAAATATGATTGAATGAATGAGTGGGGGAAGGGGCAGGCCGAGGCCCGTAACAGCCACAGGTGCGCGCGCACCCACCCCCTCCCGCGCCACGCATGCGCGGCACCGTCTGCACACACACCCCCCGCGCGCGACGCATGCGCAGATCGCCCCCCTGCACGCGCTCCACCCCCTCCCTCCGCACGCGACCCGCCCCCGTGACACGCATGCGCCGCGCCCTCCGCACGCGGTCACCTCCGTACGCACCTCTTCCCCACCAGCGCCACGCATGCGCGGCTCCCTCGGCACGCACGCCCCCCCCCCCCCGCGTGACGCATGCGCAAATCCCTCCGCACGCTCCCCCCCCCCCCCGGCTATCCATGCGCGGCTCCCCCCGCACGCTCCCCCGCCCCAGCGCTACGCATGCGCGGCATCCTCCACACGCGCCCCCACCCCAGCGCCGCGCATGCGCGGCTCCCTCTGCACGCACTCCCCTGCTGGACGCATGCGCAGGCTCCTCCGCTCGCCCCCCCACGCCGCTGCGCAACGCATGCGCGCTCCACTTCGCACGCGCCGCGCCCCAGCGCTACGCATGCGCGGCTTCCTCCGCACGCGCCACGCATGCGCAGCTCCCTCGGCACGGTCCCCCTCCCCGCGCCACGCATGCGCCCCCCGTCCGGCGGTTCGCGCGCATGCGCCCTGCGGGCGACTGACCAGCCACGGGTCCCGAGAGCTCCTCCAAGCGGCAGTCCGGGGCCCAGCCGTAGTAGAGGCGCCGCCTCAGCCGCTCGCTCAGCTGCCGATGCCCGGGCAGGAACTGACAACCGGGGGGAAATCAATCAATCAATCAATCAATCAATCAATCGTATTTATGGAGCGCTTACTGTGTGCAGAGCACTGTACTAAAGGCTTGGGAAGTCCAAGTTGGCAACATATACAGACGGTCCCTACCCAACTGCGGGCTCACAGTCTAGAAGGGGGAGACAGAGAACAAAACCAAACATACTAACAAAATAAAATAAATAGAATAGATATGTACAAATAAAATAAATAAATAAATGAATAGAGTAATAAATCTGTACAAACATATATACATATATCCAGGTGCTGTGGGGAAGGATGGAGAGGGAGACGATGGGGAGAGGAAGGAGGGGGCTCAGTGTGGGAAGGCCTCCTGGAGGAGGTGAGCTCTCAGTAGGGCCTTGACAGTAGGGAAAACAAGGCAGGGGTCATACAGGGGTCACACGGGGGGAGGGGGGCCTCTAACCTCCCCAGCGCTTAGTAAACCCTTAATAAATGCCATCATTATTATTATCATTTATTCTGAAGACTTGACACCTGTCTCAGTGGAAAGAGCCCGGGCTCTGGAGCCAGAGGTCATGGGTTCAAATCCCAGCTCCGCCAATTGTCAGCTGGGTGACTTGGGGCAAGTCACTTCACTTCTCGGGGCCTCAGTGACCACATCTGTAAAATGGGGGTTAAGACTGCGAGCCCCCCGTGGGACAACCTGATCACCTTGTAACCTCCCCAGCGCTTAGAACAGTGCTTTGCACATAGTAAGCCCTTAATAAATGCCATTATTATTATTATTATTCTGACGACTTGACACCTGTCTCAGTGGAACGAGCCCGGGCTCTGGAGTCAGAGATCAATCAATCAATCGTATTTATTGAGCGCTTACAGTGTGCAGAGCACTGGACTAAGCGCTTGGGAAGGACAAGTTGGCAACACATAGAGACAGTCCCTACCCAACAGCGGGGGCTCACAGTCTAAAAGGGGGAGACAGAGAACAAAACCAAACATAATAACAAAGTAAAATAAATAGAATAGATAGGTACAAGTAAACTAAATAAATAAATAGAGTAATAAATATGTACAAACATATATACATATATACAGGTGCTGTGGGGAAGGTCATGGGTTCAAATCCCAGCTCTGCCAATTGTCAGCTGGGTGACTTTGGGCAAGTCACTTCACTTCTCTGGGCCTCAGTTCCCTCATCTGTAAAATGGGGTTTAAGATTGTGAGCCCCCCATGGGACAACCTGATCACCTTGTAACCTCCCCAGCGCTTAGAACAGTGCTTTGCACATAGTAAGCGCTTAATAAATGCCATCATTATCATTATCATTTATTCTGACGACTTGACACCTGTCTCAGTGGAAAGAGCCCGGGCTCTGGAGTCAGAGGTCATGGGTTCAAATCCCGACTCCACCAATTGTCAGCTGGGTGACTTTGGGCAAGTCACTTCACTTCTCTGGGCCTCAGTTCCCTCATCTGGAAAATGGGGGTGAAACCTGTGAGCCCCACGTGGGACAACCTGATCACCTTGTATCCCCCCCCCCCCACCGCTTAGAACAGTGCTTGGCACACAGTAAGCGCTTAACAAATACCATCATCATCCACATGTTTTGTGTGGTCATTCATTCAATCGTATTTATTGAGCGCTTCCTGTGTGCAGAGCACTGTACTAAGCGCTTGGGAAGTACAAGTTGGCAACATGTAGAGACGGTCCCTACCCAACAGCGGGCTCACAGTCTAAAAGGGGGAGACAGAGAACAAGACAAAACATATTAACAGAATAAAATAAATAGAACAGATATGTACAAGTAAAATAGAGTAATACAGTAAAATAAATAAATAAATAGAGCAATAAGTAAAATAAATAAATAAATAGAGTGATAGTCATTCTTAGAATGGGCATTCATTCAATCCTGTTTATTGAGCGATTCCTGGGCACAGAGCACTGGACTAAGCGCTTGGGAAATCCAAGTTGGCAACATAGACAGTCCCTACCCAACAACGGGCTCACAGGCTAGAAATATAAGGCCATCTGGTTGTACACAGTCCCCCGTGGGACTCCCAGTCTTCATCCCCATTTTCCAGATGAAGGAACTGAGGCCCAGGGAATAATAATAATAATAATGATGGCATTTGTTAAGCACTTACTATGTGCAAAGGACTGTTCTAAGCAATGGGGGGTTACAAGGTGATCGGGTTGTCCCACGTGGGGCTCACAATCTTCATCCCCATTTTCCAGATGAGGGAACCGAGGCCCAGAGAATAATAAGAATAATAATGATGGCACTTGTTAAGCGCTTACTCTGTGCAAAGCACTGTTCTAAGCGCGGGGGGGGGGGGGATACAAAGTGATCGGGTTGTCCCACGTGGGGCTCACAGTCTTCATCCCCATTTTACAGATGAGGGAACTGAGGCCCAGAGAATAATAAGAATAATAATGATGGCACTTGTTAAGCGCTTACTCTGTGCAAAGCACTGTTCTAAGCGCGGGGGGGGGGGGGGGGATACAAAGTGATCGGGTTGTCCCACGTGGGGCTCACAGTCTTCATCCCCATTTTACAGATGAGGGAACTGAGGCCCAGAGAAGTGAAGTGATAATGATGGCATTTATTAAGTTCTGAGAGAGAGAGAGAATGAGAGAATAATAATAATAATAATGATAGAAGCGGGAGACAGGCAACAAAACCAAACATGTGGCCACGGACTGTCTCTAGATAATAATAATAATAATAATTGGCATTTGTTAAGTGCTTACTATGTGCAAAGCACTGTTCTAAGTGCTGGGGGGATACAAGGCGATCGGGTTGTCCCACGTGGGGCTCACAATATTTTCCAGATGAGGGAACTGAGGCCCAGTGAAGTGACACACCCATAGTCACACAGCTGACAAGTGGCAGAGCCGAGATTCGAACCCACAACCTCTGACTCCAAAGCCCGGACTCTTGCCACGAAGCCACGCTGCTATCATTCATTCAATCGTATTTACTGAGCGCTTACTGTGTGCAGAGCACTGGACTAAGCGCTTGGGAAGTCCAAGTCGGCAACAGATAGAGACGGTCCCGACCCAACGACGGGCTCACAGTCTATTCATGTCCGCCTTCCCCCTCTAACAGTAATAATCATTCTCCTATTTCTGAGGCGCTTACTAGGTGCCCGGGCACTGTACTAAGCGCTGGCAGGGGGGGAGACAAGCCAATCGGGTGGGACACAGTCCCACAGGCTTCATCCCCATTTGGCAGATAAGGGAAATGAGGCCCAGAGAAGTGAAGGGATTTTCTTTCATTTTATGGTGTTTGTTAAGCACTTACCATGTGCCAGGCACTGTGCTAAGTGCTCGGGTGGATTCATTCATTCATTCAATGGCATTTATTGAGCGCTTACTGTGTGCAGAGCACTGGACTAAGCGCTTGGGAAGTCCAAGTTGGCAACATCTAGTCCCTGCCCAACAACGGGCTCACAGTCTACAATAATAATAATAATACTGATGGTATTTGTTAAGCGCTTACTAGGTGCCAAGCACTGTTCTAAGCACTGGGGGAGATACAGGGTAATCAGGTTGTCCCACATGGGGCTCACAGTTTTAATCCCCATTTTCCAGATGAGGTCACTGAGGCCCATTCATTCATTCCTTCAATCGTATTTATTGAGCGCTTACTGTGTGCAGAGCACTGGACTAAGCGCTTGGGAAATACAAGTTGGCAACATCTAGAGACGGTCCCTCCCCAACAGCGGGCTCACAGTCTAGAAGGGGGAGACAGACAACAAAACAAAACATATTAACAAAATAAAATAAATAGAATCCCCGTGGGACAACCGGATCACCTTGTAACCTCCCCAGCACTTAGAACAGTGCTTTGCACATAGTAAGCGCTTAATAAATGCCATTATTATTATTATTCTCTGAGCCTCAGTTCCCTCATCTGTCAAATGGGGATGAAGACTGTGAGCCCCACGTGGGACAACCTGATCACCTTGTAAACTCCCCAGCGCTTAGAACAGTGCTTGGCACATAGTAAGCGCTTAATAAATGCCGTTATTATTATTATTCTCTGGGCCTCTGTTCCCTCATCTGCAAAATGGGGATGAAGACTGTGAGCCCCCAGTGGGACAACATGATCAGCTTGTAGCCTCCCCAGCGCTTAGAACAGTGCTTGGCACATGGAAAGCGCTTAATAAATGCCATCATCATTATTATTATTATTATTCTCTGGGCCTCCGTGACCTCATCTGCAAAATGGGGATGAAGATTGTGAGCCCCACATGGGACAGCCGGATCACCTTGTAACCTCCCCAGCGCTTAGAACAGTGCTTGGCACATAGTAAGCGCTTAATAAATGCCATTATTATTATTATTATTATTATTCTCTGGGCCTCAGTACCTCATCTGCCAAATGGGGATGAAGATTGTGAGTCCCCACGTGGGACAACAGGATCACTTTGTAGCCTTCCCAGCACTTAGAACAGCGCTTGGCACATAGTAAGCGCTTAATAAATGCCATCATTATTATTATTATTATTATTATTATTATTATTATTATTCTCTGGGCCTAAGTGCCTCATCTGCAAAACGGGGATAATAATAATAATTATGGCATTTATTAAGTGCTTACTATGTGCCAAGCACTGTTCTAAGCGCTGGGGAGGCTACAAGGTGATCTGGTTGCCCCACGGGGGGCTCACAGTCTTCATCCCTCTCCCCTTCCCATCCCCCCCGCCTTACCTCCTTCCCCTCCCCACAGCACCTGTATATATGTATATATGTTTGTACGGATTTATTACTCTATTTATTGATTTATTTTACTTGTACATATCTATTCTATTTATTTTATTTTGTTAATCTGTTTGGTTTTGTTCTCCGTCTCCCCCTTCTAGACTGTGAGCCCACTGTCGGGTAGGGACCGTCTCTAGATGTTGCCGACTTGGACTTCCCAAGCGCTTAGTACAGTGCTCTGCACACAGTAAGCGCTCAATAAAGACGATTGATTGATTGATTGATTCATCCCCATTTTTCAGACGAGGGAACTGAGGCCCAGGGAAGTGGAGTGACTTGCCCAAAGTCACACTGCTGACAAGTGGCGGAGCCGGGATGAGGACTGTGAGCCCCACATGGGACAACCGGATTCATTCATTCATTCAATCGTATTTATTGAGCACTTACTGATGATGATGATGGCATTTATTAGGTGCTTACTATGTGCAAAGCACTGTTCTAAGCGCTGGGGAGGTTACAAGGTGCTACATGTCTGCTTTGTGACCTTGGGCAAGGCACTTAACTTCTCAGAGCCTCAGTTACCTCATCTGTAAAATGGGGATGATGACTGTGAGCCCCACATGGGACAACCTGATCACTTTGTATCCCCCCAGCGCTTAGAACAGTGCTTTGCACATAGTAAGCGCTTAAGAAATGCTATTATTATTATTATTATTATTATCAGGTTGTCCCACAAGGGGCTCACAGTCAATCCCCATTTTACAGATGAGGGAACAGAGGCCCAGAGAAGTGACATGACTTGTCCAAAATCACCCAGCTGACAGCTGGCAGAGCTGGGATTTGAACCCACGACCTCTGACTCCAAAGACCGCGCTCTTTCCACTGAGCCACACTGCTTCTCAATCGTATTAATTGAGCGCTTACTGTGTGCACAGCACTGGACTAAGCGCTTGGGAAGTACAAGTTGGCAACATCTAGAGACGGTCCCTCCCCAACAGTGGGCTCACAGTCGAGAAGGGGGAGACAATCAATCAATCCTATTTATTGAGCGCTTACTGTGTGCAGAGCACTGTACTAAGCGCTTGGGAAGTACAAGTTGGCAACATATAGACACAGTCTCTACCCAACAGTGGGCTCACAGTCTAGTAAGCGCTTAATAAATGCTATCATTATTTTTTTTATTTGTACATATTTATTCTATTTACTTTATTTTGTTCATATGTTTTGTTTTGTTCTCGGTCTCCCCCTTTTCGACTGTGAGCCCGCTGTCGGGTAGGGACTGTCTCTATATGTTGCCAACTTGTACTTCCCAATCGCTTAGTCCAGTGCTCTGCACACAGTAAGCGCTCAATAAATACAATTGATTGACTGATAGAAGGGGGACACAGAGAACAAAACCAAACATATTAACAAAATGAAATAAATAGAATAAATATGTACAAGTAAAATAGAGTAATAATCTAATAAATAATGATCACCTTGTAGCCTCCCCTGCGCTTAGAACAGTGCTTGGCACATAGTACGCTCTTCACAAATGCCTTCATGATTATTATTATCTCCCCCTCCTCCCCCTCTCCATCCCCCTGCCTTTCCTCCTTCCCCTCCCCACAGCACCTGTATATATGTATAGATGTTTGTACAGATTTATTACTCTATTTATTGATTTATTTTACTTGTACATATCTATTCTATTTATTTTATTTTGTTAGTATGTTTGGTTTTGTTCTCTATCTCCCCCTTTTAGACTGTGAGCCCACTGTTGGGTAGGGACTGTCTCTATATGTTGCCAACTTGGACTTCCCAAGCGCTTAGTCAAGTGCTCTGCACCCAATAAACGCTCAATAAATACTATTGATTGACTGATTATAAATACGATTAGAGCTCTCCTCCTCCAGCAGGCCTTCCCAGACTGAGCCCCTTCCTTCCTCTCCCCCTTGTCCCCCTCTCCATCCCCCATCTTACCTCCTTCCCTTCCCCACAGCACCTGTATAGATGTAGATATGTTTGTACAGATTTATTACTCTATTTATTTATTTATCTTACTTGTACATATCTATTCTATTTATTTTATCTTGTTAATATGTTTGGTTTTGTTGTCTGTCTCCCCCTTCTAGCCTGTGAGCCCGCTGTTGGGTGGGGGCCGTCTCTAGATGTTGCCAACTTGGACTTCCCAAGCGCTTAGTCCAGTGCTCTGCACACAGTAAGCGCTCAATAAATCATCATCATCAATCGTATTTATTGAGCGATTACTGTGTGCAGAGCACTGGACTAAGCGCTTGGGAAGTACAAATTGGCAACACATAGAGACGGTCCCTACCCAACAGTGGGCTCACAGTCTAGAAGGGGGAGACAGAGAACAAAACCAAACATACTAACAAAATAAAGTAAATAGAATAGGTATTTACAAGTAAAATAAATAAGTAGAGTAATAAATCATCATCATCATCATCAATCGTATATGAGCGCTTACTGTGTGCAGAGCACTGGACTAAGCGCTTGGGAAGCCCAAATTGGCAACACATAGAGACAGTCCATACCCACCAGTGGGCTCACAGTCTAAAAGGGGGAGACAGAGAACAAAACCAAACACATTAACAAAATAAAATAAATAGAATAGGTATTTCCAAGTAAAATAAATAAGTAAATAGAGTAATAAATCATCATCAATCAATCGTATACGAGCGCTTACTGTGTGCAGAGCACTGGACTAAGCGCTTGGGAAGTACAAATTGGCAATACACAGAGACAGTCCCTACCCACCAGTGGGCTCACAGTCTAAAAGGGGGGAGACAGGGAACAAAACCAAACACATTAACAAAATAAAATAAATAGAATAGGTATTTCCAAGTAAAATAAATAAGTAAATAGAGTAATAAATCATCATCATCAATCGTATATGAGCGCTTACTGTGTGCAGAGCACTGGACTAAGCGCTTGGGAAGTACAAATTGGCAATACACAGAGACAGTCCCTACCCACCAGTGGGCTCACAGTCTAAAAGGGGGGAGACAGAGAACAAAACCAAACCTACTAACAAAATAAAGTAAATAGAATAGGTATTTCCAAGTAAAATAAATAAGTAGAGTAATAAATCATCATCATCAATCGTATATGAGCGCTTACTGTGTGCAGAGCACTGGACTAAGCGCTTGGGAAGTACAAATTGGCAACACACAGAGACAGTCCCTACCCACCAGTGGGCTCACAGTCTAAAAGGGGGGAGACAGAGAACAAAACCAAACCTACTAACAAAATAAAGTAAATAGAATAGGTATTTCCAAGTAAAATAAATAAGTAGAGTAATAAATCATCATCATCAATCGTATATGAGCGCTTACTGTGTGCAGAGCACTGGACTAAGCGCTTGGGAAGTACAAATTGGCAACACACAGAGACGGTCCCTACCCAACAGTGGGCTCACAGTCTAAAAGGGGGAGACAGAGAACAAAACCAAACATACCGACAGAATAAAATAAATAGAATAGATATGGACAAGTAAAATAAATAAATATAAATACGATTGATTGATGATAAATGCGATTAGAAGGAGTGAATCTAGGCCAACCTCCCCGGGCCTCCTCTCCCCTCCTCACCGTGAAATCCTGGAAGCCGGCCAGGGAGAAGGCCCCTTCCTCGTCCAGGAGCAGGCCGGACAACTCCATCCCGCACAGAGAGGGCACGGAGAGGGCCCAGGGAGCACAGCAGCAGGAGGAGGAGAAGGAGGAGGGTGGCAGGAGGGTGTTGTTGTCCCCTCTCTTCCTCTTCCGTCTCCTTTTTGGAGGCGGGGACACCCAGGGGGAGGGGACAAGGGAGAGGGGACGGCCCACTGACCATCCCATCTCAGGAGAATAATAACACCGAGGGCATCCGGGAATAATCCTCTTTATTTATTTATTCCATTGATCAATCAATCAATCGTATTGATTGAGCGCCTACTGTGTGCAGAGCACTGGACTGAGCGCTTGGGAAGGACAAGTTGGCAACATCTAGAGACGGTCCCTACCCGACAGGATCTGCCAGCGTGGCTCAGGGGACGGAGCAAGGGCTTTGAAGTCAGAGGTTGTGGGTTCAAATCCCGGCTCCGCCGCTTGTCAGCTGGGTGACTTTGGGCAAGCCGCTTCATTTCTCTGGGCCTCAGCTACCTCATCTGGAAAATGGGGATTGAGACTGTGAGCCCTCTGTGGGACAACCTGATCACCTTGTAACCGCCCCCAGTGCTTTACACAGAGTAAGCTCTTAATAAATGCCATCGTTATTATTATTCAAGCGCTTAGTACAGTGCTCTGCACATAGTAAGCGCTCAATAAATACGATTGATTGATTGATTGGGCTCACAGTCTAGAAGGGGAAGACAGAGAATATATATCCCCCTCCTCCCTTCTTCTCCCCCTCGTCCCCCTTTCCATCCCCCCCGTCTTACCTCCTTCCCTTCCCCACAGCACCTGTATAGATGTATATATCTTTGTACAGATTTATTACTCTATTGATTGATTTATTTATTTTCTTTACACATAGTAAGCTCTTAATAAATGCCATCGTTATTATTATTCAAGCGCTTAGTACAGTGCTCTGCACATAGTAAGCGCTCAATAAATACGATTGATTGATTGATTGGGCTCACAGTCTAGAAGGGGGAGACAGAGAATATACATCCCCCTCCTCCCTTCTTCTCCCCCTCGTCCCCCTCTCCATCCCCCCCGTCTTACCTCCTTCCCTTCTCCACAACACCTGTATAGATGTATATATCTTTGTACAGATTTATTACTCTATTTATTGATTTATTTATTTTACCTGTTGTGTGCAGAGCACTGTACTAAGCGCTTGGGAAGTCCAAGTTGGCAACATCTAGAGACGGTCCCTACCCAACAGTGGGCTCACAGTCTAGAAGGGGGAGACAGGGAATATATATCCCCCTCCTCCCTTCCTCTCCCCCTCGCCCCCCTCTCCATCCCCCCGTCTTACCTCCTTCCCTTCTCCACAGCCCCTGTATATATGTATAGATGTTTGTACAGATTTATTACTCTATTGATTTATTTATTTTACTTGTACATATCTATTCCATTTATTTTATTTTGTATGTTTGGTTTTGTTCTCCGTCTCCCCCTTTTAGCCTGTGAGCCCACTGTTGGGTAGGGACTGTCTCTAGATGTTGCCAACTTGGACTTCCCAAGCGCTTAGTCCAGTGCTCTGCACACAGTAAGCGCTCAATAAATACGATTGATTGATTGATTGACTGATGAGAATAATAACACCGAGGGCATCCGTGAATAATCCTATTTATTTATTTATTCCGTTTATCAATCAATCAATCGTATTTATTGAGCGCTTACTGTGTGCAGAGCACTGGACTAAGCGTTTGGGAAGTCCAAGTTGGCAACATCTAGAGACGGTCCCTACCCAACAGTGGGCTCACAGTCTAAAAGGGGTTTATGAATCATTCATTCCAAGTCCAAGTTGGCAACATCTAGAGATGGTCCCTATCCAACAACAGGCTCACGGTCTAGAAGGGGGAGATGGACAACAAAAAAAACATGTGAACAGGGGTCATCACAATAAATAGAAATAAATAAAGCTAGATGCACATCATTAACAAAAATAGACTAGGAAATATGAGTGAGGGCATCTGTGAATGATCATAATAATGATGGCATTCATTATTATTACTAGAATGATCATAATAACGATGACATTTATTATTATTAATAATGATAATGGCATTTGGTAAGCGCTTACTACGTGCCAAACACTGTTCATTCATTTATCCATTCAGTCGTATTTCTAGACTGTGAGCCCGTTGTTGGGTAGGGACCGTCTCTCTATGGTGCAGACTTGGACTTCCCAAGCGCTTAGTCCAGTGCTCCGCACACAGTAAGCGCTCAATAAATTCATTCATTCATTCAATCGTATTTACTGAGCACTTACTGTGTGCGGAACACTGGACTAAGCGCTTGGGAAGACCAAGTCGGCAACCTAGAGAGATGGTCCCTACCCAACAACGGACTCACGGTCTAGAAGGGGGAGACAGACAACAAAACAAAACATGTGGACAGGTGTCAAGTCGTCAGAATAAATAGAAATAAAGCTAGATGCACATCATTAAGAAAATAAATAGAGTGGTAAATATGAATGAGGGCATCTGTGAATGATCCTAATAACGATGGCATTTATTTTTATTAATAATGATCAATCAATCAATCATATTTATTGAGCGCTTACTGTGTGCAGGGCACTGTACTAAGCGGTTGGGAAGTCCAAGTTGGCAACATATAGAGACAGTCCCCACCCAACAGTGGGCTCACAGTCTAATGATAATGGCATTTGTTAAGCGCTTGCTATGTGCCAAGCACTGTTAATTCATTTATTCATTCAATCGTATTGATTGAGCGCTTACTGTGTGCAGCACACTGGACTAAATCAATCAATCAATCAATCATATTGATTAAGCGCTTACTGTGTGCAGAACACTGGACTAAATCAATCAATCGATCAATCATATTTATTGAGCGCTTACTGTGTGCAGAGCACTGTACTAAGCGCTTGGGAAGTACAAGTTGGCAACATATGGAGACAGTCCCTCCCCAACAACGGGCTCACGGTCTAGACGGGGGGGAGACAGACAACAAAACATCCCGGCTCTGCCACTTGTCAGCTGTGTGACTTTGGGCCAGTCACTTCACTTCTCTGGGCCTCAGTTCCCTCATCTGGAAAATGGGGACTAAGACTGTGAGCCCCACGTGGGACAACCTGAACACCTTGTATCCACCCCCAGCGCTTAGAACAGGGCTTTACACATAGTAAGCGCTTAACAACTACCATCATTATTATTATTATTATTAAAATCAATCAATCAATCAATCGTATTTATTGAGCGCTTACTGTGTGCAGAGCACTGGACTAAGCGCTTGGGAAGTCCAAGTTGGCAACATATGGAGACAGTCCCTACCCAACAGTGGGCTCACAGTCTAGAAGGGGGAGACTTTAAACATGTGGACAGGTGTCAAGTCATCAGAATAAATAGAAAGAAAGCTAGATGCACATCATTAAGAAAATTAATAGAATGGTAAATATGAATGAGGGCATCTGTGAATGATCACAGTAGTTTGGTTTGGTTAGTATGTTTGGTTTTGTTGTCTGTCTCCCCCTTCTAGACTGTGAGCCCGCTGTTGGGTAGGGACCGTCTCTAGATGTTGCCAACTTGGACTTCCCAAGCGTTTAGTCCAGTGCTCTGCACACAGTAAGCGCTCAATAAATATGATTAATTGATTGATTGATCAGAGGGGGCCCAGGTACCCCTAGGCCTCCCTGCTCTGGTCCCGCTCTCCCTCCCAGCCCAGGTACCCCTCTGCCTCCTGGCCCCGCTCCCCCTTAGCCGCCCTGCCATGGTCCGCGTGGCTCAGTAGAGAAGCAGCGTGGCTCAGTGGAAAGAGCCCGGGCTTTGGAGTCGGAAGTCATGGGTTCTAATCCTGCCTCCGCCACCTGTCTGCTGTGTGCTCTTGGGCAAGTCACTTCACTCCTCTGGGCCTCAGTTCCCTCATTGTAAAATGGGGATGAAGACTGTGAGCCCCACACGGGACAACCTGATCACCCTGTATCCTCCCCAGCGCTTAGAACAGTGCTTGGCACATAGTAAGTGCTTAACAAATGCCAATTATTATTATTATTATTATTATTACCTCCAGGCCCTTGGGTCTCTCTCCGTCCCGGCCCTGGGTCCCTTTTACTTCCCAGCCCTGGGACCAATGTGTCCCGGCCCAGGTATCCCTCTGCCTCCCGGCCCTGGTCCTGTCTCTATAGTTGCCAACTTGTCCTTCCCAAGCGCTTAGTCCAGTGCTCTGCACACAGTAAGCGCTCAATAAATACGATTGATTGACTGATTGATTGATTGGTCCCCCTCTTCCTACTTGCCCAGGTAGCCCTCTACCTCCTGGTCCTGGCCCCGCTCTGACCCCCCGCCCTGGTCCCCCCACCCCGGCTTCTCGGCCCTGATCCCCCTCTTCCTCCCGGCCCTTGTCCCCCCCGGCCTTTCAATCAATCAATCAATCAATCGTATTTATTGAGCGCTTACTATGTGCAGAGCACTGTACTAAGCGCTTGGGAAGTACAAATTGGCAGCCCTGGTCCCACTTTAATTTCTGACCCTGGTCTCCCCCAACCTTCCGACCCTCGTCCCCTTCTCCCTCCGGCCCGCGTTCCCCTCCACCTCCCCGCCTTTCGCCGAATAGAGTGCTCCGCACACAGCAAGCGCTCAATAAATACGACTGAATTTGAAATAATAAATTTGAAATTTGAATTTGAAATAATAAATACGACTGAATCACCTGTACATATGTATATATGTTTGTACATATTTATTACTCTATTTATTTATCTTGTACATATCTATTCTATTTATTTTATTTTGTTAGTATGTTTGGTTTCGTTCTCTGTCTCCCCCTTTTAGACTGTGAGCCCGCTGTTGGGTAGGGACCATCTCTCTATGTTGCCAACTTGTACTTCCCAAGGGCTTAGTACAGTGCTCTGCACACAGTAAGTGCTCAATAAATACGATTGATTGATTGATTGATTGATTGATTGATTGCTCTCAGCAAGTCCCTACTGAGAGCTCATCTCCTCCAGGAGGCCTTCCCAGACTGAGCCCCCTCCTTCCTCTCCCCCTCGCCCGCCTCTCCATCCCCCCATCTTACCTCCTTCCCTTCCCCACAGCACCTGTATATATCTATATATGTTTGTACATATTTATTACTCTATTTATTTATTTTATTTGTACATATCTATTCTATTTATTTTATTTTGTTAGTATGTTTGGTTTTGTTCTCTGTCTCCCCCTTTTAGACTGTGAGCCCACTGTTGGGTAGGGACTGTCTCTAGATGTTGCCAACTTGTACTTCCCAAGCGCTTAGTACTGTGCTCTGCACAAAGTAAGCGCTCAATACATACGATTGATTGATTGACTGAATCACCTGTATATATGTATATATGTTTGTACATATTTATTACTCTATTTATTTATCTTACCTGTACATATCTATTCTATTTATTTGGACATGCGGACAGGTGTCAAGTAATCAGAATGAATAGAAATAAAGCTAGATGCACATCATTAACAAAATGAATAGAATAGTAAATATGAATGAGGGTATCTGTGAATGATCATAATAATGATGGCATTTATTATTATTAAAAATGATAATGGCATTTGTTAGGCGCTTGCTACGTACCAAGCACTGGTCATTCATTTATTCACCCAATCATACTGATTGAGCTCTTACTGTGTGCAGAACACTGTACTAAGCGCTTGGGAAGTCCAAGTCGGCAACATCTAGAGACGGTCCCTACCCAACAACGGGCTCACAGTCTCGAAGGGGGAGACAGAGAACAAAACAAAACATGTGGACAGGGGTCAAGTCATCCGAATAAATAGAAATAAAGCTAGATGCACATCATTAATAAAATAAATAGAATAGGAAATACGAATGAGGGCATCTGTGAATGATCATAATAATGATGGCATTTATTATTATTAATAATGATAATGGCATTTGTTAAGCGCTTGCTACATGCCAAGCACTGATCATTCATTTATTCATTCAAACGTACTGATTGAGCGCTTACTGTGTGCAGAGCACTGGACTAAGCACTTAGGAAGATTCATTCATTCATTCAATCACATTTATTGAGCGCTTACTGTGTGCAGAGCACTGTCCTAAGTGCTTGGGAAGTCCAAGTTGGCAACATCTAGAGACGGGCCCTCCACAACGACGGGCTCACGGCCTAGAAGGGGGAGACGGACAACAAAACAAAACATGTGGACAGGTGTCAAGTCGTCAGAAGAAATAGAAATAAAGCTAGATGCACATCATTAACAAAATAAATAGAATAGGAAATATGAATGAGGGCACCTGTGAATGATCATAATGACGATGGCATTTATTATTATTAATAATGATAATGGCATTTGTTAGGCGCTTGCTACGTGCCAAGCACTGTTCGCTCATTTATTCATTCAATTGTATTGATTGAACGCTTACTGTGTGCAGAGCACTGGACTAAGCACTTGGGAAGGACAAGTTGGCAACCTAGAGAGACGGTCCCTACCCAACGACGGGCTCACAGTCTAGAAGGGGGAGACAGATGACAAAACAAAACATGTGGACAGGTGTCGTCATCAAAATAAATAGAAATAAAAATAGAAATAAAGCACATCATTAACAAAATAAATAGAATAGGAAATATGAATGAGGGCATCTGTGAATGATCACAATTATGATGGCATTTATTATTATTAGAATGATCATAGTAATCATGGCATTTATTATTAATAATGATAATGGCATCATTCATTCAATCGTATTTATTGAGCACTTACTGTGTGCAGAGCACTCTACTAAGCGCTTGGGAAGTCCAAGTTGGCTACATCTAGAGACGGTCCCTACCCAACAACGGGCTCACGGGCTAGAAGGAGGAGACAGACAACAAAACAAAACATATTAACAAATAAAATGAATAGAATAAATATGTACAAGTAAAATAAATAGAGTAATAAATCCGTACAAACATATATACATATATACAGGTGCGGTGGGGAGGGGAAGGAGGTAAGGCGGGGGGATGGGGAGGGGGAGGAGGGGGAGAGGAAGGAGGGGGCTCAGTCTGGGAAGGCCTCCAATAATAATAATAATAATAATGATAATAATAACACTGAGGGCATCTGCGAATGATCATGGTAATGATGGCATTTATTATTCATTCCTTCATTCAACCCCATTTATTGAGCGCTTACTGGGTGCAGAGCACTGGACTAAGCGCTTGGGAAGTCCAAGTTGGCAACATCTAGAGACGGTCCCTACCCAACATTGGGCTCACGGTCTAGAAGGGGGAGACGGACAACAAAACAAAACATGTGGACAGGGGTCAAGTCATCAGAATAAATAGAAATAAATAAAGCTAGATGCACATCATTAACAAAATAAATAGAATAGTAAATATGAATGAGGGCATCTGTGAATGATCATAACAATGATGGCATTTATCATTATTATTATTAGAATGATCACAGTAATGATGGCATTCATTATAATTATTAGAATGATCATAATAACGGTGACATTTATTATTATTAATAATGATAATGGCATTTGTTAAGCGCTTACTACGTGCCAAACACTGTTCATTCATTTATCCATTCAGTCGTATTTCTAGACTGTGAGCCCGCTGTTGGGTAGGGACCGTCTCTCTATGGTGCCGACTTGGACTTCCCAAGCGCTTAGTCCAGTGCTCTGCACACAGTAAGCGCTCAATAAATTCATTCATTCGTTCAATGATATTTATTGAGCGCTTACTGTGTGCAGAACACTGGACTAAGCGCTTGGGAAGTACAAGTCAGAAACAGAGAGACGGTCCCTACACAACAATGGGCTCACGGCCTACGCGGGGGAGACAGACGACAAAACAAAACATGTGGACGGGGTTAAGTCGTCAGAATAAATAGAAATAAAGCTAGATGCACATCATTAACAAAATAAATAGAACAGGAAATATGAATGAGGGCATCTGTGAATGATCATAATAACGATGGCATTTATTATTATTAATAATGATAATGGCATTTGTTAAGCGCTTGCTACGTGCCATGCACTGTCATTCATTTATTCATTCAATTGTATTGATTGAGCGCTTACCGTGTGCAGAGCACTGGACTAAGCGCTTGGGAAGTCCAAGTCGGCAACATATAGCGACGGTCCCTACCCAACAGCAGGCTCCCAGTCTAGAAGAGATAGACGGACGACAAAACAGAACATGTGGACAGGTGTCAAGTCATCAGGATAAATAGAAATAAAGCTAGATGCACAACATTATTATTATTTTTATTATTATTATTATTATTATTATTATTATTATTATTATTATATAGAGATGGTCCCAACCCAACGACGGGCTCACAGTCTAGAAGGGGGAGAACAGAAAACAAAACAAAACATATTAACAAAATAAAAGAAATAGAATAAATATGTACAAGTAAAATAAATAGAGTAATAAATATGTACAAACATATATTAATAATGATAATGGCATTTGTTAAGCACTTACTACGTGCCAATTATTATTGAGAATCAGCGTGGCTCAGTGGAAAAGAGCACAGGCTTTGGTGTCAGAGGTCGTGGGTTCAAATCCTGGCTCCACCACTTGTCAGTTGTGTGACTTTGGGCAAGTCACTTCACTTCTCTGGGCCTCAGCTACCTCATCTGTGAAATGGGGATTAAGACTGGGAGCCCCACATGGGACAGCCTGATCACCTTGTATCCTCCCCAGCGCTTAGAACAGTGCTTGGCACATAGTAAGCGCTTAACAAATGCCATTATTATTATTAAGAAAATAAATAGAATAGTAAATATGAATGAGGGCATCTGTGAATGATTGTAATAACGATGGCATTTATTATTATTAATAATAATAATGGCATTTGTTAAGTGCTTGCTACCTGCCAAGCACTGTTCATTCATTTATTCATTCAATCGTATTGATTGAGCGCTTACTATGTGCAGAGCACTGGACTAAGCGCTTGGGAAGTCCAAGTTGGCAACATATAGAGACGGTCCCTACCCAATAGTGGGCTCACAGCCTAGAAGGGGGAGACAGACAACAAAACAAAACACATTAACAAAATGAAATAAATAGAATAGGTATGTACAAGTAAAATAGAGTAATAAATGTGTAAAAACAAATATTAATAATGATAATGGCATTTGTTAAGCGCTTACTACGTGCCAAGCACTGTTCTAAGAAGCAGGGTGGCTCAGTGGCAAGAGCCCGACCTTGGGAGTCAGAGGTCATGGGTTCAAATCCCAGCTCCACCGATTGTCAGCTGGTTGACTCTGGGCAAGTCACTTCACTTCTCTGGGCCTCAGTGACCTCATCTGGAAAACGGGGATTGAGACCGTGAGCCCCCCGTGGGACAACCTGATCACCTTGTATCCCCCCCAGTGCTTAGAACAGGCACATAGTAAGCGCTTAACAAATGCCATCGTCATTATTATTATCCAGCGCTTAGAACAGTGCTTTGCACATAGTAAGCGCTTAATAAATGCCATCATTAGCATTATTATTATTCTCTGGGCCTCAGTTCTCTCATCTGTAAAATGGGGATGAAGACTGTGAGCCCCCAGTGGGACAACCTGATCACCTCCCAGCATGGCTCAATGGAAAGAGCCCAGGCTTTGGAGTCAGAGGTCACAGGTTCAAGTCCTGGCTCCACCAATTGCCAGCTGTGTGACTTTGGGCAAGTCACTTCACTTCTCTGGGCCTCAGTTCCCTCATCTGGAAAATGGGGATGAAGACTGGGAGCCCCCCGTGGGACAACCTCATCACCTTGTAACCTCCCCAGCGCTTAGAACAGTGCTTGGCACATAGTAAGCGCTTAATAAATGCCATCATTATTATTCTAAGCGCTGGGGAGGTTACAAGGTGATCAAGTTGTCCCCCGTGGGGCTCACAGTCTTCATCCCCATTTTACAGATGAGGGAACTGAGGCACAGAGAATAATAATGGCATTTGTTAAGCACTTTCTATGTGTAAAGCCCTGTTCTAAGCACTGGGGGGGATACAAGGTGATCAGGTTGTCCCACGTGGGGCTCACAGTCTTCATCCCCATTTTCCAGATGAGGGAACTGAGGCCCAGAGAAGTGAAGTGACTTGCCCAAAGTCACCCAGCTGACAAGCGGCGGAGCTGGGATTAGAACCCATGACCTCTGACTCCCAAGCCCGGGCTCTTTCCTCTGAGCCACGCTGCTTCTCATGATAATAATAATAATGAAGGCATCTTTGAATAATAATAATGGCATTTATTAAGCGCTGACTATGTGCAAAGCACTGTTGTAAGCGCTCATAAAAATAATAATGATGGTTTTTGTTAAGCGTTTACTATGTGCCCAGTGCTGTTCTAAGTGCTCTTAAAAATAATAAGATGGTTTTTGTTAAATGCCTACTATGTGCCCAGCACTGTTCTAAGCGGCGTGGCTCAGTGGAAAGAGCACGGTCTTTGGAGTCAGAGGTCATGGGTTCAAATCCCGGCTGCGCCACTTGTCGGCTGTGTGACTTTAAGCAAGTCACTTCACCTCTCTGGGCCTCAGTTCCCTCACCTGGAAAATGGGGATGAAGACTGTGAGCCGCCCGTGGGACAACCTGGGATCACCCTGTAAGCTCCCCAGCGCTTAGAACAGTGCTTGGCTAAGAGTAAGTGCTTAATCAATGCCATCATTATTATTCTAAGCGCTCATAAAAATAATAGTGATGGTTTCTGTTAAGCGCTTACTAATTGCCAAGCACTGTTCGAAGAGCTCAGGGGGATACAAGGTGATCAGGTTGTCCCACGTGGGGCTCACAGTCTTCATCCCCATTTTACAGATGAGGGAACTGAGGCCCAGAGAAGTGAAATGGCTTGCCCAGGGTCACACAGCAGACAATAATAATAATAATGGTGGTATTTGTTAAGCGCTTACTATGTGCGAAGCACCATTCCAAGTGCTGGGGGGGGGGATACAAGGTGATCAGGCTGTCCCACGTGGGGCTCACAGTCTTCATCCCCGTTTGGCAGATGAGGAAACTGAGGCCCAGAAAAGTGAAGTGGCTTGCCCAGGGTAATACAGCAGACAATAGGAATTGAGCCCTTACTGTGTGCAGAGCACTGTACTAAGCGCTTGGGAAGTCCAAGTTGGCAACATCTAGAGACGGTCCCTACCCGACAACGGGCTCACAGGCTAGAAGGGGGAGACGGACAACAAAACAAAACATGTGGACAGGTGTCAAAATTGTCAGAATAAATAGGATTATAGCTATGTGCACAAAATTAACAAACTAAAGAGGATAGTAAATATGTACAAGTAAAATAGACGGACAACAAAACAAAACATGTGGACAGGTGTCAAAATTGTCAGAATAAATAGGATTATAGCTATGTGCACAAAATTAACAAAATAAAGAGGATAGTAAATATGTACAAGTAAAATAGACGGACAACAAAACAAAACAGGTGGACAGGTGTCAAAATCGTCAGAATAAATAGGATTATAGCTATGTGCACAAAATTAACAAAATAAAGAGAATAGAAAATATGTACAGGTAAAATAGACGGACAACAAAACAAAACAGGTGGACAGGTGTCAAAATCGTCAGAATAAATAGGATTATAGCTATGTGCACAAAATTAACAAACTAAAGAGGATAGTAAATATGTACAAGTAAAATAGATGGACAACAAAACAAAACGTGGACAGGTGTCACAATCGCCAGAATAAATAGCATTATAGCTAGGTGCACAAAATTAACAAACTAAAGAGGATAGAAAATATGTACAAGTAAAATAGACGGACAACAAAACAAAACATGTGGACAGGTGTCAAAATCGTCAGAATAAATAGGATTATAGCCATGTGCACAAAATTAACAAAATAAAGAGAATAGTAAATATGTACAAGTAAAATAGACGGACAACAAAACAAAACATGTGGACAGGTGTCAGAATCGTCAGAATAAATAGGATTATAGCCATGTGCACAAAATTAACAAAATAAAGAGAATAGAAAATATGTACAAGTAAAATAGATGGACAACAAAACAAAACATGTGGACCAGTGTCAAAATTGTCAGAATAAATAGGATTATAGCTATGTGCACAAAATCAACAAACTAAAGAGGACAGTAAATATGTACAAGTAAAATAGATGGACAACAAAACAAAACATGTGGACAGGTGTCAAAATCGTCAGAATAAATAGCATTATAGCTATGTGCACAAAATTAACAAACTAAAGAGGATAGAAAATATGTACAAGTAAAATAGACGGACAACAAAACATGTGGACAGGTGTCAAAATCGTCAGAATAAATAGGATTATAGCTATGTGCACAAAATTAACAAAATAAAGAGGATAGTAAATATGTACAAGTAAAATTGAATAATAAATCTGTACAAATATATACAAGTGCTGTAATAATAAAAGTGGTGGTATTTGTTAAGCATTTACTATGTGCAAAGCAATGATCTAAGCACTGCGAAGCACTGGGGAGGTGACAAGGTGATGAGGTTGTCCCTCATGAGGCTCCCAGTCTTCACCCCCATTTTACAGAGGAGGTCACTGAGGCCCAGAGAAGTGAAGTGACTTGCCCAAAGTCACATAGCTAAGGGGCAGAGCCGGGATTCGAACCCACAACCTCTGACTCCCAAGCCCGGGCTCTTTCCACTAAGCCACGCTGCTTCTCTAATATTCACCCCCGGGCTTAGTACAGTGTTTGGCACACAGTATTCATTCATTCATTCGTATTTATTGAGCGCTTACTGTGTGCAGAGCACTGGACTAAGCGCTTGGGAAGGACAAGTTGGCAACATCTAGAGACGGTCCCTACCCGGCAACGGGCTCACAGTAAGCACTTAACAAATACCACAATTATTATTATTGTCACTTTACAGATAACACAAACAAAAAAGTGTTTAAGACCCTCCCTGTATATATGTATATATGTTTGTACATATTTATTACTCTACTTATTTATTTTACTTGTACATATCTATTCTATTTATTTTATTTTGTTAGTATGTTTGGTTTTGTTCTCTGTCTCCCCCTTTTAGACTGTGAGCCCACTGTTGGGTAGGGACTGTCTCTAGATGTTGCCAACTTGGACTTCCCAAGCGCTTAGTCCAGTGCTCTGCACACAGTAAGCGCTCAATAAATACGATTGATTGATTGATTGATTGATTGATAGAGAGCACTTAAACCCCCTCCTTTCTCTCCCCCTTCTCCCCCCTGCATCCCCCCGCCTTACCTTCTTCCCTTCCCCACAGCACCTGTATAGATGTATAGATGTTTGTACATATTTATTACTCTTTTTATTTATTTATTTTACTCGTACATATCTATTCTATTTATTTTATTTTCTTAATATGTTTGGTTTTGTTGTCTGTCTCCCCCTTCTAGACTGTGAGCCTGCTGTTGGGTAGGGACCGTCTCTAGATGTTGCCAACTTGGACTTCCCAAGTGCTTAGTCCAGTGCTCTGCACACAGGGAGCGCTCAATAAATACGATTGATTGATTGATTGATTAAACAGCAGCACCAAGGCCCAGTGGATAGAACCAGGGCCTGGGGAGTCAAAGGACCTGGCTAATACCAGCTCCGCCACTTTTCATTCATTCATTCAATCGTATTTATTGAGCGCTTACTGTGTGCAGAGCACTGGACTAAGCGCTTGGGAAGTACAAGTTGGCAACATTTCATTCATTCGTTCATTCAGTCGTATTTATTGAGCGCTTACTGTTTGCAGAGCACTGGACTAAGCACTTGGGAAGTCCAAGTTGGCAACATCTAGAGGCGGTCCCTACCCGACAGCGGGCTCACAGCCTGGGGAAGCAGCGTGGTTCAGTGGAAAGAGCCCGGGCTTTGGAGTTAGAGGTCATGGGTTCAAATCCCGGCTCTGCCAACTGTCAGCTGTGTGACTTTGGGCAAGTCACTTCACTTCTCTGGGCCTCAGTGACCTCATCTGGAAAATGGGGATTGACTGTGAGCCCCCTGTGGGGCACCTGATCACCTTGTAGCCTCCCCAGCGCTTAGAACAGTGCTCTGCACATAGTAAGTGCTTAATAAATGTCATTATTATTATTATTATTATTATGTATTCTGATGACGACACCTGTCCACGTTTTGTTTTGTTGTCTGTCTCCCCCTTCTAGACTGTGAGCCCGTCGTTGGGGAGGGACTGTCCCCAAATGGTGCCAACTTGTACCTCCCATGCGCCGAATATAGTGCTCTGCACATAGTAAGTGCTCATTAATTTGAATTTGAAATAATAAATTTGAAATTTGAATTTGAAATAATAAATAATAAATACGACTGAATCACCTGTATATATGTATATATGTTTGTACATATTTATTACTCTATTTATTTATTTTACTTGTACATATCTATTCTATTTTATTTTGTTAGTACGTTTGGTTTTGTTCTCTGTTAGACTGTGAGCCCACTGTTGGATAGGGACTGTCTCTCTGTGTTGCCAACTTGTACTTCCCAAGCGCTTAGTCCAGTGCTCTGCACACAGTAAGCGCTCAATAAATGCGATTGATTGATTGATTGATTGCTCTCAGCAAGGCCCTACTGAGAGCCCATCTCCTCCAGGAGGCCTTCCCAGACTGAGACCCCTCCTTCCTCTCCCCCTCATCCCCCTCTCCATCTCCCCATCTTACCTCCTTCCCTACCCCACAGCACCTGTATATATGTATATATGTTTGTACAGATTTATTACTCTATTTATTTATTTATTTATTTTACTTGTACATATCTATTCTATTTATTTTATTTTGTTAGTATGTTTGGTTTTTTTCTCTGTCTTCCCCTTCTAGACTGTGAGCCCGCTGTTGGGTAGGGACCGTCTCTAGATGTTGCCAGCTTGTACTTCCCAAGCGCTTAGTACAGTGCTCTGCACACAGTAAGGGCTCAATAAATACGATTGATTGATTGATTGACTGAATGAATGAATAAAATTGAAGATCAAAAACACACTGGCACCGGTGGGATTTGAACCCAGGGCCCCCAAGGAACTGGGAGCCTTAATCCAACGCCTCAACCCGCTCATCCACCCTATGCGCATGCGCAGAGCGTCAACCAACTACTACAGAGACACAGATGGGGGGGGGTCGCGGGGAGGGGGAGCTCTGCGCATGCGCAGGGCGTCTACCAATTACCACAGAGATAGAGATGGGAGGGGTCGGGAAGCTTTGCGCATGCGCAGAGCGTCTACCAATTGCGGGGGGCGGGGAGTTGTGCGCATGCGCGGAGCGTCTACCAATCAATCGTATTTATTGAGCGCTTAATGTGTACCGAGCACTGTACTAAGCGCTTGGGAAGTACAAGTTGGCAACATATAGAGACAGTCCCTACCCAACAGTGGGCTCACAGTCTAGAAGGGGGAGACACACAGAGACACAGATCAATCAATCTATCAATCGTATTTATTGAGCGCTCACTGTGTGCAGAACACTGTACTAAGTGCTTGGGAAGTACAAGTTGGCAACATATAGAGACGATCCCTACCCAACAGTGGGCTCACAGGGAGAGCGGCGGTGGATCAGTGGGAAGAGCCCGGGCTTTGGAGTCAGAGGTCATGGGTTCCAATCCCCACTCTGCCACTTTTCAGCTGTGGGACTTTGGGCAAGTCACCTCACTTCTCTGTAAAATGGGGATTTAGACTGTGAGCCCCCCGTTGGACAACCTGATCACATTGTAACCTCCCCAGCGCTTTGCACATAGTAAGCGCTTAATAAAAGCCATCATTAGTATAATTACCAGATGGGAGGGCGTGGGAGGGGTGCTGTGCGCATGCGCAGAGCGTCTACGAACTACGAGAAACAGATGGGGTGCAGGTGCTGTACGCATGCGCAGAGCGTCTACCAACTACCACAGAGACAGATGGGAGGGCGCGGGGAAAGGGAGCAGTGCACATGCGCAGAGCGCCTACCAATTACCATAGAGACACAGATAGGGGGCGCGCGGAGGGGGAGCTGTGCGCATGCGCAGAGCATTTTCATTCATTCAATCGTATTTATTGAGCGCTTACTGTGTGCAGGGGACTGTACTAAGCGCTTGGGAAATACAAGTTGGCAACATATAGAGACGGTCCCTACCCAACAGTGGGCTCACAGTCTAGAAGGGGGAAACAGAGAACAAAACCAAACATATTAACAAAACAAAATAAATAGAATATGTACAAGTGAAATAAATAAATAAATAGAGTAAAGTACTCTATAAAATAGAGCATCTACCAAGTACCAGACACTCGTATGGGGGGCGCGGGGGAGGGGGGGGCTGTGCGCATGCGCAGAGCATCTACCAACTACCACAGAGACACAGATAAGGGGGCGCGGGGAGGGGGAGCTGTGCTCATGCGCAGAGCATCTACCAACTACCAAACACACGCATGGAGGGCGCGGGAAGGGAAGCTGTGCGCATGCGCAGAGCGACTGCCAACTACTACAGAGACAGATGGGGGCGCGGGGAGGGTGAGCCGTGCGCATGCGCACACTGTCCACCAACTACCACGGCCAAGCACATGGCGGGGCGCGGGGAGGGGGAGCTGTGCGCATGCGCAGAGCGTGTACCAACTACCAGAGACACAGATGGGGGGCGCCGGGGGGGGAGCTGTGCGCATGCGTAGAGCATCAATCACTCAATCGTATTTATTGAAAGCCTACTGTGTGCAGAGCACTGTACTAAGCGCTTGGGAAGTACAAGTTGGCAACATATAGAGACGGTCCCTACCCAACAGTGGCTAACATTCTAAAAGGGGGAGACAGAGAACAAAACCAAACATACTAACAAAATAAAATAAATAGAATCAATCAATCAATCAATCATCAATCGTATTTATTGAGCGCTTACTATGTGCAGAGCACTGTACTAAGTGCTTGGGAAGTACAATTGGCAACACATAGAGACAGTCCCTACCCAACAGTGGGCTCACAGTCTAAAAGGGGGAGACAGAGAACAGAACCAAACATACCAACAAAATAAAATAAATAGGATAGAAATGTACAAGAAAAATAAATAAATAAATAAATGAATAGAGTAATAAATATGTACAACCATATATACATATATACAGGTGCTGTGGGGAAGGGAAGGAGGTAAGATGGGGGGATGGAGAGGGGGACGAGGGGGAGAGGAGGGAAGGGGCTCAGTCTGGGAAGGCCTCCTGGAGGAGGTGAGCTCTCAGCAGGGCCTTGAAGGGAGGAAGAGAGCTAGCTTGGCAGAGGGGCAGAGGGATTGGGGGCATTCCGGGCCCGGGGGAGGACGTGGGCCGGGGGTCGACGGCGGGACAGGCGAGAACGAGGCCTAACGGTGAGGAGATTAGCGGCGGAGGAGCGGAGGGCGCGGGCTGGGCTGGAGAAGGAGAGAAGGGAGGTGAGGTAGGAGGGGGCCAGGGGATGGATGGACAGCCTTGAAGCCCAGGGTGAAGAGTTTCTGCCTGATGTGCAGATTGATTGGTAGCCACTGGAGATTTTTGATCTACCAACTACCAGATTGGGGGCACAGTCTTCTAGACTGTGAGCCCACCGTTGGGTAGGGACCGTCTCTATATGTTGCCAACTTGGGCTTCCCAAGCGCTTAGTACAGTGCTCTGCAATCAATCAATCAATCAATCGTATTTATTGAGCGCTTACTATGTGCAGAGCACTGTACTAAGCGCTTGGGAAGTACAAATTGGCATCACATAGAGACAGTCCCTACCCAACAGTGGGCTCACAGTCTAAAAGGGGGAGACAGAGAACAGAACCAAACATACCAACAAAATAAAATAAGTAGGATAGAAATGTACAAGTAAAATAAATAAATAAATAAATAGAGTAATAAATATGTACAACCATATATACATATATACAGGTGCTGTGGGGAAGGGAAGGAGGTAAGACGGGGGGATGGAGAGGGGGACGAGGGGAGAGGAAAGAAGGGGCTCAGTCTGGGAAGGCCTCCTGGAGGAGGTGAGCTCTCAGCAGGGCCTTGAAGGGAGGAAGAGAGCTAGCTTGGCGGATGGGCAGAGGGAGGGCATTCCAGGCCCGGGGGGATGACGTGGGCCGGGGGTCGATGGCGGGACAGGCGAGAGCGAGGTACAGTGAGGAGATTAGTGGTGGAGGAGCGGAGGGTGCGGGCTGAGCAGTAGAAGGAGAGAAGGGAGGTGAGGTAGGAGGGGGCGAGGTGATGGAGAGCCTTGAAGCCCAGGGTGAGGAGTTTCTGCTTGATGCGCAGATTGATCGGTAGCCATTGGAGGTTTTTGAGGAGGGGAGTAATATGTCCAGAGCGTTTCTGGACAAAGATAATCCGGGCCGCAGCATGAAGTATGGATTGAAGTGGAGAGAGACACGAGGATGGGAGATCAGAGAGAAGGCTAGTGCAGTAGTCCAGACGGGATAGGATGAGAG
The DNA here is from genome assembly GCF_015852505.1 of Tachyglossus aculeatus. Taxonomy (NCBI): domain Eukaryota; kingdom Metazoa; phylum Chordata; class Mammalia; order Monotremata; family Tachyglossidae; genus Tachyglossus; species Tachyglossus aculeatus. The sequence continues at coordinate 7,893,147 of NC_052066.1, read as the reverse complement.
CTTGAATTAGCAGGGTAGCGGTTTGGATGGAGAGGAAAGGGCGGATCTTGGCAATGTTGCGGAGCTGAGACCGGCAGGTTTTGGTGACGGCTTGGATGTGAGGGGTGAATGAGAGAGCGGAGTCGAGGATGACACCAAGGTTGCGGGCTTGTGAGACGGGAAGGATGGTAGTGCCGTCAACAGAGATGGGAAAGTCAGGGAGAGGACAAGGTTTGGGAGGGAAGACAAGGAGCTCAGTCTTCGACATGTTGAGCTTTAGGTGGCGGGCGGACATCCAGATGGAGATGTCCTGAAGGCAGGAGGAGATGCGAGCCTGGAGGGAGGGGGAGAGAGCAGGGGCAGAGATGGAGATCTGGGTGTCATCAGCGTAGAGGTGATAGTTGAAGCCGTGGGAGCGAATGAGGTCACCAAGGGAGTGAGTGTAGATTGAGAACAGAAGGGGACCAAGCACTGACCCTTGGGGAACCCCCACAGTAAGAGGATGGGAGGGGGAGGAGGAGCCTGCAAAAGAGACTGAGAAAGAACGACCGGAGAGATAAGAGGAGAACCAGGAGAGGACGGAGTCAGTGAAGCCAAGGTCAGATAACGTGTTGAGGAGAAGGGGGTGGTCCACAGTGTCAAAGGCAGCTGAGAGGTCGAGGAGGATTAGGACAGAGTATGAGCCGTTGGATTTGGCAAGCAGGAGGTCATTGGTGACCTTTGAGAGCGCAGTTTCCGTGGAATGAAGGGGACGGAAGCCAGACTGGAGGGGGTCGAGGAGAGAGTTGTTGTTGAGGAATTCTAGGCAGCGCGTGTAGACAACTCGTTCAAGGAGTTTGGAAAGGAATGGTAGGAGGGATATGGGACGATAACTAGAAGGTGAGGTGGGGTCAAGAGAGGGTTTTTTTAGGATGGGAGAGGCATGGGCATGTTTGAAGGCAGAGGGGAAGGAACCAGTGGAGAGTGAGCGGTTGAAGATGGAAGTTAAGGAGGGGAGAAGGGATGGAGCGAGAGATTTCATAAGATGAGAGGGAAGGGGGTCAGAAGCACAGGTGGCCGGAGTAGCACTTGAGAGGAGGGAGGAGAGTTCCTCTGAGGATACCGCTGGGAAGGATGGGAGAGTAGCAGAGAGTGTTGAGAGCCGGGGGGTTGGAGAAAGGGGGGAAGAGACTTTGGGGAGGTCGGACCTGATGGATTTAATTTTGTTGATGAAGTAGGAGGCCAGATCGTTGGGGGTGAGGGAAGGAGGAGGGGGAGGAACCGGGGGCCTGAGAAGGGAGTTGAATGTACGGAAGAGCTGGCGGGGGTGATGGGCCTGGGTGTCAATAAGGGAGGAGAAATAGTTTTGTCTGGCAGAAGAGAGGGCTGAGTTAAGGCAGGAAAGGATAAACTTGAAGTGAACGAGGTTGGCATGGTGTTTAGACTTTCGCCAGCAGCGTTCAGCAGCTCGAGCATAAGAGCGAAGGAGGCGGACAGTGGCAGTGATCCAGGGCTGTGGGTTAGTGGTGCGAGAGCGGCGAAGGGAAAGGGGAGCGAGCGAGTCTAGCTGAGTAGAAAGGGGAGAGTTGAGAGCAGTAATCTGATCATCAAGACTGGGTAGAGAGGAGAGGGCGGCGAGGTGGGGTGTGAGGCGCTCCGAAAGATGGGTGGGGTCCAGAGAGCGGAGATCTCTGTGAGGGAGTAATACGGATTTACAGGGGAAAGGAGTGTGAGTGAGGAGGCAGGTGAGAAGATTATGATCAGAGAGAGGGATCACAGAGTTGGTGAGGGTGGACACAGTGCAGCGGTAGGAGATGATGAGGTCGAGGGTATGACCAAGTTGGTGAGTGGGTGAGGTGGGGTGGAGGAAGAGGTTGGCAGCGTCAAGGAGAGATAGAAGGCGGGCGGCAGAGGAGTCGTTAGGGATATCCATGTGGATATTGAAGTCTCCGAGGATCAGAGTGGGCATGGAGAAGGAGAGAAGGAATGTGAGGAAGGGGTCAAAGTCATTAAAGAAGTTGTAAGTGGGGCCCGGAGGGCGGTAGATGACGGCTACAAGAATCTGGAGGGGGTGGTAGAGGCACACAGTAAGCGTTCAATAAATCTATTTATTTTGTTAATGATGTGCATCTAGCTCTTATTCTATTTGTTCTGACGATTTTGACACCTGTCTACATGTTTTGTTTTGTTGTCTGTCTCCCCCTTCTAGACTGTGAGCCCGTTGTTGGGTAGGGACCGTCTCAATATGTTGCCAACTTGTACTTCCCAAGCGCTTAGTACAGTGCTCTGCACACAGTAAGCGCTCAATAAATACGATTGAATGAATCGTATGAATGAAGGAGGCCTTCCCAGACTGAGCCCCCCTTCCTCTCCCCCTCGCCTCCCTCTCCATCCCGTCTTACCTCCTTCCCTTCCCCACAGCACCTGTATATATGTATATATGTTTGAACATATTCATTACTCCATTTATTTGTACATATGTATTCTATTTATTTTATTTTGTTAATATGTTTGGTTTTGTTCTGTGTCTCCCCCTTCTAGACTGTGAGCCCTCTGCTGGGTAGGGACTGTCTCTAGATGTTGCCAACTTGTACCTCCCAAGCGCTTAGTCCAGTGCTCTGCACACAGTAAGCACTCAATAAATACGATTGATTGATTGATTCCCCACAGCACCTGCATATATGTATATATGTTTGTACGTATTTATTACTCTATTTATTTTACTTGTACATACCTATTCTATTTATTTTATTTTGTTAATATGTTTGGTTTTGTTCTGTGTCTCACCCTTCTAGCCTGTGAGCCCACTGTTGGGTAGGGACTGTCTCTATGTGTTGCCAACTTATACTTCCCAAGTGCTTAGTACAGTACTTTGCACACAGTAAGTGCTCAGTAAATACGATTGATTCCCCACAGCACCTGTATATAGGTATATATGCTTGTACATATTTATTACTCTTTATTTATTTATTTATTTAACTTGTACATATCCATTGTATTTATTTTATTTTGTTAATATGTTTGGTTTTGTTCTCTGTCTTCCCCTTCTAGACTGTGAGCCTGCTGTTGGGTAGGGACCGTCTCTATATGTTGACAACTTGGACTTCCCAGGTGCTTAGTCCAGTGCTCTGCACACTTAGTAAGTGCTCTATAAATATGACTGATTGATTCTAGACTGTGAGCCCACTGTTGGGTAGGGACTGTCTCTATATGTTGCCAATTTGTACTTCCCAAGCGCTTAGTACAGTGCTCTGCACATAGTAAGCGCTCAATACGATTGATGATGACTGTCTCTATATGTTGCCAACTTGAACTTCCCCAGCGCTTAGTCCAGTGCTCTGCACACAGTAAGCGCTCAATAAATACGATTGATTGATTGACTGAATAAATACGATTGAAAGAACTACCAGACCCGCACGGCAGAAGCAGCATGGCTCAGTGGAAAAGAGCCCGGGCTTTGGAGTCAGAGGTCATGGGTTCAAATCCCGGCTCTGCCAATTGTCAGCTGGGTGACTTTGGGCAAGTCACTTCGCTTCTCTGGGCCTCAGTCCCCTCCTCTGTAAAATGGGGATGAAGACTGTGAGCCCCTCGTGGGACAACCTGATCACCTTGTAACCTCCCCAGCGCTTAGAACAGTGCTTTGCACATAGTAAGCGCTTAGAACAGTGCTTTGCATATAGTAAGCGCTTAACAAATGCTATTATTATTAATAAGTACCATTATTTATTATTATAAATACGATCGAATGAACTACCAGACACGCACGGAGGTGACCGAGGGAAGCTGTGCGCACGCGCAGAGCGCCTAGCAACCACCTCAGTGGGGCGGGGAGTTGTGCGCGTGCGCAGGGCGTCCCCCGTCACGTGCCGGGGAGTTGCGCGCGTGCGCCGGGTGCCCCCGTCACGTGCCAGGAGTTGTGCGCGTGCGCAGGGCGTCCGCCGTCACGTGCCGGGGGAGCGCTCGGGGTCACGTGTGGGGCGGCTTCGCGGGCGCGCCCCCCCTTCCGCGCAGCGCCGCAGCCGTCCGGCCGTCCGGCCCCACCATGGCGAGCGGCGGGGGCCTGGGCGAGGCGGCGGCGGCGGCGGAAGAGGAGGAGGAGGCGGAGGCGGCGGTGGGGCGGCTGGCGGCGGCGCTGAGGCAGCGGGCCCTGGGCTGGGAGGCGGCCCTGGCGGCCGGGCAGCGGCTGCTCGTCTGGGAGAGGCCGCTCCACAGCCTGCTCGCCGCCGCCGCCCTCAACGGACTCTTCTGGTAACCCCGACGACCGGCCGCCCGCCCGCCGAACCCGGGGGAGGACGGCGGAGGGGGCGGGGCCTCGGGACGGGGGGGCGGGGCCCGAGGGAGGGGCGGGGCGGACGGGCCGCGCATGCGCATGCGAGACCGGCGCGTCGTTGGGGGGCGCAGGGTGGGGTCAGACACGGCGCGCATGCGCCGGGGGGAGTCGTTGGGGAGGTGTCAGGTGCGTTCTGGGGGCGGGGCGTCGTTGCGGAGGGCAGAGGGAGGTGTCAGGTAGAACGCACGTGTGCGCATGCGCTTGGGGGCGAGGCTTCGCTGAGCGGAGACCAGGGGGCGGGGCGGAGTTGAGGAGGGCAGAGCGCGTGCGTGCGCGCATGCGCTAGGGGGCGGGGCATCTTGGGTGGGAAGAGAGCCAGAGGGCGGGGCGTCGTGGGGAGGGGATAAGGAGGTGTCACAGCGCATGCGCTTCCTCACGCGCGTGCATGCGCTTGGGGGCGAGGCGTCGTAGGGGAGGGGGCAGAAAGACTTTGGGGGCGGGGCTTAGTTGGGGGGGTGGGGCGTCGTTGAGGAGTGCAGAGCGCGTGTGCGCAAGGGGGCGGGGTATCTTGGGAGGGAAGAGAGCCGGAGGGCGGGGCGTCGTGGGGAGGGCGCAAGGAGGTGTCAGCGTATGCGCTTGGGGGCGGGGCGTCATTGGGGAGGGTGCATGGAGGAGGGTCAGCGTGCGCGCATGCGCTTGGGGGCGGGGCCTCGTAGGGAATGGAGCAGAGATAATCTGGGGGCGGGGCTTCGCTGGGGGGAGGGCAGGGAGACCGGGGGGCGAAGTATCTTGGGAGGGAAGAGAGCCGGAGGGCGGGGCGTGAGGAAAGGGCGGGGCGTCGTGGGGAGGGTGCAAGGAGGTGTCACAGCGCGTGTGCGCATGCGCTTGGGGGCGAGGCGTCGTGGGGGGGCAGAGAGAGTCTGGGGGTGGGTGTTGTTGAGGCGGGCAGAGTGCGTGTGTGTGCGCACGCGCTAGGGGCCGGGGCATCTTGGAAGGGAAGAGAGCCGGAGGGCGGGGCTTGCGGAAGGGACGGGGCGTCGTGGGGAGGGTGCAAGGAGGTGTCACAGCGCATGCGCTTATGCACATGCGCGCTTGTGCTTGGGGGCGAAGCGTCGTAGGGGGCGGGGCTACGCTGAAGGTAGGGCAGGGGGCGGGGCGTCGTTGAGGGCAGAGCTTGTGGGCGGGGCGGTGTTGAGGAGGGCACGGGGGGGTCATGGCGTTCGCGCATGCGCTTGGGGGCGGGGCTTCGTTGAGGGCAGGGCAGGCGGGGCTGATAGTGCTAGTGCCTTTGGGGGAGGGGTCTCTGGAGGGGGCGGGGCTTCGTTGAAGGGAGGGCAGAGGGGAATGTCAGGCTGCGTGCGCGCGCGCTTGGGGGCGGGGCGTCGTCGTGGGGGGCCACAAAGGTGTCAGCGCATGCGCCTGGGGGCAGGGCGTCGGGGAGGGCGGGGGCGGTCCACAGTCTGCGCGCATGCGCTTGGGGGCGGGGCGTGTTTGGGGAGGGGGCAGGCAGAGAGTGCGCATGTGCCCAGGGAGGGGGCGGGGCTGACAGAGCGCGCGCATGCGCCTGGGGGCGGGGCGTCGTGAGGAGGGGCAGAGTGAGTCTGCCCTCCATCCATCCATCCATATCCATCCATCCATCCAACCATCCATCCATCCATCCATCCATCCATCCATCCATCCATCCCCCCTCCCGTCTGTCTGCCCATCCCCCATCCGTCCATGTATCCATCCATCCCCCCGTCTGCCCATCCATCCATCCCCCCTCCATCTCCCCATCTGTCCATCCATCCCCCGTCTGCCCATCCAACCATCCATCCCCCATCCATCCCCCCGCCTGCCAACCCATCCCCCGCCTGCCCATCCATCCATCCCCCATCCATCCCCCCATCTGCCCATCCATCCCCCCGTCTGCCCGTCCATCCCCCCATCTGCCCATCCATCCCCCCATCTGCCCATCCATCCCCCCGTCTGCCCGTCCATCTCCCCATCCCCCCATCCATCCCCCCATCCGCCCATCCATCCCCCCATCCGCCCATCCGTCTCCCCATCTGCCCATCCATCCCCCCATCTGCCCATTCCCCATCCGCCCGTTCCCCCGTCCGCCCATTCCCCCATCCTCCCGTTCCCCCGCCCATCCATCCCCCCATCTGCCCATTCCACCATCTGTCCACCCATTCCCCCATCTTTCTGCCCATTCCCCCATCTGCCCATCCCCCCATCTGCCCGTCCATTCCCCATCCATCCCCTATCTGCCCATCCATCCCCCCATCTGCCCATTCCCCCGTCTGCCCATTCCCCCGTCTGCCCATTCCCCCGTCCGCCCGTTCCCCCGTCCACCCATTCCCCCATCCTCCCGTTCCCCCATCCATCCATCCCCCCCGCCTGCCTATCCCCCCGTCTGCCCGTCCATCTTGCCATCTGTCCGTCCATCCCCCATCTATATGTTGCCAGTTTGTACTTCCCAAGCGCTTAGTCCAGTGCTCTGCACATAGTAAGCGCTCAATAAATACGATTGATGATGATGATCCACCCATCCGTCCCCCACCCATCCCCCCATCTGCCCGTCCATTTGCCCATCCCCCTGTCCATCCATTCCCCCATCCGCCCATCCATCCATCCCTCTGTCCATCCATCCCCCGTCTGCCCATTCCCCCATCCTCCCGTTCCCCCATCCATCCATCCCCCCGTCCGTCCATCCGTCCACCCCCGCATCCGTCCATTCTCCCTCTCCCAGGCTGCTGTCCTCCTCCTCCCTGCGGCCCTTCTTCCTGCTGGGCGTCTCCCTGCTCTGCTTCCTGCTGCTGCAACGCTGGCCGCCCCGGGCCCTGGCCCCCTTCTCCGGTAAGAACCACCTGCCCTCCCCGCAGCGGGTGCCATGTACTGAGCGCTTACCGGGTGTAGAGCACCGGACTGAGCGTTCGGGCGAGGGCACCACGTGCGAGTTCCCTGCCCATGACGAATCTACCGTCTAGAGGGGGAGACGGGCGTCAATGTAAATCGGTCCATCTGGGGTACGTATTGGGCGCTTACTATGTACTGGACGAAGCGGTTTGAAGAGTAGAGTCTAACGGAGTTGGTAGACACGTTCCCTGCCCACGACGAGCTTACAGTCTGGAGACGGACGTTAATATACATCAGTCCTCCCCTGATATGTACTGAGCATCTACAGTATGGTATCCGTTCATTCAGTCATATTTGTTGAGCGCTCACTGTGTGCAGAGCACTGGACTAAGCGCCTGAGAAGTCCAAGTCGGCAACAGAGACGGTCCCTACCCGACGACGGGCTCACGTCTAGAAGCGGGGAGACGGACAACGAGACAAAACGAGTAGACGGGTGCAGAGTTGGTAGACACGTTCCCTGCCCACAGCGAGAGCTTCCAGTCGAATGGTACGTACTGAGCGCTTACCGAGCGCAGGAGCACTGTAGTGAGCGCTTGGGAGAGGGCAGCGAAACAGTCGGGAGACCCGCTCCCTGCCCACAGCGAGTTTACCGTCAACTAAGCTCAGGCCTTCCTGGACTGAGCCCCCTCCTTCCTCTCCCCCTCATCCCCCTCTCCATCCCCCCATCTTACCTCCTTCCCTTCCCCACAGCACCTGGATAGATGTAGATATGTTTGTACGGATTTATTACTCTATTTATTTTACTTGTCCATATCTATTCTATTTATTTTATTTTGTTAATATCAATCAATCAATCAATCAATCGTATTTATTGAGCGCTTACTATGTGCAGAGCACTGTACTAAGCGCTTGGGAAGTACAAATTGGCATCACATAGAGACAGTCCCTACCCAACAGTGGGCTCACAGTCTAAAAGGGGGAGACAGAGAACAGAACCAAACATACCAACAAAATAAAATAAGTAGGATAGAAATGTACAAGTAAAATAAATAAATAGAGTAATAAATATGTACAACCATATATACATATAAATATGTTTGGTTTTGTTCTCTGTCTCCCCCTTCTAGACTGTGAGCCCGCTGTTGGGTAGGGACCGTCTCTCTATGTTGCCAACTTGTACTTCCCAAGCGCTTAGTCCAGTGCTCTGCACATAGTAAGCGCTCAATAAATACGGCTGAATTTGAAATAATAAATTTGAAAATTGAATTTGAAATAATAAATAATAATAAATAATACATACGACTGAATCACCTGTATATATGTATATATGTTTGTACATATTTATTACTCTATTCATTTTACTTGTACATATCTATTCTATTTATTTTATTTTGTTAATATGTTTGGTTTTGTTCTCTGTCTCCCCCTTCTAGACTGTGAGCCCACTTTCGGGTAGGGACCGTCTCTACATGTTGCCAACTTGTACTTCCCAAGCGCTTAGTCCAGTGCTCTGCACATAGTAAGCGCTCAAAAATACGATTGATTCATTGATCTAGCTTTACTTCTATTTATTCTGATGACCTGACACCCGTCCATATGTTTCGTTTTATCGTCTGTCTCCCCCTTCTCGACTGTGAGCCCGTTGTTGGGTAGGGACCGTCTCTCTATGTTGCCGACTTGGACTTCCCAAGCGCTTAGTCCAGTGTTCTACACACAGTAAGCACTCAATAAATATGATTGAATGAATGAATATTTGTACAGATTTATTACTCTATTTTACTCATATATATTTCCTGTTCTATTTATTTTGTTAATGATGTGCATCGAGCTTGACTTCTATTTATTCTGATGACCTGACACCCGTCCACATGTTTCGTTTTATCGTCCGTCTCCCCCTTCTAGACTGTGAGCCCGTCGTTGTGTAGGGACCGTCTCTCTATGTTGCTGACTTGGACTTCCCAAGTGCTTAGTACAGTGCTCTGCACACAGTAAGCGCTCAATAAATACGATTGAATGAATGAATGAATTTTTGTACAGATTTATTACTCTATTTTACTCGTCCATATTTCCTATTCTATTTATTTTGTTAATGATGTGCATCGAGCTTTACTTCTATTTATTCTGATGACCAGACACCCGTCCACATGTTTCGTTTTATCGTCCGTCTCCCCCTCGTAGACTGTGACCCTGTCGTTGGGTAGGGACCGTCTCTAGATGTTGCCGACTTGTACTTCCCAAGCGCTTAGTCCAGTGCTTTGCACACAGTAAGCGCTCAATAAATATGATTGAATGAATATTTGTACAGATTTATTATTCTAGTTTACTGGTACATATTTCCTATTCTATTTATTTTGTTAATGATGTGCATCGAGCTTTACTTCTATTTATTCTGATGACCAGACACCCGTCCACATGTTTCGTTTTATCGTCCGTCTCCCCCTTCTAGACTGTGAGCCCGTTGTTGGGTAGGGACCGTCTCTAGATGTTGCCGACTTGGACTTCCCAAGCGCTTAGTCCAGTGCTTTGCACACAGTAAGCGCTCAATAAATACGATTGAGTGAATGAAAGTAGCCTCCTCCTGACCGACTCCTCCGTCTCCCCACAGTAGCCCCGTCCGCCGAGGAGCAGCCCCGGGCTGACAGGTGAGTCCCCCGCCGGGCGTCCCGCCCATCGGCCGCTCCTCCGTCCGGACCCCCGGGGTTGCGGGGGGGGGCCAAAGATCGGGGCAGCGCTCGCCCCCCGACCTTCTTAGAGAAGCAGCGCGGCTCAGTGGAAAGAGCCCGGGCTTTGGAGTCCGAGGTCATGGGTTCGAATCCCAGCACCGCCACTTGTCAGCTGGGTGGCTTTGAGCAAGTCAGTTCACTTCTCCGGGCCTCAGTGACCTCATCTGGAAAATGGGGATGAAGACTGCGAGCCCCCCGTGGGACAACCTGATCACCTTGTAACCTCCCCGGCGCTTAGAACGGTGCTTTGCACGTAGTAAGCGCTGGGTGACTTTGGGCAAGTCAGTTCACTTCTCCGGGCCTCAGTGGCCTCATCTGGAAAATGGGGATGAAGACTGCGAGCCCCCCGTGGGACAGCCTGGTCACCTTGTAACCTCCCCAGCGCTTAGAACAGTGCTTGGCACATAGTAAGCGCTTAATAAATGCCATCGTTGTTATTATTATTTGGGAAGGTCCACCACGGGGAGGGGGGGGGGTCCTCATTTTTCGTGGTATTTATTAAGCGCTTACTCTGTGCCAGGGACAGAGCCGGCCTAACCAGGTCGGACCCGTCGCACGCGGGGCTCCCCGCCTTCCTTCCTTCCTTCCTTCCTTCATTCAATCAATCAATCAATTGTATTTATTGAGCGCTTACTGTGTGCAGAGCACTGTACTAAGCGCTTGGGAAGTCCAAGTTGGCAACATCTAGAGACGGTCCCTACCCAACAGTGGGCTCACAGTCTAGAAGGGGGAGACGGAGAACAAAACCAAACATATTAACAAAATAAAATAAATAGAATAGGTATGTGCAAGTAAAATAAATAAGTAAATAGAGTAATAAATCATCATCATCATCATCATCAATCGTATTTATTGAGCGCTTACTGTGTGCAGAGCACTGGACTAAGCGCTTGGGAAGTCCAAGTTGGCAACATGTAGAGACGGTCCCTACCCACCAGTGGGCTCACAGTCTAAAAGGAGGAGACAGAGAACAAAACCAAGCATACTAATAAAATAAATAGAATAGGTATGTACTAGTAAAATAAATAAGTAGGGTAATAAATCATCATCATCAATCGTATTTATTGAGCGCTTACTGTGTGCAGAGGACTGTACCAAGCGCTTGGGAAGTACAAGTTGGCAACATCTAGAGACGGTCCCTACCCAACAGTGGGCTCACAGTCTAAAAGGGGGAGACAGAGAACAAAACCAAGCATACTAACAAAATAAAATAAATAGAATAGAACATCATCATCATCAATCGTATTTACTGAGCGCTTACTGTGTGCAGAGCACTGGACTAAGCGCTTGAGAAGTCCAAGTTGGCAACATCTAGAGACGGTCCCTACCCAACAGCGGGCTCACAGTCTAAAAGGGGGAGACAGAACAAAACCAAGCATGCTAACAAAATAAAATAAATAGAATAGATATGTACAAGTAAAATAAATAAGCAGAGTAATAAATCTGTACAAACATCTATCATCATCATCATCAATCGTATTTATTGAGCGCTTACTATGTGCAGAGCACTGGACTAAGCGCTTGGGAAGTACAAATTGTCAACATATAGAGACAGTCCCTACCCAACAGTGGGCTCACAGTCTAAAAGATCTATATATATATCTATACATATATCATACTGATTAAGCGCTTACTGCGCGCGGAGCACTGGACTAAGCGCCCTGGGGGCCCAAGCTGACCCTCGTTTTCTCCAGCCGAGAGGCCCAGAGGAGCCAGGCGACTCGCCCAGGGTCGGGCGGCGGGGCCGGGATTCGAACCCAGGCCTGGAGTGGGAGCCCTTGACGGGGGAGTGGGTGATGATGATGATGATGATGGCATTTATTAAGCGCTTACTATGCGCAAATATGTTGCCAATTTGTACTTCCCTAGCGCTTAGTACAGTGCTCTGCACATAGTAAGCGCTCAATAAATACGATTGATGACGATGATGATGATGCAAAGCACTGTTCTAAGCGCTGGGGAGGTTCCAAGGCGATCAGGTTGTCCCCCGGGGGGGCTCCCAGTCTTCATCCCCATTTTCCAGAAGAGGGAACTGAGGCCCGGAGAAGTTAAATGACTCACCCAAAGTCACCCAGCCGACAGGCGGAGGAGCCGGGATTTGAACCCACGACCTCTGACTCCAAAGCCCGGGCTCTTCCCACAGAGCCGCGCCGCTTCTCAAGCGGGGTGGGTGGGTGGGGGGGTCTCCCGGGGGGGGGCGGGGGGGGGGTCTCCCGGCGATGGGGTGATGCGGGCGTCTCCCCCACCGCCGCCCAGCGAGGCCCTGGGGGCGGGGGCCCGGCCGCACCTGCTGAGCGTCCCCGAGATGTGCCGCTGCGTGGCGGAGAGCTGGCTCGCCTTTCACGGACACCTGCGCGACCTGCTGCGCTACAAGAGGCACAACCCCGGGCAGGTAACGCGCAGTCATAACAGTGATGGCGTTGATTATTTAGTCAATCATTCAATCAATCAGTCGTATTTATTGAGCGCCTACTGTGTGCAGAGCACTGGGCTAAGCGCAGTCATTCAATCCAATCAATCAATCAATCAGTCGTATTTATTGAGCGCCTACTGTGTGCAGAGCACTGGGCTAAGCGCAGTCATTCAATCCAATCAATCAATCAATCAGTCGTATTTATTGAGCGCCTACTGTGTGCAGAGCACTGGACTAAGCGCAATCATTCAATCATTCAATCAATCAGTCGTATTTATTGAGCGCCTACTGTGTGCAGAGCACTGGGCTAAGCGCAGTCATTCAATCCAATCAATCAATCAATCAATCGTTTTTATTGAGCACCTACTGTGTGCAGAGCACTGGACTAAGCGCAGTCATTCAATCCAATCAATCAATCAATCAATCGTATTTATTGAGCGCCTACTGTGTGAAGAGCACTGGGCTAAGCGCAATCATTCAATCCAATCAATCAATCAATAGTATTTACTGAGCACTTACTGTGTGCAGAGCACTGGACTAAGCACAATCATTCAATCAATCAATCGTATTTATTGAGCGCTTACTGTGTGCAGAGCACTGGGCTAAGCGCAGTCATTCAATCCAATCAATCAATCAATCAATCGTATTTATTGAGCGCTTACTGTGTGCAGAGCACTGGACTAAGCGCAGTCATTCAATCCAATCAATCAATCAATCCATCAGTCGTATTTATTGAGCGCTCACTGTGTGCAGAGCACTGGACTAAGTGCTTCGGAAGCACAAGTTGGCAACATATAGAGACGGTCCCTACCCAACATCATCATCATCACCACTTGAAGTAGCTTCACCACTTGAATGCTTTATGACCTTGGGCAGTCATTGAATTGGCCTGTGCCTCAGTCTCCTCAGCTGTAAAAAATTTGTCCTTCCCAAGCGCTTAGTCCGGTGCTCTGCACATAGTAAGCGCTCAATAAATACGATTGATGACGATGACTGATGATGACCTGCTGTGCTACAAGAGGCACAACCCGGGGCAGGTAACGCACAGTCATAACAGTGATGGCGTTGATTATTTATTCAATCATTCAATCAATCAATCGTATTGATTGAGCGCTTACTGTGTGCAGAGCACTGGACTAAGCGCAATCATTCAATCTTTCAATCAATCAATCAATCAGTTGTATTTATTGAGCGCTTACTGTGTGCAGAGCACTGGACTAAGCGCTTGGGAAGTACAAATTGGCAACATCTAGAGACAGTCCCTACCCAGCATCATCGTCATCATCATCAATCGTATTTATTGAGCGCTTACTGTGTGCAGAGCACTGGGCTTAGCGCTTGGGAAGTACAGATTGGCAACATCTAGAGACGGTCCCTACCCAACATCATCATCATCATCATCATCAATTGTATTTATTGAGTGCTTACTGTGTGCAGAGCACTGGACTAATTGCTTGGGAAGTACAAGTTGGCAACATCTAGAGACAGTCCCTACCCAACAGTGGGCTCACAGTCTAAAAGGGGGAGACAGAGAACAAAACCAAACAGACTAACAAAATAAAATAAATAGAATAGACGTGTACGAGCAAAATAAATAAATAAATGGAGTAATAAATCTGTACAAACATATATACAGGTGCTGTGGGGAAGGGAGTGCTTACTGTGTGCAGAGCACTGGACTAAGCGCTTGGGAAGTACTAATTGGCAACATATAGAGACAGTCCCTACCCCACATCATCATCATCAATCGTATTTATTGAGCGCTTACTATGTGCAGAGCACTGGACTAAGCACTTGGGAAGTCCAAATTGGCAACATCTAGAGACGGTCCCTACCCAACAGTGGGCTCACCGTCTAAAAGGGGGAGACAGAGAACAAAACCAAACCTACTAACAAAATAAAGTAAATAGAATAGATATGTACAAGTAAAATAAATAAATAGAGTAATAAATATGTACAAACATATATACATATATACAGGTGCTGTGGGGAAGGGAGCGCTTACTGTGTGCAGAGCACTGGACTAAGCGTGGGGTTGGTTATGGGAGGTGATTAGACCGTGAGCCCGCTGTTGGGTAGGGGCCGTCTCTCTATGTGGCCAACTTGGACTTCCCAAGCGCTTAGTCCAGTGCTCTGCACGCAGTAAGCGCTCAATAAATACAGTTGAATGAATGAATGAATGAATGCGCCCGCTGTTGAGTAGGGACCGTCTCTAGATGTTGCCAACTTGGACTTCCCCAGCACTTAGTCCAGTGCTCTGCACCCAGTAAGCGCTCAATAAATACGATTGAATGAATGACTGTGGAGCCCACTGTTTGGTAGGGACCGTCTCTAGATGTTGCCAACTTGTCCTTCCCAAGCGCTTAGTCCAGTGCTCTGCACACAGTAAGCGCTCAATAAATATGATTGAATGAATGAATGAGCCCGCTGTTGGGTAGGGACCATCTCTATATGTTGCCAACTTGGACTTCCCAAGCGCTTAGTCCAGTGCTCTGCACACAGTAAGCGCTCAATCAATACGATTGAATGAATGAATGAGCCTGCTGTTGGGTAGGGACCGTCTCTCTATGTTGCCAACTTGTACTTCCCAAGCGCTTAGTCCAGTGCTCTGCACACAGGAAGCGCTCAATAAATACGATTGAATGAATGAATGAATAAATGCGATTGAATGAACTACCAGTAAGCGCTCAACAAATACGATTGATTGATTGATTAGTGGTAATTTAAAGGGGACGAGCACTGGCCCTTTACGTTTCTCCGTGGGTGGTAAGGATTGCGGGTGATTTCAGTGGGGCTAAGGGTGGTCAAAGCCTGGCTGGTCTAGAGCGTGAGCCCGCTGTTGGGTCGGGACCGTCTCTATGCGTGGCCAACTTCTCCTTCCCAAGCGCTTAGTAGAGTGCTCTGCACGCAGTAAGCGCTCAATAAATATGATTGAATGAATGATTGAATGAATGAATGAATGAATGAGCCTGCTGTCGGGTAGGGACCGTCTCTCTATGTTGCCAGCTTGTACTTCCCAAGCGCTTAGTCCAGTGCTCTGCACACCGTAAGCGCTCAATAATTCGATTGAATGAATGAATGAATGAGCCCGTTGTTGGGTAGGGACCATCTCTAGATGTTGCCGAATTGGACTTCCCAAGCGCTTAGTACAGTGCTCTGCACACAGTGAGCGCTCAATAAATACGATTGAGTGAACGACTGTGGAGCCCATTGTTGGGTAGGGACCGTCTCTGTATGTTGCCGACTTGAACTTCCCAAGCGCTTAGTCCAGTGCCCTGCACACAGTAAGCACTCAATAAATATGATTGAATGAATGAATGAGCCCGCTGTCGGGTAGGGACCATCTCTAGATGTTGCCGAATTGGACTTCCCAAGCGCTTAGTACAGTGCTCTGCACACAGTGAGCGCTCAATAAATACGATTGAGTGAACGACTGTGGAGCCCATTGTTGGGTAGGGACCGTCTCTGTATGTTGCCGACTTGAACTTCCCAAGCGCTTAGTACAGTGCTCTGCACAATAAATATGATTGAATGAATGAATGAGCCCGCTATTGGGTAGGGACCATCTCTATATGTTGCCAACTTGGACTTCCCAAGCGCTTAGTACACTGCTCTGCACAAGTAAGCTCTCAATAAATACGAATGAATGAATGAATGAGCCCGCTGTTGGGTAGGGACCGTCTCTTGAATGAATGAATGAGCCCGCTGTTGGGTTGGGACTGTCTCTAGATGTTGCCGACTTGGACTTCCCAAGCGCTTAGTCCAGTGCTCTGCACGCTGTAAGCGCTCAATAAGTACGATTGAATGAATGAATGAATGAATGAATGTATTAAGTGCTCTGTGCCAAACACCGTTCTAAGCTCTGGGGAGGTGACAAGGTGATCAGGTTGCCCCCCGGGGGGCTCACAGGCTTCATCCCCATTTTACGGGTGAGGTCACTGAGGCCCAGAGAAGTGAAGGGACTCGTCCAAAGTCACACAGTTGACAATGGGAAGAGTCGGGATTTGAACCCATGACCTCCAAAGCCCGTGCTCTTTCCATTGAGCCATGCTGCTTAAGTGTGACTGAACGACCACCTCTGAGCTCCCCAAGCCCGGGCTCTAACTACTAGGCCATGCTGCTTGTCGGGAGGCATTCATTCATTCAATTGTATTTATTGAGCGCTTAGTGCGTACAGAGCACTGGACTAAGCGCTTGGGAAGGACAGGTTGGCAACATCTAGAGACAGTCCCTACCCAACAGCGGGCTCACAGTCTAAAAGGGGGAGACAGAGAACAAAACCAAACATACGAGGCCGGGCACCCATTCACTCGGTGGGGAGGGGGTGGTTCATTCATTCATTCCATCGTATTTATTGAGCGCTTACTGTGTGCAGAGCACTGTGCTAAGCGCTTGGGAAGTACAAGTTGGCAACATCTAGAGACGGTCCCTACCCAACATTCATTCATTCATTCATTCAATCGTTTTTATTGAGCGCTTACTGTGTGCAGAGCACCGGACTAAGTGCTTGGGAAGTCCAAGTGGGCAACATATAGAGACGGTCCCTACCCAACATTCATTCATTCATTCATTCAATCGTATTTATTGAGCGCTTACTGTGTGCAGAGCACTGGACTAAGCGCTTTGGAGAGGACAAGTTGGCAACATATAGAGACGGTCCCTACCCAACATTCATTCATTCATTCAATCATTTTTATTGAGCACTTACTGTGTTCAGAGCACCGGACTAAGCACTTGGGAAGTCCAAGTCGGCAACATAGAGAGACGGTCCCTACCCAACATTCATTCATTCGTTCAATCGTATTTATTGAGCGCTTACTGTGTGCAGAGCACTGTACTAAGCGCTTGGGAGAGGACAAGTTGGCAACACATAGAGATGGTCCCTACCCCACATTCATTCATTCAATCGTATTTATTGAGCGCTTACTGCGTGCAGAGCACCGGACTAAGCACTTGGGAAGTCCAAGTGGGCAACATATAGACACAGTCCCTACCCAACATTCATTCATTCAGTCGTATTTATTGAGCGCTTACTGTGTGCAGAGCACTGGACTAAGCGCTTGGGAAGTCCAAGTTGGCAACATAGGGAGACGATCCCTACCCAGCAGCGGGCATTTGTTAACTAGGTGCCCGGAGGGTAT
The DNA here is from genome assembly GCF_015852505.1 of Tachyglossus aculeatus. Taxonomy (NCBI): domain Eukaryota; kingdom Metazoa; phylum Chordata; class Mammalia; order Monotremata; family Tachyglossidae; genus Tachyglossus; species Tachyglossus aculeatus. The sequence goes on along the minus strand of NC_052066.1, from coordinate 7,875,801 downwards.
CTGTTAAACACTTAACTAGGTGCCAGGCACTGTAGTCATTCATTCATTCAATTGTATTTATTCATTCATTCATTCATTCAATCGTATTTATTTTTAGACTGGGAGCCCACTGTCGGGTCGGGACCGTCTCTAGATGTTGCCAACTTGGACTTCCCAAGCGCTTAGTCCGGCGCTCTGCCCACAGTGAGCGCTCAATAAATACGATCGAATGAATGAACATAGTAAGCGCTTAACAAATGCCATCAGTTATTTTTCTATTTTACAAGGGGAGATAGCGAAATCTAGGCCGGGAGCCCACTGTCGGGTAGGGACCGTCTCTAGATGTTGCCAACTTGGACTTCCCAAGCGCTTAGTCCGGTGCTCTGCGCGCAGTAAGCGCTCAATAAATACGATCGATCGATTGATTGAGCGTTTAATAAATAGACTAAATCTGTTCAAGTAAATAAATCGCGATGGGGCGGGGGGTGGGCGGCGTGGGAGCCCCCTGTGACTGGGGGCCCACCCCCCGTCCCCCCCATCCCCGCTCAGTTCTGCGCCCGAGTCTGCTGCGGCTGCACCGCCCTGGCCGCGCTGGGCCACTACGTGCCCGGGACCATGATTTCCTACATCATCCGTGAGTACGCCCCCCGTCCCGGGAATCTGGGCCTCGGGAATGTGGGCTTGTCCCCCCCGGGGATAAGGAAGGGTTCATCCCGGTGGGGCTGAGGGTCTCCCCCGCGTCCCCCTTCCTATCCGGGCCCGGGGGGTCGGTGAACCGCGGAGCGCGACTCGGTCCGACGCCACCGAGAAGCAGCGTGGCTCGGTGGGAGGAGCCCGGGCTTCGGAGTCCGAGGTCGTGGGTTCGAATCCCAGCTCCGCTGGGTGACTTCACTTCTCTGAGCCTCAGTTCCCTCATCTGGAAAATGGGGATTGACTGTAAGCCCCACGTGGGACAACCCGATCACCTTGTATCCCCCAGCGCTTAGAACAGTGCTTTGCACATAGTAAGCGCTTAACAAATGCCATCATCATTATTATTATTATTATTATTCTCTGGGCCTCAGTCCCCTCATCAGTCAAATGGGGATGAAGACTGGGAGCCCCACGTGGGACAACCTGATCACCTTGTATCCCCCAGCGCTTAGAACAGTGCTTTGCACATAGTAAGCGCTTAACAAATGCCATCATTATTATTATTATTATTCTCTGGGCCTCAGTGACCTCATCTGTAAAATGAGGATTGACTGTAAGCCCCACGTGGGACAACATGATCACCTTGTATCTCCCAGCGCTTAGAACAGTGCTTTGCACATAGTAAGCGCTTAACAAATGCCATCATTATTATTATTATTATTCTCTGGGCCTCAGTTCCCTCATCTGTAAAATGGGGATTAAGACTGTGAGTCCCCTGTGGGGCAACCTCATCTCCTTGTAACCTCCCCAGCGCTTAGAACAGTGCTTGGCACATAGTAAGCGCTTAGTAAATGCTATCATTTTTTTTTTTAAGAGAAGCAGCGTGGCTCAGTGGAAAAGAGCCTGGGCTTTGGAGTCAGAGGTCCTGGGTTCAAATCCCGGCTCTGCCAATTGTCAGCCGTGTGACTTTGGGCAAATCACTTCACTTCTCTGGGCCTCAGTTCCCTCATCTGTAAAATGGGGATTAAGACTGTGAGCCCCCCGTGGGGCAACCCGATCCCCTTGTAACCTCCCCAGCGCTTAGAACGGTGCTTTGCACGTAGTAAGCGCTTAATAAATGCTATCATTTTTTTGTTCTGCCACTTGTCAGCTGTGTGACTTTGGGCCAGTCACCTCACTTCTCTGGGCCTCAGTTCCCTCATCTGTAAAATGGGGATTAAGACTGGGAGCCCCCCGTGGGGCAACCCGATCCCCTTGTAACCTCCCCAGCGCTTAGAACGGTGCTCGGCACATAGTAAGCGCTTAATAAATGGCATCATTTTTTTGTTCTGCCACTTGTCAGCTGGGTGACTTTGGGCCAGTCACCTCACTTCTCTGGGCCTCAGTTCCCCCATCTGTAAAATGGGGATTAAGACTGGGAGCCCCCCGTGGGACAACCCGATCCCCTTGTAACCTCCCCAGCGCTTAGAACACCGCTTTGCACGTAGTAAGTGCTTAATAAATGCTATCATTTTTTTTTCTACCACTTGTCAGCTGTGTGACTTTAGGCAAGTCACCTCGCTTCTCTGGGCCTCAGTTCCCTCATCTGTAAAATGGGGATGAAGACTGTGAGCCCCCCGTGGGGCAACCCGATCCCCTTGTAACCTCCCCAGCGCTTAGAACGGTGCTTGGCACCTAGTAAGCGCTTAATTTATTGAGCACTTAATCAAACACGCTTAATGGATTTGATGTAACGTAACCCGCCCAGCGCTTAGAACGGTGCTCGGCACGTAGTAAGCGCTTAATTTATTGAGCACTTAATCAAACACGCTTAATGGATTTGATGTAACGTAACCCGCCCAGCGCTTAGAACGGTGCTCGACACGTAGTAAGCGCCTGATAAATGCCATTATTATGATTATCATCATCATCATCATCGTAAGAACGGTGCTCGGCATGTAGTAAGCGCCTAATAAATGCCATTATTATGATTATTATCATCATCAATTGTATTTATTGAGCACTTACTACGTGCAGAGCACTGGACTAAGCGCTTGGGAAGTACAAATTGGCAACGTCTAGAGACGGTCCCTACCCAACAGCGGGCTCCCAGTCTAAAAGGGGGAGATGGAGAACAAAACCAAACATACTAACAAAATAAAATAAATAGGATGGATAGGTACAAGTAAAATAAATAAATAAATAAATAAATAGAGTAATAAATATGTACAACCATATATACATACATATATACAGGATTATTAGAGAGAGAACGTCCGTCTCTGCGTGTGTATATGTGTGTGTGTCTCTGTCCGTGTGCCTCTCCCGGTGTCCCCGTCAGTGCTGAGCATCCTCCTGTGGCCCCTGGTCGTGTACCACGAGCTGATCCAGCGGATGTACACGCGGCTGGAGCCGCTGCTCATGCAGCTGGACTACAGCATGAAGGCCGAGGCCGTGCGCCACCGGCACGACCCCCGGGGCGCGGGCCGGGCCCCCGGGGGCCGCGCGGGGGGCCGCCGCCACGCCGGGGACGGGGACGACGACGGCGACCCCGCGGCCGAGACGGACAGCGAGAGCGAGGCCGAGCTGGCCGGCTTCCCCCCCGTGGTGAGAGCCCCTCAATCAGTCGATCGTATCTATCGAGCGCTTACTGTGTGCAGAGCGCTGGACTAAGCGCTTGGGAAGTACAAGTTGGCAACATCTAGAGACGGTCCCTACCCAGCAGTGGGCTCACAGTCTAAAAGGGGGAGACGGAGAACCAAAGCAAACATACTAACAAAAGAAAATAGAATAGATATGTACAAGTAAAATAAATAGAGTAATAAATGTGTACATATATACAGGTGCCGTGGGGAAGGGAAGGAGGTAAGATGGGGGGGATGGAGAGGGGGACCAGGGGGAGAGGAAGGAAGGGGCTCAGTCTGGGAAGGCCTCCTGGAGGAGGTGAGCTCTCAGCAGGGCCTTGAAGGGAGAAAGAGAGCGAGCTGGGCAGATGGGCGGAGGGATTGGGGGCATTCCGGGCCCGGGGGATGACGTGGGTCGGGGGTCGATGGCAGGACGGGCGAGAACGAGGCCTAACGGTGAGGAGATCAGCGGCGGAGGAGGAGCGGAGGGTGCCGGCTGCGATGGAGAAGGACAGAAGGGAGGGGAGGGAGGAGGGGGCCAGGGGATGGATGGATGGATGGATGGATGGACAGCCTGGAAGCCCAGGGGGAGGAGTTTCTGCCTGATGCGCAGATTGATTGGGAGCCACCGGAGATTTTTGAGGAGGGGAGTAACATGCCCAGAGCGTTTCTGGACAAAGACAATCTGGGCAGCGGCATGAAGTATGGATTGAAGTGGGGAGAGACACGAGGATGGGAGATCAGAGAGAAGGCTGGTGCAGTAGTCCAGACGGGATAGGATGAGAGCTTGAATGAGCAGGGTAGCGGTTGGGATGGAGAGGAAAGGGCGGAGCTTTGCGATGTTGTGGAGCTGAGACCGGCAGGTTTTGGTGACGGCTTGGATCGACGGGTGGGCGCCGGGGGCGGGCACCGGGCACAGACACCGCGGCCTCCTCTCCCCCGCCGCAGGTGGACGTGAGGAAGACGGCCCTGGCCCTGGCCATCACCGACTCGGAGCTGTCGGACGAGGAGGCCTCCATCCTGGAGAGCGGGGGCTTCTCCGTGTCCCGGGCCACCACCCCGCAGCTCACCGACGTCTCAGAGGGTATGGGGAGGTGGGGGGGGGGGGGGGGGGGGCCTCAATCGATCAATCAATCGTATTGATTGAGCACTTACTGCATGCAGAGCACTGGACTAAGCGCTTGGGTAGGACAAGTTGGCAACATATACAGTCAATCAATCAGTTGTGTTGATTGAGCACTTACTGCATGCAGAGCGCTGGACTAAGCGCTTGGGTAGGACAAGTTGGCAACATATACAGTCAATCAATCAGTTGTGTTGATTGAGCGCTTACTGCGTGCAGAGCGCTGGACTAAGCGCTTGGGAAGGACAAGTTGGTAACATATAGAGACGGTCAATCAATCAATCAGTCATATTTATTGAGCGCTTACTGTGTGCAGAGCTCTGGACTAAGTGCTTGGGAAGGACAAGTTGGCAACATATACAATCAATCAGTCATGTTGATTGAGCGCTTACTGCGTGCAGAGCACTGGACTAAGCGCTTGGGAAGGGCAAGTTGGCAACATATACAGACAGTCAGTCAATCAATCAATCAATTAGTCGTATTGATTGAGCGCTTACTGCGTGCAGAGCACCGGACTAAGCGCTTGGGAAGGACAAGTTGGCAACATATAGAGACGGTCAGTCAATCAATCAATCAGTCATATTGATTGAGCGCTTACTGCGTGCGGAGCTCTGGACTAAGCGCTTGGGAAGGACAAGTTGGCAACATCTAGGGACGGTCAATCAATCAGCCGTATTGATGGAGCGCTTACTGCGTGCGGAGCGCCGGACTAAGCGCTTGGGAAGGACAAGTTGGCAACATATAGAGACAGTCAGTCAATCAATCAATCAGTCATATTGATTGAGCGCTTCCTGCGTGCGGAGCTCTGGACTAAGAGCTTGGGAAGGACAAGTTGGCAACATCTAGGGACGGTCAATCAATCAGTCGTATTTATTGAGCGCTTACTGCGTGCGGAGCGCCGGACTAAGCGCTTGGGAAGGACAAGTTGGCAACAACTAGAGACAGTCCCTACCCAACAGTGGGCTCACAGTCTAAAAGAGAAAAATAATAGTAGCATTTATTAAGCGCTTACTCTGTGCCAAGCACTGTTCTAAGCGCTGGGGAGGTTACAAGGTGATCAGGTGGTCCCATGGGGGGCTCACAGTCTTAGTCCCCGTTTTACAGATGAGGGAACTGAGGCACAGAGAAGTGAAGTGACTTGCCCAGAGTCACACAGCTGACAATGGGCGGAGCCCGGGTTTGAACCCATGGCCTCTGACTCCAAAGCCCGGGCTCTTTTCCACTGAGCCACGCTGCTTCAATCAGTCAATCAATCAATCGATCGTATTGATTGAGCGCTTAGCTGGACTAAGTGCTTGGGAAGGACAAGTTGGCAACATGTAGAGACAGTCAATCAATCAATCAGTCGTATTGATTGAGCGCTTACTGCGTGCAGAGCACTGGACTAAGCGCTTGGGAAGGACAAGTTGGCAACATCTAGAGACGGTCAATCAATCAATCAGTCGTATTGATTGAGCGCTTACTGTGTGCAGAGCGCTGGACTAAGCGCTTGGGAAGTCCAAGTTGGCAACATATACAGACAGTCAGTCAATCAATCAATCAATCAGTCGTATTTATTGAGCGCTTACTGCGTGCAGAGCGCTGGACTAAGCGCTTGGGAAGTCCAAGTTGGCAACATATACAGACAGTCAGTCAATCAATCAATCAGTCGTATTTATTGAGCGCTTACTGCGTGCAGAGCGCCGGACTAAGCGCTTGGGAAGTCCAGGTTGGCAACATGCAGAGACAGTCAATCAATCAATCAGTCGTGTTGATTGAGCGCTTACTGTGTGCAGAGCACTGGACTAAGCGCTTGGGAAGCACAAGTTGGCAACATAGAGAGACGGTCCCTACCCAACAACGGGCTCACAGTCTAGAGAAGCAGCGTAGCTCAGTGGAAAGAGCCCGGGCTTGGGAGTCAGAGGTCATGGGTTCAAATCCCAGCTCCACCAATTGTCAGCTGGGTGACTTTGGGTGAGTCACTTTAGTTCTCTGGGCCTCAGTTCCCTCATCTGGAAAATGGGGATGAAGACTGGGAGCCCCATGGGGGACAACCTGATCACCTTGTGTCCCCTCCAGTGCTTAGAACAGTGCTTTGCACATAGTAAGTGCTTAACAAATGCCATCATTATTTATTTATTTGTGTATTTTGCTTATTTATTTAGCTATTTATTTATTTTGCTTATTTATTTTACTTATTTATTTATTTTGCTTATTTATTTAACTACCTATTTTGCTTATTTATTTATTTATTTTACTCATTTACTCATTTATTTATTTATTTTGCTTGTACGTATCTATTCTATTTATTTTATTTTGTTAGCATGTTTGGTTTTGTTCTCTGTCTCCCCCTTCTAGACTGTGAGCCCGCTGTTGGGTAGGGACCGTCTCTAGATGTTGCCACCTTGGACTTCCCAAGCGCTTAGCCCAGTGCCCTGCACACAGTAAGCGCTCAATAAATACGATGGATTGATTGATCTCCAATCAAATCAGATAAATAGAATAAATATGTACGAGTGAAATAAATAAATAGAGTACTAGTGAATGACCAAGGAGAGGAAAAAGGGGGGCTCCGTCTGGGAGGGGCAGGGGCGGCATGGCGGGGGTTGACGGAGGGAGACGCGAGGCTCCAGAGGGGAGCCTCGGTTGCCAACTTGGACTTCCCAAGCGCTTAGTCCAGTGCTCGCGGCACACAGGAAGCGCTCAATAAATACGATTGATTGATTGATTGATGATCGATTGATTCCCACTGAGCCACGCCGCTTCCCCCCCTCTCAGATCTGGACCAGCAGAGCCTGCCCAGTGAGGCGGAGGAGACCCCGAGGCCGGAGGAGGAGGAGGAGGAGGCGACGACAGGAGCCAAGAAGCCGCCCGCGCCCCGCGCCCTGCCCGGCGTCCTGCACAGCCCGGCGGACTCGCTGGAGGAGGCGGCGGCGGCCCCGCTGCAACTCCCGTCCCCCCTGCACTTTGTGAACGCTCACTTCAACGGGGCGGGGGGCGGCCCCGGCGGCCCCCCACCCGCCCCCGAGGAGGACTTCGAGCTGCTCGACCGGCCGGAGCAGGAGCCCCGGCCCTGAACCCCCCCCCCTTTCCTCGTCCAGTCTACCCTTCAGCCCTCCAACTGCAGCCCCCCCAACACGCACACACCCGCGCGTGCTCCGTCCTTCAGCTCGCCCCTCTCCCCGCCAAGTTGGGCCCGGCCTAGTTTTAAGCCCGTAAATAACCTGACAGTTGCGGGGTGGCGGAGGGGGGCCGTCGGGCGGTCTCTGACAGCCGCCTCCCGCTTTATTGGACACCCCCCGCTCCGGCCTCGGTTCGCCCACCCGGTGGTGTCGTGCCTCCCCGCTTCCCAATCCCGTGTCCCCCCGCCGAGCTCCCGCCGGAGGGAAGGGAAAAGGGAGGACGGGAGGCCCGGAAGCGGGGCGCGCCGGGATGCCGGGATCGCCCTCCCCGTCCTCGGGCAGGCGGGAACACCACCGGCCATCGGGGCCGGCGGGAGGGGACCGCCACGCGCGGCCGCCGGAATAAAGTGTCGGTTGCCGGGCCGGATGGTCTGCTCTTTAATAAGAACGATAACGGCATTTATTGAGCGCCCACAGCGTGGCTCAGTGGGAAGAGCCCGGGGTCGTGGGTTCTAATCGTCATCATCATCAATCGTATTTATTGAGCGCTTACTATGTGCAGAGCACTGGACTAAGCGCTTGGGAAGTACAAATTGGTAACATCTAGAGACGGCCCCTACCCAACAGTGGGTTCACAGTCTAAAAGGGGGAGACAGAGAAGAAAACCAATCGCGGCCCCGCCACCGGTCAGCTGAGAAGCAGCGTGGCTCAGTGGAAAGAGCCTGGGCTTTGGAGTCAGAGGTCGTGGGTTCGAATCCCCACTCCACCACATGTCTGCTGTGTGATCTTGGGCAAGTCACTTCACTTCTCCGGGCCTCAGTTCCCTCATCTGGAAAATGGGGATGAAGACTGTGAGCCCCACGGGGGACAACCCGATCACCCTGTATCCTCCCCAGCGCTTAGAACAGTGCTTTGCACATAGGAAGCGCTTAACAAGTACCAATTATTATTATTATTTGGGCGAGTCGCTTCCCCCTTCTAGACTGTGAGCCCATTGTTGGGTAGGAACCGTCTCTAGATGTTGCCAACTTGGACTTCCCAAGCGCTTAGTACAGTGCTCTGCACACAGTGAGCGCTCATTAAATACGATTGATTCTCGGGGCCTCAGCATCCTCATCTGGAAAATGGGGATTCATGCATTCATTCACTCATTCAATCGTTTTTATTGAGCGCTTACTGTGTGCAGAGCACTGGACTAAGCGCTTGGGAAGTAATAATAATAATGATGGTATTTAGTGCTTACTATGTGCAAAGCACTGTTCTAAGCACTGAGGAGGATACAAGGTGATCAGGCTGTCCCACGGGGGGCTCACAGTCAATCCCCATTTCCCAGATGAGGGAACTGAGGCACAGAGAAGGTAAGTGACTTGCCCAAAGTCACACAGCTGACAAGTGGCAGAGCTGGGATTTCATTCATTCATTCATTCAATCGTATTTATTGAGCGCTTACTGTGTGCAGAGCACTGGACTAAGCGCTTGGGAAGTACAAGTCAGCAACATCTAGAGATGAAGACTGGGAGCCCCCCGAGGGACAACCTGATGACCTTGTATCCGCCCCAGCGCTTAGATCAGTGCTTGGCACATAGTAGGTGCTTCACAAATGTCATCATTATTATTATTATTACTATGTGCAAAGCACTGGGGAGGTTACAATAATAATAATAATGGCATCTATTAAGCGCTTACTATGTGCAGAGCACTGTTCTAAGTGCTGGGGAGGATACAAGGGGATCAGGTTGTCCCACGGGGGGCTCGCGGTCTTCATCCCCATTTTCCAGATGAGGTCACTGAGGCCCAGAGAAGTGAAGTGACTTGCCCAAAGTCACCCAGCTGACAATGGGCGGAGCGGGATTCAAACCCATGACCTCCGACTCCAAAGCCCGGGCTCTTTCCACTGAGCCACGCTGCTTCTCTATAGGTGACCAGGTTGTCCCACGGTGGGGCTCACGGTCTTCCTCCCCATTTGACAGATGAGGGAACTGAGGCCCAGAGGATAATAATAATGATGGTACTTGTTAAGCGCTTACTATGTGCCAAGCACTGTTCTAAGCGCCGGGGGGGTTACAAGGTGATCAGGTTGTCCCACGGGGGGCTCACAGTCTTAATCCCCATTTTACAGATGAGGGAACTGAGGCCCAGAGAAGTGAAGTGACTGGCCCAAAGTCACACAGCTGACAATTGGCGAGCCGGGATTTGAACCTTTGACTCCCAAGCCCGGGCTCTTTCCACTGAGCCACGCTGCTTCTCCAACTTGTCCTTCCCAAGCGCTTAGTCCAGTGCTCTGCACACGGTAAGCGCTCAATAAATACGATTGGATGAATGAATGAATATTTGTTAAGCGCTTACTGTGTGTGCCAAGCACTGTTCTAAGCGCTGGAGGAGATGCAAGGTCATGAGGTGTCCCACGTGGGGCTCAACCTCCATTCATTCATTCATTCATTCATTCAATCGTATTTATTGAGCGCTTACCGTGTGCAGAGCACTGGACTAAGCGCTGGGGAAGTCCAAGTTGGCAACATACACCCACCCACACACATGAGAAGCAGCGTGGTTCAGTGGAAAGAGCCCGGGCTTGGGAGTCAGAGGTCGTGGGTTCAAATCCCGGCTCCGCCCCTTGTCAGCTGGGTGACTTTGGGCGAGTCACTTTGCTTCTCTGGGCCTCAGTGATCTCATCTGGAAAATGGGGATGAAGACTGGGAGCCCCATGGGGGACAACCTGATTCCCCTATACCTCCCCCAGCGCTTGGCACATAGTAAGCACTTAAATACTATTATTACTATTACATACATATACAGGGATTGTCACTATTGCTGTATTGCAATTAGAATAATGATGATATTTGTTAAGCGCTTACTACGTGCAAAGCACTGTTCTAAGCGCTGGGGGGGATACAAGGTGATCAGGATGTCCCACAGAGGGCTCACAGTCAATCCCCATTCTCCAGATGAGGGAACTGAGGCCCAGAGAAGGTAAGTGTCTTGCCCAAAGTCACACAGCTGACAGGTGGCAGAGCTGGGATTTCACTCATTCATTCATTCATTCAATCGTATTTATTGAGCGCTTACTGTGTGCAGAGCACTGGACTAAGCGCTTGGGAAGGACAAGTTGGCAACATAGACGGTCCCTACTCAACAGCGGGCTCATTCATTCATTCAATCGTATTTATTGAGCGCTTACTGTGTGCAGAGCATTATCATCATCATCATCAATCGTATTTATTGAGCGCTTACTGTGTGCAGAGCACTGTACTAAGCGCTTGGGAAGTCCAAGTTGGCAACATAGAGATGGTCCCTACCCAACAGCGGGCTCACAGTCTAGAAGGGGGAGACAGAAGACAAACCAGAACATATTAAAATAAAATAAATAGAATAAATATTTACAAATAAAGAGTCATTCATTCATTCAATCGTATTTATTGAGCGCTTACCGTGTGCAGAGCACTGGACTAAGCGCTTGGGAAGTCCAAGTTGGCAACATATAGAGACGGTCCCTACACAACGGCGGGCTCATTCATTCATTCATTCAATTGTATTTATTGAGCGCTTACTGTGTGCAGAGCACTGGACTAAGCGCTTGGGAAGCCCAAGTTGGCAAACATCTAGAGACGGCCCCTACCCAAGAGCGGGCTCACAGTCTAGAAGGGGGAGACAGACAACAAAACAAAACATATTAATAAAATAAATAGAATAAATATTTACAAATAAAGAGTAATTCATTCATTCAATCATATTTATTGAGCACTTACTGTGTGTAGAGCACTGGACTAAGCGCTTGGGAAGTCCAAGTCGACAACATCTAGAGACGGTCCCTACTCAACAGCGGGCTCATTCATTCATTCAATCGTATTTATTGAGCGTTTACTGTGTGCAGAGCACTGGACTAAGCGCTTGGGAAGTCCAAGTTGGCAACATCTAGAGACGGTCCCTACTCAACAGCGGGCTCATTCATTCATTCATTCAATTGTATTTATTGAGCGCTTACTGTGTGCAGAGCACTGGACTAAGCGCTTGGGAAGGACAAGTCAGCAACATCCAGAGACGGTCCCTACCCGAAAGCGGGCTCATTCATTCATTTAATCGTATTTATTGAGCGCTTACTGTGTGCAGAGCACTGGACTAAGCGCTTGGGGAGTCCAAGGTGGCAACGTCTAGAGACGGTCCCTACCCGACAGCGGGCTCACAGGCTAGAAGGGGGAGACAGACAACAAAACAAAACATACTAACAAAATAAAATAAATAGAATAAATATTTACAAATAAAGAGTAATTCATTCATTCAATCAATCAATCAATCAATCGTATTTATTGAGCGCTTACTATGTGCAGAGCACTGGACTAAGCGCTTGGGAAGTAGAAATTGGCAACATCTAGAGACAGTCCCTACCCAACAGTGGGCTCACAGTCTAAAAGGGGGAGACAGAGAACAGAACCAAACATACCAACAAAATAAAATAAAATAAAATAAAATAAAATAAGTAGGATAGAATCATTTATTGAGCACTTACTGTGTGCAGAGCACTGGACTAAGCACTTGGGAAGTCCAAGTCGGCAACATCTAGAAACGGTCCCTACCCAACAGCGGGCTCACAGTCTAGAAGGGGGAGACGGACAACAAAACCAAACATATTAACAAAATAAAATGAATAAATATTTACAAATAAAGTCATTCATTCATTCAATAGTATTGATTGAGCGCTTACTGTGTGCAGAGCACTGTACTAAGCGCTTGGGAAGTCCAAGTCGGCAACACGGGGAGACGGTCCCTACCCAACAGCGGGCTCACAGGCTAGAAGGGGGAGACAGACAACAAAACCAAACATATTAATAAAATAAATAGAATAAATATGTACAAATAAAATAGAGTAATACATACGTACATACATATATACAGGGATTCGAACCCATGACTTCTGCCTCCAAAGGCCGGGCTCTTTCCACTGAGCCACGCTGCTCCCCAGCGTTTAGTACAGTGCCTTGCGCACAGAAAGCGCTCAAAAAATACGATTGAATGAATGGAATGAAAATGAATCCCAGCCTGAGCCAAGGGAAGGTTCAGAGGTTTGGAAAAGCAGCGGGGCTCAGTGGAAAGAGCCCGGGCTTGGGGGCCAGAGGTCGTGGGTTCGAATCCCGACTCCGCCACTAGTCAGCTGTGTGACTTTGGGCAAGTCACTTCACTTCTCTGGGCCTCAGTCACCTCATCTGTAGAATGGGGATGAAGGGTGTGAGCCCCCCCACGTGGGACAGCCTGATAATAATAATAATAATGATAATAATGGCATTTATTAAGCGCTTACTCTGTGCAAAGCACCGTTCTAAGCGCTGGGGAAGTTACAAGGTGATCAGGTTGTCCCACATGGGGCTCACAGTCTTAATCCCCATTTTACAGATGAGGGAACTGAGGCACAGAGAATAATAATAATGGCATTTATTAAGTGCTTACTATGTGCAACACACTGTTCTAGGCGCTGGGGAAGTTACAAGGTGATCAGGTGGTCCCATGGGGGGCTCACAGTCTTAATCCCCATTTTACAGATGAGGGAACTGAGGCACAGAGAATAATAATAATAATAATAATGGCATTTATTAAGCGCTTACTATGTGCAACGCACTGTTCTAAGCGCTGGGGAAGTTACAAGGTGATCCGGTTGTCCCACGGGGGGGCTCACGGTCTTCATCCCCATTTTCCAGATGAGGGAACTGAGGCACAGAGAATAATAATAATAATGACATTAAGCGCTTACTATGTGCAATGCACTGTTCTAAGCGCTGGGGAAGTTACAAGGTGATCAGGTTGTCCCACGGGGGGGCTCACGGTCTTCATCCCCATTTTACAGATGAGGGAACTGAGGCCCAGAGAAGTTAAGTGACTCGCCCAAGGTCACACAGCTGCCACACACTAGGCCACGCTGCTTCTAAAGAGATCGGACACAGTCCCTGTCCCTCGCGGGATTCCCAGTCCAAGCTCACGGACACCCTAGGCCTCCGCTCACCCTCCAGCCCTCGCCGGTAGTGGCAGTAATAATAATAATATTAACAATAATAATAATAATAATAATGGCATTTATTAAGCGCTTACTATGTGCTAAGCACTGTCCTCCCCAATAGGATTCATTCATTCATTCAATGGTATTTATTGAGCGCTTGCTGTGTGCAGAGCACTGGGCTAAGCGCTTGGGAAGTCCAAGTTGGCAACATCTAGAGACGGTCCCTACCCCACAGCGGGCTCACATCATCATCATCATCATCATCAATCGTATTTATTGAGCGCTTACTATGTGCAGAGCACTGTACTAAGCGCTTGGGAAGTACAAATTGGCAACATCTAGAGACGGTCCCTACCCCACAGTGGGCTCACAGTCTAAAAGGGGGAGACAGAGAACAAAACCAAACATACTAACAAAATAAAATACAGTAAATATGTACAAGTAAAATAAATAGAGTAATAAATATGTACAAACATATATACAGGTGCTGTGGGGAGGGGAAGCAGGTAACAATAATAATGATGGCATTTATTAAGCGCTTACTATGTGCCAAGCACTGTTCCAAGCACTAGGGAGGTTACAAGGTGATCAGGTTGCCGCCCGTGGGGCTCACAGTCTAAATCCCCATTTTCCAGATGAGGGAACTGAGGCCCAGAGAAATGAAGTGGCTTGCCCACAGTCCCACAGCTGACAATTGGCGGAGCCGGGATTCGAACCCATGACCTCTCACTCCAAAGCCCGGGCTCTTTCCGCTGAGCCACGCTGCTTAAGGCGGGGGAGATGGGGCGGGGAAGGAGGGGGCTCAGTCTGGATCAATCAATCAAGGATCAATCAAGCTATCAATCAGGCGTATTTCATTCATTCATTCAGTCGTATTTATTGAGCGCTTACTGTGCGCTGAGCACTGTACTAAGCGCTTGGGAAGTCCAAGTCGGCAACATCTAGAGACGGTCCCTACCCAACTGCGGGCTCACAGGCTAGAAGGGGGAGAGGGAACAAAACAAAACATATTAACAAAATAAATAGAATTAATATGTACAAGTAAAATAGAATAATAATTATGTACAAACATATATACATATATACAGGAGCTGTGGGGAGGGGAAGGAGGTAATAATAATAATGCTGGCATTTATTAAGCACTTACTATGTGCCGAGCACTGTTCTAAGCGCTGGGGAGGTTACAAGGTGATCGGGTTGTCCCACGGGGGGCTCACAGTCTTCATCCCCATTTTCCAGATGAGGGAACTGAGGCCCAGAGAAGTGAAGTGGCTTGCCCACAGTCCCACAGCTGACAATTGGCGGAGTCGGAATTCGAACCCACGACCTCTGACTCTAAAGCCCGGGCTCTTTCCGCTGAGCCACGCTGCTTAAGGCGGGGGAGATGGGGCGGGGAAGGAGGGGGCTCAGTCTGGATCAATCAATCAAGGATCAATCAAGCTATCAATCAGGTGTATTTCATTCATTCAATTGTATTTATTGAGCGCTTATTGAGTGCAGAGCACTGGACTAAGCGCTTGGGAAGTCCAAGTCGGCAACATACAGAGCCGGTCCCTACCCAACAGCGGGCTCACAGTCTAGAAGGGGGAGACACACAACAGAACAAAACATATTAACCAAATAAAATAAATATAATTAATATGTACAAGTAAAATAGAATAATAAATAGGTACAAATATATATACATATATACAGGTGCTGTGGGGAGGGGAAGGAGGTAATAATAATAATGATGGCATTTATTAAGCACTTACTATGTGCAGAGCACTGTTCTAAGCGCTGGGGAGGTTACAAGGTGATCAGGTTGTCCCACGGGGGGCTCCCAGTCTTCATCCCCATTTTCCAGATGAGGGAACTGAGGCCCAGAGAAGTGAAGTGACTTGCCCACGGTCACCCAGCTGACATTTGGCGGAGCCTGGATTCGAATCCATGACCTCTGACTCCAAAGCCCGGGCTCTTTCCACTGAGCCACGCTGCTTAAGGCAGGGGGGATGGGGAGGGGAAGGAGGGGGCTTAGTCTGGATCAATCAATCAAGGATCAATCAAGCTATCAATCAGGTGTATTTCATTTATTCATTCATTCATTCAATCGTATTTATTGACCGCTTACTGCGTGCAGAGCACTGTACTAAGCGCTTGGAAAGTCCAAGTTGGCAACATATAGAGATGGTCCCTACCCAACAGCGGGCTCACAGTCTAGAAGTATTTATTAGAACAGTGCTTTGCACATAGTAAGCGCTTAACAAATACCATTATTATTATTATTATTATTATTATTTATTGAACGCCTACTGTTTGCAGAGAGCACTGTACTCTCCACCCTTCCTCCCCACTCTCCGCAAGCCCCAAGGCCCTCCCCTCCCCCAGCACCCCTGGGACCAGGGTCCCACTGGCTTAGGGGAAAAAGCCCGGTCGTGGGTTCTAATCCTGCCTCCGCCACTTGTCAGCTGGGTGACCTTGGACGAGTCATGTCGCTTCTCTGGGCCTCAGTTCCCTCATCTGGAAAATGGGGACGATAATAATAATGATAGCATTTATTAAGCGCTTACTCTAATAATAATAATAATAATAATGGCATTTGTTCATTCATTCATTCAATTGTATTTATTGAGCGCTTACGGTGTGCAGAGCACTGTACTAAGCGCTTGGGAAGTCCAAGTCGGCAACATCTAGAGACGGTCCCTACCCAACAGTGGGCTCACAGGCTAGAAATGAATACGATTGAATGAATGAATGAATAAGAAGTGGCAGGGCGGGGGGCCTTGGTAATAATAATAATAATAATAATGATGGCATTTATTAAGCGCTTACTATGTGCAAAGCACTGTTCTAAGCGCTGGGGAGGTTACAAGGTGATCAGGTTGTCCCATGGGGGGGGGGGGCTCTCAGTCTTCATCCCCATTTGACAGATGAGGTAACTGAGGCCCAGAGAAGTGAAGTGACTTGCCCAAAGTCACACGGCTTGGTACGGTGGAGGCCGTGACCCCATCCCTACCCCTAGAGGGGCTCTCCTTTAAATAATAATGGTGGCGTTTATTAAGAGCTTACTACGTGCAAAGCACTGTTCTAAGCGCTGGGGAGGATACAAGGTGATCATGTTGTCCCACGTGGGGGCTCACAGTCTTCATCCTCATTTTCCAGATGAGGGAACTGAGGCTCAGAGAAGTGAAGTGACTTGCCCAAGGTCACACAGCAGATATGTGGCATAGTCGGCATTCGAACCCGTGACCTCTGACTCCAAAGCCCGGGCTCTTTCATTCATTTAATCGTATTTATTGAGCGCTTCCTGTGTGCAGAGCACTGGACTAAGCGCCTTGGAAGTCCAAGTTGGCAACATCTAGAGACGGTCCCTACCCGACAGTGGGCTCACAGGCTAGAGGGGCGGCTCAGAGCCACACCCCAACGCTTAGCACAGTGCCTGGCCTATACTAGGGTGACACAACCTGATCACCTTGTAACCTCCCCAGCGCTTAGAACAGTGCTTTGCACATAGTAAGCGCTTAATAAATGTCATTGTTATTATTATTATTCTCTGGGCCTCCGTTCCCTCATCTGTAAAATGGGGATGAAGACTGTGAGCCCCCCGTGGGACCACCTGATCATCTTGTAACCTCCCCAGCGCTTAGAACAGTGCTTGGCACATAGTAAGTGCTTAATAAGTGCCGTTATTCTTATTGTTATTATAATTATTACTAGATGCTGGCCAAACAATCACCTCAGAGCTCCTCCTTACAGCTCTGAGGTAGGTGAGTGCGTGCCTGCAGGGGGCGCGCGCCATGCGTGCTCGCGTGCGTGCGTGGGGGTAAGGGCGCGCGCCGTGCGTGCGTGCTCGCGTGCGTGCGTGGGGGTAAGGGCACACGACGTGCGTGCGGGGGGGGGGGTAAGGGCGCGTGACGTACGCGCGTACGTCCGTCGTGCGTGCTCGCGTGAGTGTGGGGGGGTAAGGGCGCGCGCCGTGCGTGCGGAGGGGGCGAGGGCGCGCGCCGTGCGTGCGTCTGTCCGTCGTGCGTGCAGGCGTGACGTCATCGCGCCGCTGGGGAGGACGCGGCGGAGCGGAGGAGAGGAGAGCGGAGGACTCCCCCCCGCCCCCCGTCGCCATGGAGTTCCCAGACGTGGGCGCGCACTGCTCCGAGCCCAGCTGCAAGCGTTTGGGTGAGGGGGGGGGAGGGGAAGGGGGGGATGGGCGGGGCCGGAAGGAGGGGGGCGGGGCCGGAAGGAGGGAGGGGACACGGGGGCGGGGCCTGGGAAAGGGCAGGAGGGAGGGGCGAGATGGGGCGGGGCCGGAAGGAGGAAGGGCGGGGCCGGAAGAGGGGGGAGGGGCCTGGGAGGGGCGGGGCCGGAAGAAAAACAGTGAAGGGGTGCGGGCGGGGCCGGGGGGAGGGGTGGGAAAGGGGCGGGGCCTGTGATGGGAAGGGGGCGGGGCCTCTGGGAATTAAATGGGGCGGGACCGGAAGGGGCGGGGCCTGAGGAAGGGGCGTGGTCAGCGGGGGTGGGCGGGGCCTGGGGGATAAAGTGGAAGGGGCGGGCCTCTGAAGGGAGGGGCAGGGCCGGAAGGGGCGGACCCCGAGAAAGGGGGCGGGGTCAGTGGGAAAAGGGGCGTGGCCTGTGAGGCGAAGGAAAGGGGGCGGGGCCGGCCGGGCGGGAGAGGACGGAGAAGGGGGCGGGGCCTGAGGAGGGAAGGGGTGGGGCCTGGTGGAAGGGAGGGGCGGGGCCGGAAGGGGCGGGGTCAGCGGGGAGGGAAAAGGGGGCGGGGCCCGAGGAGAGAATGGAGGAGAAAGGAGGCGTGACCGGAAGGGGGCGGGGCTCAGTGAGGAAGGGGCGGGGCCTGTGAGGCGAAGGGGCGGGGTGTGAGGGAAGGAAAGGGGGCGGGGCCGGTGGGCGGGAGAGGACGGAGAAGGGGGCGGGGCCTGAGGAGGGAAGGGGCGGGGCCTGGTGGAAGGGAGGGGCGGGGCCGGAAGGGGCGGGGCCTGCGGGTAGGAAAGGGGGCGGGGCCTGAGGAGAGAATGGAGGAGGGAGGGGGCGGGGCCTGTGAGGCGAAGGGGTGGGGTGTTAGGGAAGGAAAGGGGCGGGGCCGAGAGGGCGGGGAAGGGGCGGGGCCTGAGGAGGGAAGGGGCGGGGTCTGGAGGAAGGGAGGGGCGGGGCCGGAAGGGGCGGTGCCTACGGGGAGGGAAAGGGGGCGGGGCCTGAGGAGAGAAGGGGCGGGGTTAGGGAAATTAAAGGAGGAGGGGCTTTGGAGTCAGAGGTCATGGGTTCGAATCGCAACACCACCAGTTGTCAGCTGGGTGACTTTGGGCGAATGAATGAATGAATGAGTGACAGGTAGGGTGCAAAATAAGTTCATCGGTGTAAATCGGCCGCCGATGTTGCCAAGGTGGACTTCCCAAGCGCTTAGTCCAGTGCTCCGCACCCAGGAAGCGCTCAATAAATAGGATTGAGTGAATGAAGGAGGTAACGGTGGACACAGGATGGGGACGTTCCAGACAGAGAGGAGCCACTTTGGTTAATGTTACTGTATCCACACTGGAGTGCTTCCGGGCTGCACAGTGCTTGGCACAGAGTAAGCGCTTAACAAATACCGACATTATTAGTACTATTGTCCGCTGTGCGACCTTGGGCAAGTCACTTCCCTTCTCTGGGCCTCAGTTCCCTCACCTGTACAAACATATTTATTCATTCATTCACTCCCCCTCTCCATCCCCCCCCATCTTACCTCCTTCCCTTCCCCACAGCACCTGGATAGATGCTTGTACATATTTATTACTCTATTTATTTATTTATTTTACTTGTCCCTATCTATTCTATTTATTTTATTTTGTTAGTACGATTGGTTTTGTCCTCTGTCTCCCCCTTTTAGGCCGTGAGCCCACTGTCGGGTAGGGACCGACCGTCTCTAGATGTTGCCAACTTGGACTTCCCAGGCGCTTAGTCCAGTGCTCTGCACACAGGAAGCGCTCAATAAATACGATTGATGATGATGATGATGATGATTTTATTTTGTTAGTATGTTTGGTTTTGTTCTCTGTCTCCCCCTTCTAGCCTGTGAGCCCGCTGTTGGGTAGGGACCGTCTCTAGATGTTGCCAGCTTGGACTTCCCAAGCGCTTAGTCCAGTGCTCTGCACACAGGAAGCGCTCAATAAATACGATTGATGATGATGATGATGATTTTATTTTGTCAGTATGTTTGGTTTTGTTGTCTGTCTCCCCCTTTTAGACTGTGAGCCCGCTGCTGGGTAGGGACCGTCTCTAGATGTTGCCAACTTGGACTTCCCAAGCGCTTAGTCCGGTGCTCTGCACACAGGAAGCGCTCAATAAATACGATTGATGATGATGATTTTATTTTGTTAGTATGTTTGGTTTTGTTCTCTGTCTCCCCCTTCTAGACTGTGAGCCCGCTGTTGGGTAGGGACCGTCTCTAGATGTTGCCAACTTGGACTTCCCAAGCGCTTAGTCCGGTGCTCTGCACACAGGAAGCGCTCAATAAATACGATTGATGATGATGACGATGATTTTATTTTGTTAGTATGTTTGGTTTTGTTCTCTGTCTCCCCCTTCTAGCCTGTGAGCCCGCTGTCGGGTAGGGACCGTCTCTAGATGTTGCCAACTTGGACTTCCCAAGCGCTTAGTCCAGTGCTCTGCCATCCACAGGAAGCGTTCACTAAATACGATTGAGGATGATGATGATGCCCAAAATAAAGGGCTACTGTTGGTATGCCCAAGATGGAGTCAGTCATGCCAACAGACCTCATCTGTCCAATGGGGATGAAGACTGTGAGCCCCCCGTGGGACAACCCGATCACCTTGTATCCCCCCCCGCAGACTGTGAACCCACTGTTGGGTAGGGACCGTCTCTATATGTTGCCAACTTGGACTCCCCAAGTGCTTAGTACAGTGCTCTGCACACAGCAAGCGCTCAATAAATACGATTGAGCGATTGATTGATAGAACAGCGCTTCGCACAGAGTAAGCGCTTAACAAACGCCATCGTTAACCGGGTAGAGCCTGAGACTCTGAACCACCTGCCTTCTAGTAATAATGACAGCGACGATGGCATCTGTTAAGCGCTTACTATGTGCCAGCACTACCAGCTCCGCCACTTTTTTTTTTGGGGTGGTATTTAAGTGCTTACTACGCACCAGGCACTGTACTGAGCGCAGGGGTAGATACAAGGTGATCGGGTTGTCCCCCGTGGGGCTCACAGTCTCTTCATCCCCATTTGACAGATGAGGGAGCTGAGGCCCAGAGAAGGGAAGTGACTTGCCCAAGGTCACACAGCGGACAGTAGTAATAATAATGTCGGTATTTGTTAAGCGCTTACTCTGTGCCAATAATAATAATGGCATTTATTCAGCGCTTACTATATGCAAAGCCCTGTTCTAAGCGCTGGGGAGGTTACAAGGTGATCAGGTTGTCCCACGGGGGGCTCACAGTCTTCATCCCCATTTTGCAGATGAGGGAACTGAGGCCCAGAGCAGTGAAGTGACTTACCCAAAGTCACACAGCTGACAGTTGGTGGAGCCGGGATTTGAACCCATGACCTCTGATTCCAAAGCCCGAGCTCTTTCCACTGAGCCACGCTGCTTCTCCAACAGCACTGTTCTAAGCGGTGGGGGAGATACAAGGTGAGCGGGTTGGCCCCCGGGGGGCTCCCAGTCTTCATCCCCATTTGACAGATGAGGGAACTGAGGCCCAGAGAAGGGAAGTGACTTGCCCAAGGTCACACAGCGGACAATAGTAATAATAATGTCGGTATTAAGCGCTTACTCTGTGCCAAGCACTGTTCTAAGCGCTGGGGGAGATACAAGGTGATCGGGTTGGCCCCCGTGGGGCTCACAGTCTTCATCCCCATTTGACAGATGAGGGAACTGAGGCCCAGAGAAGGGAAGTGACTTGCCCAAGGTCACACAGCAGACACTAGTAATAATAATGTTGGTATTTGTTAAGCGCTTACTCTGTGCCAAGCACTGTTCTAACCGGTGGGGGAGATACAAGGTGATCGGGTTGTCCCCCGTGGGGCTCACAGTCTCTTCATCCCCATTTGACAGATGAGGGAACTGAGGCCCCGAGAAGGGAAGTGACTTGCCCAAGGTCACACAGCAGACAATAGTAATGATAATGTCGGTATTTGTTAAGCACTCACTCTGTGCCAAGCACTGTTCTAACCGGTGGGGGAGATACAAGGTGATCGGGTTGTCCCCCGGGGGGCTCACAGTCTTTATCCCCATTTGACAGATGAGGGAACTGAGGCCCAGAGAAGGGAAATGACTTGCCCAAGGTCACACAGCGGACAACAGTAATAATAATGGTGGTATTTATTAAGCGCTTACTCTGTGCCAAGCACTGTTCTAAGCGGTGGGGGAGATACAAGGTGATCGGGTTGGCCCATGTGGGGCTCCCAGTCTTCATCCCCATTTGACAGATGA
This sequence comes from Tachyglossus aculeatus, assembly GCF_015852505.1. NCBI lineage: Eukaryota > Metazoa > Chordata > Mammalia > Monotremata > Tachyglossidae > Tachyglossus > Tachyglossus aculeatus. Next base: position 7,853,959 of record NC_052066.1, on the reverse strand, counting down.
GGGAACTGAGGCCCAGAGAAGGGAAGTGACTTGCCCAAGGTCACACAGCGGACAACAGTAATAATAATGTTGGTATTTATTAAGCGCTTACTCTGTGCCAAGCACTGTTCTAAGCGGTGGGGGAGATACAAGGTGATCGGGTTGGCCCCGTGGGGCTCCCAGTCTTCATCCCCATTTGACAGATGAGGGAACTGAGGCCCAGAGAAGGGAAGTGACTTGCCCAAGGTCACACAGCAGACAAGTGGCAGAGCCGGGATTTGAACCCATGACCTCCTGACTCCAGGCCCAGTACCCACTGGGCCACACTGCCGTCTGCTCTGTGACCTTGGGATTCAGTTCTCTCCTCTTTGAAGTAATAATAATGATGGTATCTGTTAATCGATCAATCAATCAATCGTATTTATTGAGCGCTGACTGTGTGCAGAGCACTGGACTAAGCGCTTGGGAAGTACAAGTCGGCACTCGCCTACTATGTTAAGCGCTTACTATGTGCGAAGCACTGTTCTAAGCGCTGGGGGGGATACAGAGTGATCAGGTTGTCCCACGGGGGGCTCGCAGTCTCCATCCCCATTTTCCAGATGAGGTCACTGAGAGCCCAGCGAAGCGAAGTGACTCGCCCAAGGCCACTTGTACCTCCCAAGCGCTTAGTCCAGTGCTCTGCACACAGTAAGCGCTCAATAAATACGATTGAACGAACGAATGAATAATAATAATAATCATGGCATTTGTTAAGTGCTTACTGTGTGCAAAGCACTGTTCTAAGCGCTGGGGAGGTTACAAGGTGATCAGGTTGTCCCCCGGGGGGCTCCCAGTCTTCATCCCCATTTGACAGATGAGGGAACTGAGGCTCAGAGAAGTGAAGTGACTTGCCCAAGGTCACACAGCAGACATGTGGCGTGGCTCAATGGAAAGAGCCCGGGCTTTGGAGTCCGAGGTCATGGGTTCAAATCCCGGCTGCGCCACTCGTCAGCTGTGTGACCTTGGGCAAGTCACTTCACTTCTCTGCGCCTCAGTTACCTCATCTGGAAAATGGGGATTAGAAGAGGGAGACAGACAACAAATCAAAACAAGCAGACAGGCGCCAATACCATTAAATACCTTCACTTCTCTGTGCCTCAGTTGCCTCAGCTGTAAAATGGGGATGAAGCCTGTGAGCCCCCCGTGGGACAACCGGATCACCTCGTAACCTCCCCAGCGCTTAGAACAGCGCTTTACACATAGTAAGCGCTTAACAAATGCCATTATTATTATTATTATTATTATTAGAAGTGGGAGACAGACAACCAGCAGCGTGGCTCAGTGGAAAGAGCATGGGCTTTGGAGTCAGAGGTCGTGGGTTCAAATCCTGCCTCCGCCAACTGTCAGCTGTGTGACTTTGGGCGAGTCACTTCACTTCTCTGCGCCTCAGTGACCTCATCTGTCAAATGGGGATTAAGAATGTGAGCCCCCCCGTGGGACAGCCTGATCATAGAGAAGCCACGTGGCTCAGCGGGAAGAGCCCGGGCTCCGGAGGCAGAGGTTGTGGGTTCGAATCCCGGCTCCGCCACGTGTGACCTTGGGCAAGTCACTTCGCTTCTCTGGGCCTCAGTGACCTCATCTGTAAAATGGGGATTAAGAATGTGAGCCCCCCGTGGGACAACCTGATCATAGAGAAGCCGCGTGGCTCAGCGGGAAGAGCCCGGGCTCCGGAGGCAGAGGTCGTGGGTTCGAATCCTGGCTCCGCCACGTGTCGGCTGTGTGAACTTGGGCAAGTCACTTCACTTCTCTGGGCCTCAGTGACCTCATCTGTAAAATGGGGATTAAGAATGTGAGCCCCCCGTGGGACAACCTGATCATAGAGAAGCCGCGTGGCTCAGCGGGAAGAGCCCGGGCTCCGGAGGCAGAGGTCGTGGGTTCGAATCCCGGCTCCGCCACGTGTCGGCTGTGTGAACTTGGGCAAGTCACTTCACTTCTCTGCGCCTCAGTGACCTCATCTGTAAAATGGGGATTAAGAATGTGAGCCCCCCCGTGGGACAACCTGATCGTAGAGAAGCCGCGTGGCTCAGCGGGAAGAGCCCGGGCTTTGGAGGCAGAGGTCGTGGATTCGAATCCCGGCTCCGCCACGTGTCGGGTGTGTGAACTTGGGCAAGTCACTTCACTTCTCTGCGCCTCAGTGACCTCATCTGTAAAATGGGGATTAAGAATGTGAGCCCCCCCGTGAGACAACCTGATCGTAGAGAAGCCGCGTGGCTCAGCGGGAAGAGCCCGGGCTCTGGAGGCAGAGGTCGTGGGTTCGAATCCCGGCTCCGTCACGTGTCGGCTGTGTGACCTTGGGCAAGTCACTTCACTTCTCAAAGCCTCAGTGACCTCATCTGTCAAATGGGGAGGACGACTGTGAGCCCCACGTGGGACCGCCTGATCACCTTGTATCCCCCCCAGCGCTTAGAACGGAGCTTGGCACATAGTAAGCGCTTAACAAATGCCATCATTATTTATTAAAGGAAAAATGGAATGAGATTTTCCGAAAGGAGCGTCTCATCCAGCCCCGCTTCTCCCCCCATTCCCGCAGATTTCCTGCCCCTGAAGTGCGACGCGTGCGCCGGCATCTTCTGCAAGGACCACATCGCTTACGCCCGACACCGCTGCACCTCGGCCTACGGCAAGGTGGGACGAAGGACAAGGGGGTGCGCGGGGGGCCCTCCCGCCCCCATTCATCCGTGAAATCATATTTATAATAATAATAATAATAATAATAATAATAATAATAATAATAGCATTTATTAAGCGCTTACTATGTGCAAAGCACTATTCTAAGCGCTGGATAATACCGATGGCGGGCATGTGGCTATCATAATCATAATAATAATGATGGCATTTATTAAGCGCTTACTATGTGCAAAGCCCTGTTCTAAGCGCTGGATAATAACGATGGCGGGCATGTGGCAATAATAATGATGGCATTTATTAAGCGCTTACTATGTGCAAAGCACGGTTCTAAGCGCTGGATAATAACGATGGCGGGCATGTGGCTATCATAATAATCATAATAATGATGGCATTTATTAAGCACTTACTATGTGCAAAGCACCGTTCTAAGCGCTGGATAATAACGATGGCAGGCATGTGGCTGTCATAATAATAATAATAATGATGGCATTTATTAAGCGCTTACTATGTGCAAAGCACGGTTCTAAGCGCTGGATAATAACGATGGCGGGCATGTGGCTATCATAATAATAATAATAATGATGGCATTTATTAAGCGCTTACTATGTGCAAAGCACTGTTCTAAGCGCTGGATAATAACGATGGCGGGCATGTGGCTATCATAATAATAATAATAATGATGGCATTTATTAAGCGCTTACTATGTGCAAAGCACCGTTCTAAGCGCTGGATAATAACGATGGCAGGCATGTGGCTGTCATAATAATAATAATAATGATGGCATTTATTAAGCGCTTACTATGTGCAAAGCACGGTTCTAAGCGCTGGATAATAACGATGGCGGGCATGTGGCAATAATAATAATAATAATGGCATTTATTAAGCGCTTACTATGTGCAAAGCACCGTTCTAAGCGCTGGATAATAACGATGGCAGGCATGTGGCTGTCATAATAATAATAATAATGATGGCATTTATTAAGCGCTTACTATGTGCAAAGCACGGTTCTAAGCGCTGGATAATAACGATGGCGGGCATGTGGCAATAATAATAATAATGATGGCATTTATTAAGCGCTTACTATGTGCAAAGCACTGTTCTAAGCACTGGATAATAACGATGGCGGGCATGTGGCTATCATAATCATAATAATGATGGCATTTATTAAGCGCTTACTATGTGCAAAGCACTGTTCTAAGCGCTGGATAATAACGATGGTGGGCATGTGGCAATAATAATAATAATAATGATGGCATTTATTAAGTGCTTACTGTGTGCAAAGCACTGTTCTAAGCGCTGGATAATAGAGATGACAGGCATGTGGCTATCATAATAATAATAATAATAATAATGATGGCATTTATTAAGCACTTACTATGTGCAAAGCACTGTTCTAAGCGCTGGATAATAACAATGGCGGGCATGTGGCTATCATAATAATCATAATAATGATGGCATTTATTAAGCGCTTACTATGTGCAAAGCACCGTTCTAAGCGCTGGATAATAACGATGGCAGGCATGTGGCTATCATAATAATAATAATGATAATAATAATAATGGCATTTATTAAGCGCTTGCTATGTGCAAAGCACAGTTCTAAGCACTGGATAATAACGATGGCGGGCATGTGGCTATCATAATAATAATAATGATAATAATGGCATTTATTAAGTGCTTACTATGTGCAAAGCACTGTTCTAAGCGCTGGATAATAACGGTGGCGGGCATGTGGCTATTATAATAATAATAATAATGATGGCATTTATTAAGCGCTTACTATGTGCAAAGCACCGTTCTAAGCGCTGGATAATAATGATGGCAGCCATGTGGCTATCATAATAATAATAATAATGGGATTTATTAAGCGCTTACTATGTGCAAAGCACTGTTCTAAGCGCTGGATAATAACGATGGCAGGCATGTGGCTATCATAATAATAATAATGATAATAATAATAATGGCATTTATTAAGTGCTTACTATGTGCAAAGCACTGCTCTAAGCGCTGGATAATAACGATGGCAGGCATGTGGCTATCATAATAATAATAATGATAATAATAATAATGGCATTTATTAAGTGCTTACTATGTGCAAAGCACTGTTCTAAGTGCTGGATAATCACGATGGCGGGCATGTGGCTATCATAATAATAATAATAATAATAATGGCATTTATTAAGCGCTTACTATGTGCAAAGCACTGTTCTAAGCGCTGGATAATAACCATGGCAGGCATGTGGCTATCATAATCATAATAATGATAATAATAATAATGGCATTTATTAAGCGCTGACTATGTGCAAAGCACTGTTCTAAGCGCTGGATAATAACGATGGCACTCGTGGCTATCATAATAATAATAATAATAATAATAATAATAATGATCTATCCTATTTATTTTATTTTGTTAGTATGTTTGGTTTTGTTCTCTGTCTCCCCCTTCTAGACTGTGAGCCCACTGTTGGGTAGGGACCGTCTCTATGTGTTGCTGACTTGTACTTCCCAAGCGCTTAGTCCAGTGCTCTGCACATAGTAAGCGCTCAATAAATACGATTGATGATGATAATAATGATGGCATTTATTAAGCGCTTACTATGTGCAAAGCCCTGTTCTAAGCGCTGGATAATAACGATGGCGGGCATGTGGCTATCATAATAATCATAATAATGATGGCATTTATTAAGCGCTTACTATGTGCAAAGCCCTGTTCTAAGCGCTGGATAATAACGATGGCGGGCATGTGGCTATCATAATCATAATAATGATAGTAATAATAATGATGGCATTTATTAAGCGCTTACTATGTGCAAAGCCCTGTTCTAAGCGCTGGATAATAACGATGGCAGGCATGTGGCTATCATAATAATAATAATAATAATGGGATTTATTAAGCGCTTACTATGTGCAAGGCACTGTTCTAAGCGCTGGATAATAACAATGGCAGGCATGTGGCTATCATCATAATAATAATAATGATGGCATTTATTAAGCGCTTACTATGTGCAAAGCACTGTTCTAAGCGCTGGATAATAACGATGGCGGGCATGTGGCTATCATAATAATCATAATAATGATGGCATTTATTAAGCGCTTACTATGTGCAAGGCACTGTTCTAAGCGCTGGATAATAACGATGGCGGGCATGTGGCTATCATAATCATAATAATAATAGTAATAATAATGATGGCATTTATTAAGCGCTTACTATGTGCAAAGCCCTGTTCTAAGCGCTGGATAATAACGATGGCAGGCATGTGGCTATCATAATAATAATAATAATAATGGGATTTATTAAGCGCTTACTATGTGCAAGGCACTGTTCTAAGCGCTGGATAATAACAATGGCAGGCATGTGGCTATCATCATAATAATAATAATGATGGCATTTATTAAGCGCTTACTATGTGCAAAGCACTGTTCTAAGCGCTGGATAATAACGATGGCGGGCATGTGGCTATCATAATAATCATAATAATGATGGCATTTATTAAGCGCTTACTATGTGCAAGGCACTGTTCTAAGCGCTGGATAATAACGATGGCGGGCATGTGGCTATCATAATCATAATAATAATAGTAATAATAATGATGGCATTTATTAAGCGCTTACTATGTGCAAAGCCCTGTTCTAAGCGCTGGATAATAACGATGGCAGGCATGTGGCTATCATAATAATAATAATAATGGGATTTATTAAGCGCTTACTATGTGCAAGGCACTGTTCTAAGCGCTGGATAATAACAATGGCAGGCATGTGGCTATCATCATAATAATAATAATGATGGCATTTATTAAGCGCTTACTATGTGCAAAGCACTGTTCTAAGCGCTGGATAATAACGGTGGCAGGCATGTGGCTATCATAATAATAATAATAATGATGGCATTTATTAAGCACTTACTATGTGCAAAGCACTGTTCTAAGTGCTGGATAATAACGATGGCAGGCATGTGGCTATCATAATAATAATAATAATAATAATAATAATAATAATAATAATAATGGCATTTATTAAGCGCTTACTATGTGCAAAGCACTGTTCTAAGCGCTGGATAATAACGATGGCGGGCATGTGGCTATCAATAATAATAATAATAATATTAATGATGGCATTTATTAAGCGCTTACTATGTGCAAAGCACTGTTCTAAGCGCTGGATAATGATGGCAGGCATGTGGCTATCATAGTAATAATAATAATAATGGCATTTATTAAGCGCTTACTATGTGCAAAGCACTGTTCTAAGCGCTGGATAATAGCGATGGCAGGCATGTGGCTATCATAATAATAATAGTAATAATAATGGCATTTATTAAGCGCTTACTATGTGCAAAGCACTGTTCTAATCGCTGGATAATAACAATGGCAGGCATGTGGCTATCATAATCATAATAATGATAATAATAATAATAATGGCATTTATTAAGCGCTTACTATGTGCAAAGCACTGTTCTAAGCGCTGGATAATAACGATGGCAGGCATGTGGCTATCATAATAATAATAATAATGGGATTTATTAAGCGCTTACTATGTGCAAGGCACTGTTCTAAGCGCTGGATAATAACAATGGCAGGCATGTGGCTATCATCATAATAATAATAATGATGGCATTTATTAAGCGCTTACTATGTGCAAAGCACTGTTCTAAGCGCTGGATAATAACGGTGGCAGGCATGTGGCTATCATAATAATAATAATAATGATGGCATTTATTAAGCACTTACTATGTGCAAAGCACTGTTCTAAGTGCTGGATAATAACGATGGCAGGCATGTGGCTATCATAATAATAATAATAATAATAATAATAATAATAATAATAATAATGGCATTTATTAAGCGCTTACTATGTGCAAAGCACTGTTCTAAGCGCTGGATAATAACGATGGCGGGCATGTGGCTATCAATAATAATAATAATAATATTAATGATGGCATTTATTAAGCGCTTACTATGTGCAAAGCACTGTTCTAAGCGCTGGATAATGATGGCAGGCATGTGGCTATCATAGTAATAATAATAATAATGGCATTTATTAAGCGCTTACTATGTGCAAAGCACTGTTCTAAGCGCTGGATAATAGCGATGGCAGGCATGTGGCTATCATAATAATAATAGTAATAATAATGGCATTTATTAAGCGCTTACTATGTGCAAAGCACTGTTCTAATCGCTGGATAATAACAATGGCAGGCATGTGGCTATCATAATCATAATAATGATAATAATAATAATAATGGCATTTATTAAGCGCTTACTATGTGCAAAGCACTGTTCTCAGCACTGGATAATAACGATGGCAGGCATGTGGCTATCATAATAATAATAATAATAATAATAATAATAATAATGATGGCATTTATTAAGCGCTTACTATGTGCAAAGCACTGTTCTAAGTGCTGGATAATAACGATGGCGGGCATGTGGCTATAATAATAATAATAATGATGGCTTTTATTAAGCACTTACTATGTGCAAAGCACTGTTCTAAGCGCTGGATAATAACGATGGCGGGCATGTGGCTATCATAATAATAATAATAATGGCATTTATTAAGCGCTTGCTATGTGCAAAGCACTGTTCTAAGCGCTGGATAATAACGATGGCAGGCATGTGGCGATCATAATAATAGTAATAATAATAATAATGGCATTTATTAAGCACTTACTATGTGCAAAGCACTGCTGTAAGCGCTGGATAACAACGATGGCAGGCATGTGGCTATCATAATAATAATAATAATAATGGCATTTATTAAGCGCTTACTATGTGCAAAGCACTGTTCTAAGTGCTGGATAATAACAATGGCAGGCATGTGGCTATCATAATAATAATAATGATAATAATAATGGCATTTATTAAGCACTTACTATGTGCAAAGCACTGTTCTAAGCGCTGGATAATAACGATGGCAGGCATGTGGCTATCATAATAATAATAATAATAATAATAATGATGGCATTTATTAAGCACTTACTATGTGCAAAGCACTGTTCTAAGCGCTGGATAATAACGATGGCAGGCATGTGGCGATCATAATAATAGTAATAATAATAATAATGGCATTTATTAAGCACTTACTATGTGCAAAGCACTGCTGTAAGCGCTGGATAATAACGATGGCAGGCATGTGGCTATCATAATAATAATAATAATGATGGCATTTATTAAGCGCTTACTATGTGCAAAGCACTGTTCTAAGCGCTGGATAATGATGGCAGGCATGTGGCTATCATAATAATAATAATAATAATAATGGCATTTATTAAGCGCTTACTATGTGCAAAGCACTGTTCTAAGTGCTGGATAATAACGATGGCGGGCATATGGCTATCATAATAATAATAATAATAATAATGGCATTTATTAAGCGCTTACTATGTGCAAAGCACTGTTCTATGCGCTGGATAATAACAATGGCAGGCATGTGGCTATAATAATAATAATAATAATAATGATAATGGTGGCATTTATTAAGCACTTACTATGTGCAAAGCACTGTTCTAAGTGCTGGATAATAACGATGGCGGGCATGTGGCTATCATAATCATAATAATAATAGTAATAATAATGATGGCATTTATTAAGCACTTACTATGTGCAAAGCCCTGTTCTAAGCGCTGGATAATAACGATGGCAGGCATGTGGCTGTCATAATAATAATAATAATAATAATAATGGCATTTATTAAGCACTTACTATGTGCAAAGCACTGTTCTAAGCGCTGGATAATAATGATGGCAGACATGTGGGGGAGCTGAGATTTGAACCCATGACCTCTGCCTCCAAAGCCCGTGCTCTCTCCACTGAGCCACGCTGCTTCTCTAATAGTATTTGTTAAGTGCTCACTATGTGCCGGGCACTGTACTAAGCACAGGGATGGATAAGTGAATTGAAGTGGCTTGCCCAAGGTCACCCAGCATTCATTCATTCATTCATTCATTCAATTGTGAAAGAGCCCGGGCTTTGGAGTCGGAGGTCATGGGTTCAAATCCCGGCTCCGCCAATTGTCAGCTGGGTGACTTTGGGCCGGTCACTTCACTTCTCTGGGCCTCAGTTCCCTCATCTGGAAAATGGGGATTAAGACTATGAGCTCCCCGTGGGACAACCTGATCACCTTTTAACCTCCCCAGCGCTTAGAACAGTGCTTGGCACATAGTAAGTGCTTAATAAATGCCATCATTATTATTATTATTATTATTATTATAAGTGAATTGAAGTGACTTGCCCAAGGTCACCCACCATTCATTCATTCATTCATTCAACCATGAAAGAGCCCGGGCTTTGGAGTCAGAGGTCAGGGGTTCAAATCCCGGCTCCGCCAATTGTCAGCTGGGTGACTTTGGGCAGGTCCCTTCCCTTCTCTGGGCCTCAGTTCCCTCATCTGTCAAATGGGGATGAAGACTGGGAGCCCCACATGGGACAACCTGATCACCTTGTATCCCCCCAGCGCTTAGAACAGTGTTTTGCACGTAGTAAGCGCTTAACAAATACCATCATTATTATTATTATTTATGGAGCGCTTACTGTGTGCAGAGCACTGTACTGAGCGCTTGGGAAGTCCAAGTTGGCAACATCGAGAGCCGGTCCCTGCCCGACAGCGGGCTCACAGGCTAGAAGGGGGAGACAGAGAACAAAACAAAACATGTGGACGGGTGTCAGGTCATCAGAATAAATAGAATTAAAGCTAGATGCACATCATTAAGAAAAGCAGTAAATATAATAATAACAATAATGGTATTTGTTAAGCGCTTACTCTGTGCCAAGCACTGCTCTAAGCGCTGGGGAGGTTACAAGGTGATCGGGTTGGCCCACGGGGGGCTCATAGTCTTCATCCCCATTTTACAGAGGAGGGAACTGAGGCCCAGAGAAGTGAAGTTGACTGGCCCAAAGTCACCCAGCTGACAAGTGGCAGAGCCGGGATTTGAACCCATGACCTCTGACTTGAAAGCCCGGGCTCTTTCTGCTGAGCCACGCTGCTTCCCTATATTATATTATATTATATTATATTATATTATATTATATCACATTATATTATATTACATTATATTACATTCCATATTACATTATATTATATTATTATATTATATTACATTATATTGTATTATGTTAATTATATTATGTTATATTATATCATATTATATATTATATCACATTATATTACATTATATTGCATTACATATTACATTATATTATATTATTATCTTACATTATATTATATTATATTAATTATATTGTATTATATCATATTATATTATGTTATATTATATTATATTCACTTCCCACAACAAGCTGACAATCTAGGTGGGACAACCTGATGACCCTGTATCTACCTCAGTGCTTAGAACAGTGCTTGGCACATGGTAAGCGCTTAACAAATACCATCATCATTATTAGTATTAGAGAAGCAGCGTGGCTCAGTGGAAAAGAGCCCGGGCTTTGGAGTCCGAGGTCATGGGTTCAAATCCCGGCTCCGCCACTTGTCAGCTGGGTGACTTTGGGCAAGTCACTTCACTTCTCTGGGCCTCAGTTCCCTCATCCGTAAAATGGGGATGAAGCCTGTGAGCCCCCCGTGGGACAACCTGATCTCCTTGTAACCTCCCCAGCGCTTAGAGCAGTGCTTTGCACATAGTAAGCGCTTAACAAATACCATCATTATTATTAGTATTAGAGAAGCAGCGTGGCTCAGTGGAAAAGAGCCCGGGCTTTGGAGTCAGAGGTCATGGGTTCAAATCCCGGCTCCGCCACTTGTCAGCTGGGTGAATTTGGGCAAGTCACTTCTCTTCTCTGGGCCTCAGTTCCCTCATCTGGAAAATGGGGATGAAGACTGGGAGCCCCACGTGGGACAACCTGATCACCCTGTAACCTCCCCAGCGCTTAGAGCAGTGCTTTGCACATAGTAAGCGCTTAACAAATACCATCATTATTATTAGTATTAGAGAAGCAGCGTGGCTCAGTGGAAAAGAGCCCGGGCTTTGGAGTAAGAGGTCATGGGTTCAAATCCCGGCTCCACCACTTGTCAGCTGGGTGAATTTGGGCAAGTCACTTCTCTTCTCTGGGCCTCAGTTCCCTCATCTGGAAAATGGGGATGAAGACTGGGAGCCCCACGTGGGACAACCCGATCACCTTGTAACCTCCCCAGCGCTTAGAGCAGTGCTTTGCACATAGGAAGCGCTTAACAAATGCCATCATTATTATTATTATTATGTTATTATATTATTATTATTATATGTTGACAACTTGTGCTTCCCAAGCGCGTAGTACAGTGCTCTGCACACAGTAAATGCTCAATAAATACAATTGATTGATTATTAGTATTAGAGGAGGAGATGGACACGTGGTTCGGGAAGGGGGCGGGCTTGGGGAGGGGGCCGGGGCGACGGTTGGGCCGTGGGGTATTATAATAATAATAATAATATTAATAATGATGATGATAATAATGATAATAATGGCATTTATTAAGCGCTTACTATATGCAAAGCACTGTTCTAAGTGCTGGGGAGGTTACAAGGTAATCAAGTTGTCCCACATGGGGCTCACAGACTTAATCCCCATTTTGCAGATGAAGTAACTGAGGCACAGAGAAGTCAAGTGACTTGCCTGAAGTCACACAGCTGACAAGTGGCGGAGCCGGGATTCGAACCCATGACCTCTGACTCCAAAGCCCTAGCTCTTTCCACTGAGCCCATGCTGCTTCTCTAATGGGTAGTGCCCGGGCTTCGGAGTCAGAGGACATGGGTTCTAATCCCGGCTCCGCCACTTGTCTGCTGTGTGGCCTTGGGCGAGTCACTTCACTGTCCTGGGCCTCCATTATTCCCTATCTGTAATAATAATAGTGATGGCATTTGTTAAGCGCTCACTATGTGCCAAGCACCGTTCCAAGCGCTGGGGGGGATACAAGGTGATCAGGTTGTCCCCCGTGGGGCTCACAGTCTTCATCCCCATTTTACAGATGAGGTCACTGAGGCCCAGAGAATAATAATAATAATAATAATGGCATTTGTTAAGCGCTTACGATGTGCAAAGCCCTGTTCTAAGCGCTGGGGGGGATACAAGGTGATGAGGTTGTCCCATGGGGGGCTCACAGTCTTCATCCCCATTTGACAGATGAGGGCACTGAGGCCTATAGAATAATAATAATGATGATGGCATTTGTTAAGCGCTTACGATGTGCAAAGCGCTGTTCTAAGCCCCGGGGTGGGGGATACAAGGTGATGAGGTGGTCCCACGGTGGGGCTCACAGTCTTCATCCCCATTTTACAGATGAGGGAACTGAGGCACAGAGAATAATAATAATAATAATAATAATAATAATAATGGCTTTTGTGAAGCGCTTACGATGTGCCAAGCACTGTTCTAAGCTCTGGGGAGGTTACAAGGTGATCAGGTTGTCCCACGGGGGGCTCACACTCTTCATCCCCATTTTACAGATGAGGGAACTGAGGCCCAGAGAATAATAATAGTAATAATAATGATGGCATTTGTGAAGTGCTTACGATGTGCAAAGCACTGTTCTAAGCGCTGGGGGGATATAGGGTGATGAGGTTGTGCCACGGGGGACTCACAGTTTTCATCCCCCTTTGACAGATGAGGCCACTGAGGCACGGAGAAGTGAACGGACTGCCCAGTCACCCAGCCTCCAGTGCTTAGACCAATCAATCAATCAATCAATCGTATTTATTGAGTGCTTACTGTGTGCAGAGCACTGTACTAAGCGCTTGGCAATAATAATAATAATGATCAATCAATCGTATTTATTGAGCGTTTACTGTGTGCAGAGCACTGGACTAAGTGCTTGGCAATAATAATAATAATAATAATCAATCGTATTTATTGAGCGCTTACTGTGTGCAGAGCACTGTACTAAGCGCTTGGCAATAATAATAATCAATCAATTGTATTTATTGAGCGCTTACTTTGTGCAGAGCACTGGACTAAGCGCTTGGCAATAATAATAATAATAATAATAATAATAATGATAATAATAATCAATCAGTTGTATTTATTGAGCGCTTACTGTGTGCAGAGCACTGTACTAAGCGCTTGGCAATAATAATAATAATAATAATAATCAATCAATTGTATTGAGTGCTTACTGTGTGCAGAGCACTGGACTAAGTGCTTGGCAATAATAATAATAATCAATCAATCGTATTTATTGAGTGCTTACTATGTGCAGAGCACTGGACTAAGCGCTTGGCAATAATAATAATCAATCAATTGTATTGATTGAGCGCTTACTGTGTGTAGAGCACTGTACTAAGTGCTTGGCAATAATAATAATAATCAATCAATTGTATTTATTGAGCGCTTACTGTGTGCAGAGCACTGGACTAAGCGCTTGGCAATAATAATGATAATAATCAATATCAATCGTATGTACTGAGCACTTACTGTGTGCAGAGCACTGTACTAAGCGCTTGGGAAGTCCAAGTTGGCAACATATAGAGACGATCCCTTCCCAACAGCGGGCTCACGGTCTAGAAGAACAGTTCTTTGCACATAGTAAGCGCTTTTAGACTTTTAGACTGTGAGCCCGCTGTCGGGTCGGGACCGTCTCTAGATGTTGCCAACTTGTACTTCCCAATCAATCAATCAATCAATCAATCGTATTTATTGAGCGCTTACTGTGTGCAGAGCACTGGACTAAGCGCTTGGCAAGAATAATAATAATAATAATCGTATTTATTGAGCGCTTACTGTGTGCAGAGCAGTGGACTAAAAGTGCTTGGCAATAATAATAATAATAATCAATCAATCGTATTGATTGAGCGCTTACTCTGCGCTTGGGAAGTCCAAGCTGGCAACATCTAGAGACGGTCCCTCCCCAACAGCGGGCTCACAGTCTAAAAGTCAAAAGTCAGTCAATTTGGCCTTCCCAAGCGCTTAGTACAGTGCTCTGCACACAGTAAGCGCTCAGTAAATACGATTGATGATGATAAAAGGGGGAGACGGACAACAAAACCAAACATACTAACCAAATAAAATAAATAGGGTATTTATTCAAGCGGTTAGTCCAGTGCTCTGCACACAGTGAGCGCTCAATCGGTATGATTGATTGATTGACAAATGCCATTATTATTATTATTAGGACGTCCATAAATAGAATATTTATGCAAGCGCTTAGTCCAGTGCTCTGCACACAATGAGCGCTCAGTCAGTACGATTGATTGATTGACAAATGCCATTATTATTATTATTAGGATGTCCATAAATAGAATATTTATTCAAGCGCTTAGTCCAGTGCTCTGCACACAGTAAGCGCTCAATCAGTATGATTGATTGATTGACAAATGCCATTATTATTCTTATTAGGACGTCCATAAATGGAATATTTATTCAAGCGCTTAGTCCAGTGCTCTGCACACAGTAAGCGCTCAATCAGTACGATTGATTGATTGACAAATGCCGCCATTAGTATTATTCTTATTAGGACGTCCATAAATAGAGTATTTATTCAAGCGCTTAGTCCAGTGCTCTGCACACAGTAAGCGCTCAATCGGTATGATTGATTGATTGACAAATGCCATTATTATTATTATTAGGACGTCCATAAATAGAATATTTATTCAAGTGCTTAGTCCAGTGCTCTGCACACAGGAAGCACTCAATTGGTATAATTGATAGATTGACAAATGCCATTATTATTATTATTAGGACGTCCATAAATAGCATATTTATTCAAGCGCTTAGTCCAGTGCTCTGCACACAGTAAGCGCTCAATCGGTATGACTGATTGATTGACAAATGCCATTATTATTCTTATTTTGATTGATTGACAAATGCCACTATTAATCTCATCATTAGGACGTCCATAAATAGAATATTTATTCAAGCGCTTAGTCCAGTGCTCTGCACACAGTAAGCGCTCAATCGGTACGATTGATTGACAAATGCCATTATTATTCTTATTAGGATGTCCATAAATAGAATATTTAGTCAAGCGCTTAGTCCAGTGCTCTACACACAGTAAGCGCTCAGTCAGTACGATTGATTGATTGACAAATGCCATTATTATTCTTATTAGGACGTCCATAAATAGAATATTTAGTCAAGCACTTAGTCCAGTGCTCTGCACACAGTAAGCGCTCAATCGGTACGATTGATTGATTGACAAATGCCATTATTATTCTTATTAGGACTTCCATAAATAGCATATTTATTCAAGTGCTTAGTCCAGTGCTCTGCACACAGTAAGCGCTGAGTCAGTACAATTGATTGATTGACAAATGCCATTATTATGATTATTATTAGGACGTCCATAAATAGAATATTTATTCAAGGGCTTAGTCCAGTGCTCTGCACACAGTAAGCGCTCAATCGGTATGATTGATTGATTGACAAATGCCATTATTATTCTTATTAGGACGTCCATAAATAGAATATTTAGTCAAGCGCTTAGTCCAGTGCTCTGCACACAGTAAGCGCTCAATCAGTACGATTGATTGATTGACAAATGCCGCCATTATTATTGTTCTTATTAGGACGTCCATAAATAGAATATTTATTCAAGCGCTTAGTCCAGTGCTCTGCACACAGTAAGCGCTCAATCGGTACGACTGATTGATTGACAAATGCTATTATTATTCTTATTAGGACGTCCATAAATAGAACATTTATTCAAGCGCTTAGTCCAGTTCTCTGCACACAGTAAGTGCTCAATCGGTACGATTGATTGATTGACAAATGCCATTATTATTCTTATTTTGATTGATTGACAAATGCCATTATTAATCTCATTAGGACGTCCATAAATAGAATATTTAGTCAAGCGCTTAGTCCAGTGCTCTGCACACAGTAAGCGCTCAATCGGTACGATTGATTGATTGGCAAATGCCGCCATTATTATTGTTCTTATTAGGACGTCCATAAATAGAATATTTAGTCAAGCGCTTAGTCCAGTGCTCTGCACACAGTAAGCGCTCAATCGGTATGACTGATTGATTGACAAATGCTATTATTATTCTTATTAGGACGTCCATAAATAGAACATTTATTCAAGCGCTTAGTCCAGTTCTCTGCACACAGTAAGTGCTCAATCGGTACGATTGATTGACAAATGCCATTATTATTCTTATTTTGATTGATTGACAAATGCCATTATTAATCTCATTAGGACGTCCATAAATAGAATATTTAGTCAAGCGCTTAGCCCAGTGCTCTGCACACAGTAAGCGCTCAATCGGTACGATTGATTGGCAAATGCCGCCATTATCATTGTTCTTATTAGGACGTCCATAAATAGAATATTTAGTCAAGCGCTTAGTCCAGTGCTCTGCACACAGTAAGTGCTCAATCAGTACGATTGATTGATTGACAAATGCCGCCATTATTATTATTATTATTAGGACGTCCATAAATAGAATATTTAGTCAAGCGCTTAGTCCAGTGCTCTGCACACAGTAAGCGCTCAATCGGTATGACTGATTGATTGACAAATGCCACCATTATTCTTATTCTTATTAGGACATCCATAAATAGAATATTTATTCAAGCGATTCATTGATTGACAACTGCCATTATTATTCTTATTAGGACGTCCATAAATAGAATATTTATTCAAGTGCTTAGTCCAGTGCTCTGCACACAGTAAGCGCTCAATCGGTACGATTGATTGATTGACAAATGCTATTATTATTCTTATTAGGATGTCCATAAATAGAATATTTAGTCAAGCGCTTAGTCCAGTGCTCTGCACACAGTAAGCGCTCAATCAGTACGATTGATTGATTGACAAATGCCATTATTATTCTTATTAGGACGTCCATAAATAGAATATTTAGTCAAGCGCTTAGTCCAGTGCTCTGCACACAGTAAGCGCTCAATCGGTACAATTGATTGATTGACAAATGCCATTATTATTCTTATTAGGACGTCCATAAATAGCATATTTATTCAAGCGCTTAGTCCAGTGCTCTGCACACAGTAAGCGCTGAGTCAGTACAATTGATTGATTGACAAATGCCATTATTATTATTAGGACGTCCATAAATAGAATATTTATTCAAGGGCTTAGTCCAGTGCTCTGCACACAGTAAGCGCTCAATCGGTATGATTGATTGATTGACAAATGCCATTATTATTATTATTAGGACGTCCATAAATAGAATATTTAGTCAAGCGCTTAGTCCAGTGCTCTGCACACAGTAAGCGCTCAATCGGTACGACTGATTGATTGACAAATGCCACCATTATTATTATTCTTATTAGGACGTCCATAAATAGAATATTTATTCAAGCGCTTACTCCAGTGCTCTGCACACAGTAAGCGCTCAATTGGTACGATTGATTGATTGACAAATGCCATTATTATTCTTATTAGGACGTCCATAAATAGAATATTTAGTCAAGCGCTTAGTCCAGTGCTCTGCACACAGTAAGCACTCAGTCAGTACGATTGATTGATTGACAAATGCCGCCATTATTATTATTCTTATTAGGACATCCATAAATAGAATATTTATTCAAGCGCTTACTCCAGTGCTCTGCACACAGTAGGCGCTCAATCAGTACGACTGATTGATTGACAAATGTTGTTATTATTCTTATTAGGACGTCCATAAATAGAATATTTATTCAAGCGCTTAGTCCAGTGCTCTGCACACAGTAAGTGCTCAATCAGTACGATTGATTGATTGGCAAATGCCGCCATTATTATTATTCTTATTAGGACGTCCATAAATAGAATATTTATTCAAGCGCTTAGTCCAGTGCTCTGCACACAGTAAGCGCTCAATCGGTACGATTGATTGATTGACAAATGCCATTTTTATTCTTATTAGGACGTCCAGGTGCCGGTGTGCCCACTGTGCAACATGCCCGTGCCCGGGGCGCGGGGGGAGCCGCCGGACCGGGCCGTGGGGGACCACATCGACCGGGACTGCCGCTCCGACCCGGCCCAGCGCAAGCGGAAGGTGGGCATAGGACGGACGGGCGGGCACAAGGGTGGGCACGCCGGGCAGGGGCCGGGTGGGTGACGGGCGGACGCCCCCTTTTCCCCCCATCTCCCCGCCGCGGGCACCAGATCTTCACCAAGCGATGCGGGCGGGCCGGCTGCCGCCAGCGCGAGATGATGGAGCTGACGTGCCAGGGCTGCGGGCGCAACTTCTGCCTCAGGCATCGCCACCCGTTGGACCACGCCTGCCCCGGGGAGGAGGGCCGGGACGCACGGTAACCCCCGCCCCGCTGCCCACCGGCATCATTCATTCATTCCCGAGTAGTAGTAGTCATTCATTCAATCGTATTTATTGAGCGCCTACTGTGTGCAGAGCACTGGACCAAGCGCTAACCCCCGCCCCGCCACCACCCACAGTCGTCGTTCATTCATTCCCGAGTAGTAATAGTCATTCATTCAGTCATCAGTCATATTTCAATCGTATTTACTGAGCGCTTACTATGTGCAGACCACCCACAGTCGTCGTTCATTCATTCCTGAGTACGAGTAGTCATTCATTCAGTCGTATTGAGTGAGCGCTTACTGTGTGCAGAGCACTGGACCAAGCGCTAACCCCTGCCCCGCCACCACCCACCGGCATCGCTCATTCATTCCCGAGTAGTAGTAGTCATTCATTCAGTCGTATTTATTGAGCGCTTACTGTGTGCAGAGCACTGGACCAAGCGCTAACCCCCGCCCCGCCACCACCCACAGTCCTCGTTCATTCATCCCCGAGTAGTATTAGTCATTCATTCAATCGTATTTATTGAGCGCTTACTGTGTGCAGAGCACTGGACCAAGCGCTAACCCCCACCCTGCCACCACCCACCGGCGTCGCTTATTCATTCCCGAGTAATTATATTATTCATTCATTCAGTCGTATTTATTGAGCGCTTACTGTGTGCAGAGCACTGGACTAAGCGCTTGGGAACTGCGGAGGATACAAGGTGATCAGGTTGTTCATTCATTCATTCAATCGTATTGATGGAGCGCTGACTGGGTGCAGAGCACTGGACTAAGCGCTTGGGAAGTCCAAGGTGGCGGCATATGGAGACGGTCCCTACCCAACATTCATTCATTCGGTCGTATTTATTGAGCGCTTACTGTGTGCAGAGCACTGGACTAAGCGCTTGGGAACTTGGGGGGATACAAGGTGATCAGGTTGTTCATTCATTCATTCAATCGTACTGATGGAGCGCTGTGTGCAGAGCACTGGACTAAGCGCTTGGGAAGGACAAGGTGGCAGCATATGGAGACGGTCCCTACCCAACATTCATTCATTCGGTTGTATTTATTGAGCGCTTACTTACTGTGTGCAGAGCACTGGACCAAGCGCTAACCCCCGCCCCGCCACCACCCACCGGCGTCGCTCATTCATTCCCGAGTAGTAGTAGTCATTCATTCAGTCGTATTTATTGAGCGCTTACTGTGTGCAGAGCACTGGACTAAGCGCTTGGGAACTGGGGAGGATACAAGGTGATCAGGTTATTCATTCATTCATTCAGTCGTATTGATGGAGCGCTTACTGGGTGCAGAGCACTGGACTAAGCGCTTGGGAAGGTCAAGGTGGCGGCATATGGAGACAGTCCCTACCCAACATTCATTCATTCAGTCGTATTTATTGAGCGCTTACTGTGTGCAGAGCACTGGACTAAGCGCTTGGGAAGGACAAGGTGGCAGCATATGGAGACGGTCCCTACCCAACATTCATTCATTCGGTTGTATTTATTGAGCGCTTACTGTGTGCACAGCACTGGACCAAGCGCTAACCCCCGCCCCGCCACCACCCACCGGCGTCGCTCATTCATTCCCGAGTAGTAGTAGTCATTCATTCAGTCGTATTTATTGAGCGCTTACTGTGTGCAGAGCACTGGACTAAGCGCTTGGGAACTGGGGAGGATACAAGGTGATCAGGTTGTTCATTCATTCAGTCGTATTTATTGAGCACTTACTGTGTGCAGAGCACTGGACTAAGCGCTTGGGAAGGACAAGGTGGCAGCATATGGAGACGGTCCCTACCCAACATTCATTCATTCAATCGTGTTTATTGAGCGCCTACTGTGTGCAGAGCACTGGACTAAGCGCTTGGGAACTGGGGAGGATACAAGGTGATCAGGTTGTTCATTCATTCATTCAGTCGTATTTATTGAGCACTTACTGTGTGCAGAGCACTGGACTAAGCGCTTGGGAAGTCCAAGGTGGCAGCATATGGAGACGGTCCCTACCCAACATTCATTCATTCAATCGTGTTTATTGAGCGCCTATTGTGTGCAGAGCACTGGACTAAGCGCTTGGGAACTGGGGAGGATACAAGGTGATCAGGTTGTTCATTCATTCATTCAGTCGTATTTATTGAGCGCTTACTGGGTGCAGAGCACTGGACTAAGCGCTTGGGAAGTCCAAGGTGGCGGCATATGGAGACGGTCCCTACCCAACATTCATTCATTCGGTCGTATTTATTGAGCGCCTACTGTGTGCAGAGCACTGGACTAAGCGCTTGGGAACTGGGGAGGATACAAGGTGATCAGGTTGTTCATTCATTCATTCAGTCGTATTGATGGAGCGCTGACTGTGTGCCGAGCACTGAGGGCACGCCTCATTCAATCGTACTTCGATCGTATTTATTGAGCGCTTACTGTGTGCCGAGCGTTTAGCAAATACCACGATTTTTCTTCTTCTTCTTCTTCTCACTTGAGCCAGCCTTCCTGCCCCTTCCAAGCCAAAGAAATCCCGTCACCTCCCGGGGATTGGGTGCCCACCTCCCGGCCGATGGGGCCGGGCGGAGATTGGGGTGGCTGGCTGTCCTTCCCAAGCGCTTAGTACAGTGCTGTGCACACAGTAAGCGCTCAATAAATACGACTGAATGAATGAATGGCTGGTTTTAGACTGTGAGCCCACTCTTTTAGACTGTGAGCCCACTGTTGGGTAGGCACTGTCTCTATATGTTGCCAACTTGGACTTCCCAAGCGCTTAGTCCAGTGCTCTGCACACAGTAAGCGCTCAATAAATACGACTGAATGAATGAATGGCTGGTTTTAGACTGTGAGCCCACTCTTTTAGACTGTGAGCCCAGTCTTTTAGACTGTGAGCCCACTGTTGGGTAGGCACTGTCTCTATATGTTGCCAACTTGGACTTCCCAAGCGCTTAGTCCAGTGCTCTGCACACAGTAAGCGCTCAATAAATACAACTGAATGAATGAATGACTGGTTTTAGACTGTGAGCCCACTCTTTTAGACTGTGAGCCCACTCTTTTAGACTGTGAGCCCACTGTTGGGTAGGGACCGTTTTTATATGTTGCCAACTTGGACTTCCCAAGCGCTTAGTCCAGTGCTCTGCACACAGTAAGCGCTCAATAAATATGACTGAATGAATGAATGACTGGTTTTAGACTGTGAGCCCACTCTTTCAGACTGTGAGCCCACTCTTTTAGACTGTGAGCCCACTGTTGGGTAGGGACTGTCTCTAGATGTTGCCAACTTGGACTTCCCAAGCGCTTAGTACAGTGCTCTGCACACAGTAAGCGCTCAATAAATGCGATTGATTGATTGGTTTTGGGGGGGCATCCTTTCCCCCCGTCTCTCTCTCTCTCCCTCTTTGTGTGTCTCTGACAGAGTGGCTGCCATTCCTAGGGCCCAGGGCCTCTTCCCGGACCCCCCGGCTCCGGCCCGGGAAGGGGGCAGAATCGGAACGCCAATCCCGACTCCTTCCAGGTACCTCCATTCATTCATTCAATCGTATTTATTGAGCGCTTACTGGGTGCAGAGCACTGGACTAAGCGCTTGGGGAGTCCAAGTTGGCAACATCTAGAGCCGGTCCCTACCCGACAGCGGGCTCACAGGCTAGAAGGGGGAGACGGACAACAAAACAAAGCATATTAACAGAATAAAATAAGTAGAATAAATATGTACAAGTAAAATAAATCAATAGAGTAATAAATCCGTATATACATATATGCAGGTGCTGTGGGGAGGGGAAGGAGGTAATCAATAAATCAGTCGTATTTATTGAGCGCTTACTGGGTGCAGAGCACTGGACTAAGCGCTTGGGAAGTCCACGTTGGCAACATCTAGAGACTGTCCCTACCCGACAGCGGGCTCACAGGCTAGAAGGGGGAGACAGGCAACAAAACAAAGCATATTAACAAAATAAAATAAGTAGAATAAATATGTACAAGTAAAATAGAGTAATAAATCCGTACAAACATACATATATACATATATACAGGTGCTGTGGAAATATGTACAAGTAAAATAAATCAATAGAGTAATAAATCCGTACAAACATATATACAGGTGCTGTGGGGAGGGGAAGGAGGTAATCAATCAATCAATCATATTTATTGAGCGCTTACTGGGTGCAGAGCACTGGACTAAGCGCTTGGGAAGTCCAAGTTGGCAACATGTAGAGATGGTCCCTACCCAACAGTGGGCTCACAGGCTAGAAGGGGGAGACAGACAACAAAACCAAACATATTAACAGAATTAAATAAGTAGAATAGATATGTACAAGTAAAATAAATCAATAAATAGAGTAATAAATCCGTACAAACATATATACATATATGCAGGTGCTGTGGGGAGGGGAAGGAGGCAATCAATCAATCAATCAATCAATCATATTTATTGAGCGCTTACTGTGTGCAGAGCACTGGACTAAGCGCTTGGGAAGGACAAATCGGCAACAGATAGAGTCGGTCCCTACCCAACGATTATTATTGATTTCTAGACTGTCTCCCCCTCGAGACTGTCAGCTCCTCGTGGGCAGGGGACGTTGGTCCGCTTCTCACCTGCACCCAGTAAGCGCTCAATAAATACGATTGAATGAATGAATGAATGGCTGTCCTCTCCCAAGCACTCAGTCCAGTGCTGTCCAGAGCACAGAGTCAGCGCTCAATCATTCATTCAGTCAGTCGTATTTATTGAGCGCTTACTGGGTGCAGAGCACTGTACTAAGCGCTTGGGAAGCACAAGTTGGCAACATAGACGGTCCCTACCCAACAGCGGGCTCAGAGGCTAGACAACAAAACAAAACACATAAACACATAAAACACATAAACCAGGGGGAGACAGACAACAAAACAAAACACATAAACCAAATAAAATAAATAGAATTAGTACGTACAAGTAGAGTAATAAATCAGTACAAACATATATATATATATATATATATATATATATATATATATATATACAGGTGCTGTGGGGAGGGGAAGGATATATATATATATATATATATATATATATATACACACACACATATATACAGGTGCTGTGGGGAGGGGAAGGAAACCTATAAACCAAATAAAATAAATAGAATTAATATGTACAAGTAAAATAGAGTAATAAATCTGTACAAACATATATGTGTGTACACACATATATACATATATATAGTACACATATATATATATATATGTATATATATAGGTGCTGTGGGGAGGGGAAGGAAACATATAAACCAAATAAAATAAACAGAATAGTAAATATGTACAAGTAAAATAGAGTAATAAATCTGTACAAACATATATATATATATATACACACATACATACATATACATACATACATACATATATATATATATATTTACAGGTGCTGTGGGGAGGGGAAGGAAACATATAAACCAAATAAAATAAATAGAATAGTAAATATGTACAAGTAAAATAGAGTAATAAATCTGTACAAACATATATATACACACACACACACACACGTATATGTGTGTGTGTGTGTGTGTGTGTGTGTATGCAGGTGCTGTGGGGAGGGGAACATATAAACCAAATAAAATAAATAGAATAGTAAATATGTACAAGTAAAATAGAGTAATAAATCTGTACATATATATATATATATATATATATATATATATATATATATATATATATATATATACGTATCTATTCAGGTGCTGTGGGGAGGGGAAGGAAACATATAAACCAAATAAAATAGAATAAATATGTTACAAGTAAAATAGAGTAATAAATCTGTACAAACGTATATATAGGTGCGGTGGGGAGGGGAAGGAGGTGAGGCGGGGGGGGATGGGGAGGGGCCCTTCTCCGGGCCTCAGTTTCCCCATCCGCGGAGCGGGGGACGCGCCCCTCCTCCCGAGGCTCGTGAGCCCCTCCGCGGGCACAGGCCCATCCCGCGCTTGGCAGCGCTCAGCGCAGCGCCCGCCCCTCATCACGACGCCCGTCTCCCGTCCCAGGATGGGCGCCCCTCCGCCCCACCCCGCCCTGGCTCTGCAGAACGGACTGGTGAGTCGGGGGGGGGGGGGGGGTCTTGGGGGGAAACTGAGGCAGGGCGGACAGGGAGAGGCGAGGGTGAGCCCCGCGTGGCCCCCTCCCCGTCTTCCCTTTGGGTGCAGAGCGAGGACGAGGCCCTGCAGCGGGCTCTGGAGTTATCCTTGGCGGAGGCCGCCCGGTGGACCACCCCCAGTCGAAGGTAATAATAATAATAATAATAATAATAATAGCATTTATTAAGCGCTTACTATGTGCCAAGCACTGTTCTAAGCGCTGGGGGAGGTTGTCCCACGGTGGGGGGCTTCCAGTCTTCATCCCCCTGTTCCAGATGAGGGAACGGAGGCCCAGAGAAGCGAAGTGGCTTGCCCAAAGTCACCCAGCGGGATCCGAACCCGCGACCCCGGACTCCCAAGTCCACGCTCTTCCCCCCTGGGCCGCGCCGCTCCTCTGGACCCCGTTTTGGGGGGCGGGATGGAGGGGGGGGCCGTGACGGAGGGGAGCCTTTCGACCCCAGCGCCCAGGAGGAGGACGACCTCGCCCTGGCCCGGGCCCTGGCCGCCAGCGAAGAGGAGGAGCGGCGTTCGCAGGTGAGGAGGAGGGGGGCGTCCGGTGCATCCTCCCTGCCTCGGTTTACCCCCCGCCCTGACCCCCCGTTCCCTCCCTTGCAGGCCGAGGGCCGGGGGGCGAAGCCGACCGGCTGCAGCCTGTGCTAGGGGCGGGCGGGGGGCCCGCCGGAGGAGCCGGAGACCCCCGCAGCAGGAGGAGGAGGAGGAAGAGGAGGAGGAGAAGAAGAAGAAACGGGGGTCGCCCCCCGACCCCCGGGGTGGAGAATAAAACATTTCTGCCGCTGCTGCTTCTAAAACTAATAACGACGATGGTATTTGTCATTAATAATAATAATAATGATAATGGTGGCATTTGTTAAGCACTTACTCTATGCAGGAGGAGGAGGAGGAGGAGGAGGAGAAATGGGGGTCGCCCCCCGACCCCCGGGGTGGAGAATAAAACATTTCTACCGCTGCTGCTTCTAAAACTAATAATGACGACGGTATTTGTCATTAATAATAATAATAATAATGATGGCATTTGTTAAGCGCTTACTCTATGCAGGAGGAGGAGGAGGAGGAGAAGAAGAAATGGGGGTCGCCCCCCCGACCCCCGGGGTGGAGAATAAAACATTTCTGCCGCTGCTGCTTCTAAAACTAATAATGATGACGGTATTTGTCATTAATAATAATAATAATAATGATGGCATTTGTTAAGCACTTACTCTATGCAGGAGGAGGAGGAGGAGGAGGAGGAGGAGAAGAAGAAATGGGGGTCGCCAATAAAACATTTCTACCGCTGCTGCTTCTAAAACTAATGATGACGACGGTATTTGTCATTAATAATAATAATAATAATAATGATGGCATTTGTTAAGCGCTTACTCTATGCCAAGCACTGCTGGGGGGGATACAAGGGGATGGGGTGGTCCCACACGGCGGCTCCCAGTCTTAGAGAAGCCGCGGGGCTCAGTGGAAAGAGCCCGGGGCTTTGGAGCCAGGGGGTCCTGGGTTCGAATCCCAGCCCCGCCAACTGTCGGCTGGGTGACTTTGGGCAGGTGGCTTCACTTCTCTGGGCCTCAGTGACCTCATCTGGAAAATGGGGATGAAGACTGGGAGCCCCCCGGGGGACAACCTGATCACCTGGTAACCTTCCCAGTGCTTAGAACGGTGCTTTTTGCACATAGTAAGCGCTTAATAAATGCCATCATTATTATTGCTAATAATAATGATGGCATTTATTATTATCTTTTTCATTATTTCATAATGATAATTATATTAATGATGATATTAATGATAATGATAATATGATATAATTATATTTGTGATACTTATTATTATCATTAATGAAAATGATAATTTATTCTTATTATTAATAATGGCATTAAGCGCTTCCTATGTGCAAAGCACCGTTCTAATCAATCAGTCGTATTTATTGAGCGCTTACTGTGTGCAGAGCACTGGACTAAGCGCTTGGGAAGGACAAGTTGGCAAGCCCCTACCCAACAGCGGGCTCACAGTCTAGAAGCTCTGGGGAGGTTACAAGGTGATCAGGTTGTCCCACGGGGGGGTCCCAGTCTTCATCCCCATTTTCCAGATGAGGTCACTGAGGCCCAGAGAAGTGAAGTGACTTGCCCAAAGTCACACAGCTGACAATTGGCAGAGCCGGGATTTGAACCCAGGACCTCGGACTCCAAAGCCCGGGCTCTTTCCACTGAACACGTCTTCATCCCCATTCGGCCCACTTTCTAGCCTGTGAGCCCGCTGTTGGGTAGGGACCGTCTCTCTATGTTGCCAACTTGGACTTCCCAAGCGCTTAGTCCAGTGCTCTGCACACAGTAAGCGCTCAATAAATACGATTGATTGATTGATTCGACAGATGAGGTCCCTGAGGCTCAGAGAAGTGACTTGCCCGGGGTCACAGAGCAGACAGGTGATGGAGGCGGCATTCGAACCCATGCCCCCTTTCATTCAATCGTATTTAATTGATACGATTAGAGAAGCAGCGTGGCTCAGTGGGAAGAGCCCGGGCTTTGGAGCCACAGGTCATGGGTTCAAACCCCGGCTCCGCCAATTGTCAGCTGGGTGACTTTGGGCGAGTCACTTCACTTCTCTGGGCCTCAGTTCCCTCATCTGGAAAATGGGGATGAAGACTGGGAGCCCCCCGGGGGACAACCTGGTCACCTTGTAACCTCCCCAGCGCTTAGAACGGCGCTTTGCCCATAGTAAGCGCTTAATAAATGCCATCATTATTATTATTATTATTATTGAGCGCTTACTGTGTGCAGAGCACTGTACTAAGCGCTTGGGAAGTCCAAGTTGGCAACATCTAGAGACGGTCCCTACCCAACAGCGGGCTCACACTCCAAAGCCCGGGCTCTTTCCACTGAGCCACGCTGCTTCTCTTGTTAATCAATCAATCATCATCATCAATCATATTTATTGAGCGCTCACTGTGTGCAGAGCACTGTACTAAGCGCTTAAGTAAGCGCTGAAGTTGTTAAGTAAGCTCTTAATAATAATAATAATAATAATAATAATGGCATTTGTTAAGCGTTTACTATGTGCAGAGCACTGTTCTAAGTGCTGAGGGGGAATACAAGGTGATCAAGTTGTCCCACGGGGGGCTCACAGTCTTAATCCCCATTTTCCAGATGAGGGAACTGAGGCCCAGAGAAGTGAAGTGCCTTGCCCAAGGTCACCCAGCAGACATGCGGCGGAGTCGGAATTTGAACCTGTGACCTCTGACTGTTCTGTTGACCTCTGTTGACCTCTGACTTTCCAAGGAGAAGCAGCGTGGCTCAGTGGAAACAGCCCGGGGCTTTGGAGTCAGAGGTCATGGGTTCAAATCTCAGCTCCGCCACTTATCAGCTGGGTGACTTTGGGCAAGTCGCTTCACTTCTCTGGGCCTCAGTTCCCTCATCTGGAAAATGGGGATGAAGACTGTGAGCCCCCCGTGGGACAACCTGATCACCTTGTAGCCCCCCAGCGCTTAGAACAGTGCTTGGCACGTAGTAAGCGCCTAACAAATACCGTCCTAAAAAAAAGGACTGTTCTGAGCGCCGTTCTGGGCCTTGGGCCCGAGCCGCTGGGCCGGTAATAATTTGTTCTCTGTCTCCCCCTTTTAGACTGTGAGCCCACTGTTGGGTAGGGACCGTCTCTAGATGTTGCCAACTTGTACTTCCCAAGCGCTTAGTACAGTGCTCTGCGCACAGTAAGCGCTCAATAAATACGATTGATGATGATGATAATAGTGTTGGTATTTGTTAAGCGCTTACTATGTGCCAAGCACTGTCCTAAGCGCTGGGGGAGATACAAGGTGATCAGGTTGTCCCCCGTGGGTCATCCCCATTTTCCAGATGAGGTCACTGAGGCCCGGAGGAGTGAAGTGACTCGCCCCAAGTCACCCAGCTGACAAGTGGCGGAGCCGGGATTCAAACCTGCGACCTCCTGACTCCAAAGCCCGGGCTGTTTCCACTGAGGCTGGGGAAGGGGGACAAGGGGACGGGGCGGTCGCCACCCTCACCCACCCTCCCGCCGGGCATCCCTTCAGGGGCCCCGGTCAGTCGGTGCTACTTATTGAGCGCTCACCGTGTGCCGCCGAGCAGTGTACTAAGCAGGCCCCGCGCCTCGCTTCAAGGACCTTTATTCCGCTCACCGCCCCCCAACGCCGTCCCGCCGTCCGGGGGGGCTGGGGGAAGCGCCCCGGCGTCCGTCACCGGCCGTCCTGGGCCTCGCCCTGCGCCCGCTGTTGAAGCCGCCACATGTCGGCGTAGACGCCTCCCCGCGCCAGCAGAGCCTGGTGCCTGGGGGAGACGGCGGCGGGGGTCAGGGGCCACGCTGTGGCCCCCGGCCCCCGGCCCCGGCCGCCCCCCGGCCCCCCGGCCCTCATCATCATCATCATCAATCGTATTTATTGAGCGCTTACTCTGTGCAGAGCACTGTGCTAAGCGCTTGGGAAGAACAAATTGGCAACATCTAGAGACAGTCCCTACCCAACAGTGGGCTCACGGTCTAACAGGGGGAGACAGAGAACAAAACCAAACATACTAACAAAATAAAATAAATAGAATAGATAGGTACAAATAAAATAGAGTAAAAAATATGTACAAACAAAATAAATAAATAAATAAATAGAGTAAAAAATATGTACAAACATGACAACTATATATAAGGTCCTCTGAAATCCCAATTTCCTGAGCTGCTGTTTCCTGCTCCTAGGTAAGTAAGCGAATCTGGTATTCTGGGGTCTGAATATCCAGGGCCTGATCCAGGCTCAAATCTGAATTTATTTGGCTTTCACTCACCTAAGGCTTTTATATAAGACACATGCTAGGAACAGCTGGACAGAAGAGAGGCGATACAGTGCTTGTGTTGAGGGTCAAGGGATCTGAGTGTGGCCTAATGGATACAGCATGGGCCTTGGGATCAGAAGGAGCTGGGTTCCAATTCTAACTCTGCCACAAATCTGCTTTGTGACCTTGGGTAAGTCACTTCACTTGTCCGTGTCTTAGTCTTAGTCTGTGTCTAAGGCCCTGCTGAGAGCTCACCTCCTCCAGGAGGCCTTCCCAGACTGAGCCCCTTCTTTCCTCTCCCCCTCGTCCCCCTCTCCATCCTCCCGTCTTACCTCCTTCCCTTCCCCACAGCACCTGTATATATGGTTGTACATATTTATTACTCTATTTATCTATTTATTTATTTATTTTACTTGTACATTTCTATCCTACTTATTTTATTTTGTTGGTATGTTTGGTTCTGTTCTCTGTCTCCCCCTTTTAGACTGTGAGCCCACTGTTGGGTAGGGACTGTCTCTATGTGATGCCAATTTGTACTTCCCAAGCGCTTAGTACAGTGCTCTGCACATAGTAAGCGCTCAATAAATACGATTGATTGATTGATTGATTGATTAGTTACCTTATCTGGAAAATGGGGATGTAGACTGCAAGCCCCATGTGGGACAGAGACTGTGTCCAACCTGATTTACTTATATCTACCTCAGCACTTACTACAGTTCCTAGCATATAGTAAATGCTCAACAAATACCACAATTCTTCTTCTTCTTATTGTTATTATCTATCTGATTTTTCTCCCGAATCCATGCCTTTGCTTTTCTCGTGTGTCCCTCATCTCACTGGAGGGGGCCATCGTGCAGCCCCTAGAGCTGTCTTGTGAGGTGAAGGAGTAGAGGGAAAATCCAAGGTGTCCAACCCAGAATAGAGTTCCCTCACCGGCCGCGCTCCACGATGCGGCCCTCGTCGAGCACCAGGATCTGGTCGGCGTGGACCACGGTGGACAGCCTGCGGACGGAGGGACGGACACCTTGGCTCCCGCCGGGCGCTTAGGACAGCGCTCGGCGCGGCGTGAGCGCTCCGCGAACGCCCACGCTATTAGTATCATTGTTAACTATCATTAGCATATTAGTATAATTATTAGTATTAGTAGTATTACCCGCCGGATGCTTAGGACAGCTCTCGGCGCGGCGTGAGCGCTCTGCGAACGCCGACGCTATTAGTATCATTGTTAACTATTATTAGCATATTAGTATAATTATTAGTATTATTAATATTAGTATTACCCGCCGGGCACTTAGAACAGCGCTCCGCGAACGACGCTATTAGTATCATTGTTAACTATTATTAGCATATTAGTATAATTATTAGTATTATTAGTATTACCCACCGGGCACTTCGAACAGCGCTCGGCGCGGCGTGAGCGCTCCGCGAACGCCGACGCTATTAGTATCATTGTTAACTATCATTAGCATATTAGTATAATTATTAGTATTATTAGTATTACCCGCCAGGCACTTAGAACAGCGCTCCGCGAACGACGCTATTAGTATCATTGTTAACTATTATTAGCATATTAGTATAATTATGAGTATTAGTAGTATTAGTATTACCCGCCGGGCGCTTCGAACAGCGCTCGGCGCGGCGTGAGCGCTCCGCGAACACCCACGCTATTAGTATCATTGTTAACTATTATTAGCATATTAGTATAATTATTAGTATTATTAGTATTAGTATTACCCGCCGGGCACTTAGAACAGTGCTCCGCGAACACCGACGCTATTAGTATCATTGTTAACTATTATTAGCATATTAGTATAATTATTAGTATTAGTGTTACTGCCAGTCCAGTGGCAATCCCGGTTATTCCGCACAGCGGAAGCGCTCAGTAAGTAGGAGGGAACGGGTACCGGTGGGCCACCACGATGGTGGTCCGCTGGGCGCGGACGGCCGCCAGGGAGGCCTGGGTGGCTCGCTCTGCGGACGTGTCCAGCGCCGACGTCGCCCACCGACGCTATTAGTATTATTGTTAATTATTAGTAGTATAATTAGTATAATTATTAGTGTTACTGCCAGTCCAGTGGCAATCCCGGTTATTCCGCACAGCGGAAGCGCTCAGTAAGTAGGAGGGAGAACGGGTACCAGTCCGCTGGGCGCAGACGGCCGCCAGGGAGGCCTGGGTGGCTCGCTCCGCGGATGTGTCCAGCGCCGACGTCGCCCACCGACGTTATTAGTATTATTGTTAATTATTATTAGTATAATTAGTATAATTATTAGTATTACTGCCAGTCCAGTGGCAATCCCGGTTATTCCGCACAGCGGAAGCGCTCAGTAAGTAGGAGGGAACGGGTACCGGTCCGCTGGGCGCAGACGGCCGCCAGGGAGGCCTGGGTGGCTCGCTCCGTGGACGTGTCCAGCGCCGACGTCGCCCACCGACGCTATTAGTATTATTGTTAATTATTAGTAGTATAATTAGTATAATTATTAGTGTTACTGCCAGTCCAGTGGCAATCCCGGTTATTCCGCACAGCGGAAGCGCTCAGTAAGTAGGAGGGAACGGGTACCGGTCCGCTGGGCGCAGATGGCCGCCAGGGAGGCCTGGGTGGCTCGCTCCGCGGACGTGTCCAGCGCCGACGTCGCCCACCGACGTTATTAGTATTATTGTTAATTATTATTAGTATAATTATTAGTATTACTGCCAGTCCAGTGGCAATCCCGGTTATTCCGCACAGCGGAAGCGCTCAGTAAGTAGGAGGGAACGGGTACCGGTGGGCCACCACGATGGTGGTCCGCTGGGCGCAGACGGCTGCCAGGGAGGCCTGGATGGCTCGCTCCGTGGACGTGTCCAGCGCCGACGTCGCCTGCACGGGAAAGCCTGGTGGGAAGCGACACCGACGCCCCCCCCCCACCCCCCCGAGGCGCCCAGTACAGTGCCCGGGGGCTCCCAGCCAGACGGGCCCCCCCCCACAGTAGAGAAGCGGCGTGGCTCAGCGGGAAGAGACCCAGCTTGGGAGTCAGAGGTCACGGGTTCTAATCCCGGCTCCGCCGACGGTCAGCTGGGGGACTTCGGGCCAGTCACTTCACTTCTCTGGGCCTCAGTGACCTCATCGGGAAAATGGGGGTGAAGACTGGGAGCCTCCCGTGGGACAACCCGATCGCCTTGTAACCTCCCCGGTGCTTAGAACAGTGCTTTGCGCGTAGTCAGCGCTTAATAAATGCCGTCAATAATAATAATAATAATAATAGAGAAGCAGCGTGACTCAGTGGAAAGAGCCCGGGCTTGGGAGTCAAAGGTCATGGGTTCAAATCCCGGCTCCGCCACCGGTCAGCTGGGGGGCTTGGGGCGAGGCGCTTCTCTGGACCTCAGTGACCTCATCTGGAAAATGGGGGTGAAGACTGGGAGCCCCCCGTGGGACAACCCGATCACCCTGTAACCTCCCCGGCGCTTAGAACAGTGCTTTGCACATAGCGCTTAATAAATACCATTAATAATAATAATAATAATAGAGAAGCAGCGTGACAGTGGAAAGAGCCCGGGCTTGGGAGTCAAAGGTCATGGGTTCAAATCCTGGCTCCGCCAACGGTCAGCTGGGGGACTTCGGGCAAGTCACTTCTCTGGGCCTCAGTTCCCTCATCTGGAAAATGGGGATGAAACCTGATCACCTTGTAACCTCTCCGGCGCTTAGAACAGTGCTTGGCACATAGTAAGCGCTTAATAAATACCATCAATAATAATAATAGAAAAGCAGCGTGACTCAGTGGAAAGAGCCCCGGCTTGGGAGTCAGAGGTCACGGGTTCTAATCCCGGCTCCGCCGACGGTCAGCTGGGGGGCTTGGGGCAAGGCGCTTCTCTGGGCCTCAGTGACCTCATCGGGAAAATGGGGGTGAAGACTGGGAGCCCCCCGTGGGCCAACCGGATCACCTTGTAACCTCTCCGGCGCTTAGAACGGTGCTTTGCACATAGTCAGCGCTTAATAAATACCATCAATAATAATAATAGAAAAGCAGCGTGACTCAGTGGAAAGAGCCCCGGCTTGGGAGTCAGAGGTCACGGGTTCTAATCCCGGCTCCGCCGACGGTCAGCTGGGGGGCTTGGGGCAAGGCGCTTCTCTGGGCCTCAGTGACCTCATCGGGAAAATGGGGGTGAAGACTGGGAGCCCCCCGTGGGCCAACCGGATCACCTTGTAACCTCTCCGGCGCTTAGAACGGTGCTTTGCACATAGTCAGCGCTTAATAAATACCATCAATAATAATAATAGAGAAGCAGCGTGACTCAGTGGAAAGAGCCCGGGCTTGGGAGTCAGAGGTCATGGGTTCAAATCCCAGCTCTGCCAGTTAGCTGTGTGACTTTGGGCAAGTGACTTCACTTCTCTGGGCCTCAGTTCCCTCATCTGGAAAATGGGGATGAAGACTGTGAGCCCCACGTGGGACAACTGGATCACCTTGGAACCTCCCCAGCGCTTAGAACAGTGCTTTGCACGTAGTCAGCGCTTAATAAATACCATCAATAATAATAATAATTTTGGTATGCATGACTCAGTGGAAAGAGCCTGGGCTTGGGAGTTAAAGGTCACGGGTTCAAATC
The DNA here is from genome assembly GCF_015852505.1 of Tachyglossus aculeatus. Lineage (NCBI taxonomy): Eukaryota > Metazoa > Chordata > Mammalia > Monotremata > Tachyglossidae > Tachyglossus > Tachyglossus aculeatus. The sequence goes on along the minus strand of NC_052066.1, from coordinate 7,819,714 downwards.
CCAGCTCCGCCAACTGTCAGCTGTGGGACTTTGGGCAAGTCACTTGACTTCTCTGGGCCTCAGTTCCTTCATCTGGAAAATGGGGATGAAGACCGGGAGCCCCCCGTGCAGGACAACCTGATCACCTTGTAACCTCCCCGGCGCTCAGAACAGTGCTTTGCACATGGTAAGCGCTTAATAATAATAATGGCATTTATAAAGCGCTTACTATGTGCAAAGCACTGTTCTAAGCACCGGGGAGGTTACAAGGTGATCCGGTTGTCTCAAGGGTGGGGGGCTCACATAATAATAATAATAATAATAATGGCGTTTATAAAGCGCTTACTATGTGCAAAGCACTGTTCTAAGCGCCGGGGAGGTTACAAGGTGATCCGGTTGTCTCAAGGGGGGCTCACATAATGATAATAATAATAATAACAATAATAATAATAACAATAATAATAATAATAATGGCATTTATAAAGCGCTTACTATGTGCCAAGCACTGTTCTAAGCGCCGGGGAGGTTACAAGGTGATCCGGTTGTCTCAAGGGGGGCTCACATAATAATAATAATGGCGTTTATAAAGCGCTTACTATGTGCAAAGCACCGTTCAAAGCGCCGGGGAGGTTACAAGGTGATCCGGTTGTCTCCAGGGGGGGCTCACATAATAATAATAGTAATAATGATAATAATAATAATGGCGCTTATAAAGTGCTTACTATGTGCAAAGTACTGTTCTAAGCGCCGGGGAGGTTACAAGGTGATCCAGTTGTCTCAAGGGGGGCTCACATAATAATAATAATGGCATTTATAAAGTGCTTACTATGTGCAAAGCACTGTTCTAAGCGCTGGGGAGGTTACAAGGTGATCCGGTTGTCTCAAGAGGGGCTCACATAATAATAATAATAATAATAATAATAATAATAATGATGGCGTTTATAAAGCGCTTACTATGTGCAAAGCACTGTTCTAAGCGCCAGGGAGGTTACAAGGTGATCCGGTTGTCTCAAGGGGGCTCACATAATAATAATAATAATAATAATAATAATAATGGCGTTTATAAAGCGCTTACTATGTGCAAAGCACTGTTCTAAGCGCCGGGGAGGTTACAAGGTGATCCGGTTGTCTCAAGGGGGGTTCACATAATAATAATAATAATAATAATGGTGTTTATAAAGCACTTACTCTGTGCAAAGCACTGTTCTAAGCGCCGGGGAGGTTACAAGGTGATCTGGTTGTCTCAAGGCGGGGGTGTCACATAATAATAATAATAATAATGATGGCGCTTATAAAGTGCTTACTATGTTACAAGGTGATCCGGTTGTCTCAAGGGGGGGCTCACATAATAATAATAATAATAATGGCGTTTATAAAGCGCTTACTATGTGCAAAGCACCGTCCTAAGCGCCAGGGAGGTTACAAGGTGATCCGGTTGTCTCAAGGGGGGCTCACATAGTAATAATAATAATAATGGCGTTTATAAAGCGCTTACTATGTGCAAAGCACCGTCCTAAGCGCCAGGGAGGTTACAAGGTGATCCGGTTGTCTCAAGGGGGGCTCACATAGTAATAATAATAATAATGGCATTTATAAAGCGCTTACTATGTGCAAAGCACCGTCCTAAGCGCCGGGGAGGTTACAAGGTGATCCGGTTGTCTCAAGGGGGGCTCACATAGTAATAACAATAATAATGGCGTTTATAAAGCGCTTACTATGTGCAAAGCACTGTTCTAAGCGCCGGGGAGGTTACAAGGTGATCATAATGATAACATAATAATAATAATGATGACAATAATAATAATAATAATGGCATTTATAAAGCGCTTACTATGTGCAAAGCACTGTTCTAAGCGCAGTAGTAGAGAGAGGTGGGGCGGACGACTATCGTCTTCTGCGGGGCGCGGGGGGCCGGGGGTCACTGACCTCATCCAGCAGGATGATGTCCGGGGCTTTGAGGATGGTCCGGGCGATAGCCACTCGCTGCTTCTCCCCGCCGCTCAGCTTCAACCCCCGCTCGCCCACTTGGGTCTCGTAGCCTGTGGATGACCCCGTCCATCACGTCCGGCCCGGGCCCTGGGTTCGAGACCCGGGGACGGGCTGCGGGGCAGGGGGAGACGCCTGCTACCGCTGGGAAAATTCATTCACTCACTGAATCGCATTTATCGGGCGCTTACTGTGTGCAGAGCACTGGAATAAGCGCTTGGGAAGTCCAAAGGTTGGCAAGTTGGGCATTTATCGGGCGCTTACTGTGTGCGGAGCACTGGACTAAGCGCTTGGGAAGTCCAAAGGTTGGCAAGTTGGGCATTTATCGGGCGCTTACTGTGTGCAGAGCACTGGACTAAGCGCTTGGGAAGTCCAAAGGTTGGCAAGTTGGGCATTTATCGGGCGCTTACTGTGTGCAGAGCACTGGGCTAAGCGCTTGGGAAGTCCAAAAGTTGGCAAGTTGGGCATTTATCGAGCGCTTACTGTGTGCAGAGCACTGGACTAAGCGCTTGGGAAGTCCAAAAGTTGGCAAGTTGGGCATTTATCGGGTGCTTACTGTGTGCAGAGCACTGGACTAAGCGCTTGGGAAGTCCACAAGTTGGCAAGTTGGGCATTTATCGAGCGCTTACTGTGTGTGGAGCACTGGACTAAGCGCTTGGGAAGTCCACAAGTTGGCAAGTTGGGCATTTATCGGGCGCTTACTGTGTGCAGAGCACTGGACTAAGCGCTTGGGAAGTCCAAAGGTTGGCAAGTTGGGCATTTATCGGGCGCTTACTGTGTGCAGAGCACTGGACTAAGCACTTGGGAAGTCCACAAGTTGGCAAGTTGGGCATTTATCGGGCGCTTACTGTGTGCAGAGCACTGGACTAAGCGCTTGGGAAGTTGGCAAGTTGGGAAAAGCTTCTTCTAGACTGTGAGCCCACTGTTGGGAAGGGACTGTCTCTATATGTTGCCAACTTGTCCTTCCCAAGCGCTTAGTCCAGTGCTCTGCACACAGTAAGCGCTCAATAAATACGATTGATTGATTGCAGAACACTGGACTAAGCGCTTGGGAAGGACAAAAGTTGGCAAGTTGGGAAAAGGGTGGCCCCTCGGGTCGAGGGTCAGCGGTCACGTCTGGCGGACTGCAGGGTAGGGCCCGTCTCCGTCTCCGACTTCCCAAGCGCTCAGTCCAGTGCTCTGCACGCCGGAAGCGCTCAATAAATACGACCGAACGAACTGCAGGCAGCGGGCTGTGGGGACCGGGGCGGGGGGGGAGAGGTCACCGATGGCCAGAAGAGGCCGGGCCGGGGGTCCGGGGGGGGTCCGACTGACCGTCGGGGAAGGCCAGGATGGCGTCGTGGATGCCGGCGGCCCGGGCGGCGGCCTGGACCTCCCCGTCGGGGGCGGCCGTGCGGCCGTAGCGGATGTTGTTGGCGATGGTGTCGTTGAACAGCACCGTGTCCTGGGGCACCACCCCGATGTGGGAGCGTAGGGACGCCTGGGTCACCTGCGGCGGGGCGGAGGGCAGGGCCTGACCCCCCCGGCCCGCCGCCCGCCGCCCCCCGGCCCCCCGCCGGGACCCCCGGCCCTCACCTGGGCGATGTCCTGGCCGTCCACGCGGATGCAGCCCGAACCCACGTCGTAGAAGCGGAACAGCAGCCGCAGCACCGAGCTCTTTCCCGCGCCCGACGGCCCCACCTGAGCCCCGCGCCCGGGATTTACGGACGGACGGACGGAGGGAGGGATGGACAGGTGAGCGGGGGGACGGGACGGGATGGGACGGGAAGGGTGGGAGCGACCCAACTCACCAGGGCCAGCGTCTGTCCCGGCATCACAGAGAAGGAGATGTCCTGCAGGGTTTCTCGGCTGGTGGGGGCAGAAGGCCGCGCGAGTCAATCAATCAATCAGTTGTATTTATTGAGCGCTTACTGCGTGCAGGGCGCCGGACTAAGCGCCTGGGAAGTCCAAGTTGGCAACATAGGCGGTCCCTACCCAACAGTGGGCTCACAGTCTAAAAGTCGGGGCGGGGGGGGGACGCAGTTCTGCAAGCGCTTAGCACAGTGCTCTGCACACAGCGCTCATTTCATTTGGTTACTATGTTTGGTTTTGTCGTCCGTCTCCCCCTTCTAGACTGTGAGCCCGCTGTTGGGTCGGGACCGTCTCTAGATGCTGCCAACTTGGACTTCCCAAGCGCTTAGTCCAGTGCTCTGCACACAGCGCTCATTTCACTTTGTTACTACGATTTGTTTTGTCGTCCATCTCCCCCTTCTAGACTGTGAGCCCGCTGTTGGGTAGGGACCGTCTCTAGGTGTTGCCAATTTGTCCTTCCCAAGCGCTTAATACAGTGCTCTGCACACAGTCAGCACTCATTTCATTTTGTTACTATGTTTTGTCATCCGTCTCCCCCTTCTAGACTGTGAACCCACTGTTGGGTAGGGACCACTCTAGGTGTTGCCAGCTTGTCCTTCCCAAGCGCTTAGTACAGTGCTCTGCACACAGTCAGTGCTCATTTCATTTGGTTACTATGTTTTGTCGTCCGTCTCCCCCTTCTAGACTGTGAACCCGCTGTTGGGTAGGGACCGTCTCTCTAGATGTTGCCAACTTGGACTTCCCAAGCGCTTAGTCCAGTGCTCTGCACACAGGAAACGCCCATAGGGAAGCAGCGTGGCTCAGTGTTAAGAGCGCGGGCTTTGGAGTCAGAGGTCATGGGTTCAAATCCCAGCTCTGCCACTTGTCAGCTGTGTGACCTTGGGCAAGTCACTTCACTTCTCTGGGCCTCAGTTACCTCATCTGTAAAATGGGGATTGAGACTGTGAGCCCCCCCGTGGGACAACCTGATCGACTTGTAACCTCCCCAGCGCTTAGAACAGTGCTTTGCACATAGTAAGCGCTTAATAAATGCCATCATTATTATTATCATTATTATGGGGATGAAGAGTGTGGGTCCCCCATGGGACAACCTGATCACCTCGTAACCACTTCAGTGCTTAGAACAGTGCTTTGCACATAGTAAGCGCTTAATAAATGCCATCATTATTATTATTATCATTATTATGGGGATGAAGAGTGTGAGCGCCCCGTGGGACAACCTGATCACCTTGTAACTTCCCCAGTGCTTAGAACAGTGCTTTGCACATAGTAAGCGCTTAATAAATGCCATTATTATTATTATTTTATTTTGTTATTATGTTTTGTTTTGTTCTCCATCTCCCCCTTCTAGACTGTGAACCCACCGTTGGGTAGGGACCGTCTCTAGATCTTGCCAACTTGTCCTTCTCAAGCGCTTAGTACAGTGCTCTGCACACAGTGCTCATTTCATTTTGTTACTATGTTTTGTTTTGTTGTCCGTCTCCCCCTTCTAGACTGTGAACCCGCTGTTGGGTAGGGACCGTCTCTCTATATGTTGCCAACTTGTAATAATAATGATGGCATTTATTAAGCGCTTACTATGTGCAAAGCACTGTTCTAAGCGCTGGGGAGGTTACAAGGTGATCAGGTTGTGCCACGGGGGGCTCACAGTCTTAATCCCCATTTTCCAGATGAGGGAACTGAGGCCCAGAGAAGTGAAGTGGCTTGGCCAAAGTCACCCAGCTGACAATTGGCAGAGCCGGGATTTGAACCCATGACCTCTGACTCCAAAGCCCGGGCTCTTTCCACTGAGCCACGCTGCCTCTCTTAGTCCAGTGCTCTGCACACAGTCAGCGCTCAATAAATGCGATTGAATGAATGAATGAAAGCAGGGAGGAGGCCAGGGGCCGGGGGGATTGTGGTGGAGGAGGAGGAGGCCGAGGTCGGCCTCGGAAGTATGTTGCCAACCTGTACTTCCCAAGCGCTTAGTCCAGTGCTCTGCACACGGTAAGCGCTCAATAAGTACGACTGAATGAATGACTGGGAGGAGGCGGCTGAGGTTCTGGGAGGGAATGGGACGGGGGGGAGGCTGGGGTCCGGGGGGACTGGGGAGGAGGGGGATGAAGTCCAGGGGATGAGGAAGAGGAGGCAGCCGGGGTCCGGGGGGAATGGGAGGAGGAGACTGAGGTCTGGGGGGACTGGGAGGAGGAGGAGGCTGGAATTCCGGGGGACTGGGGAGAAGGGGGTTGAAATCCAGGGCAACTGGGAGGAGGAGGAAGCCGGAATCCGAGGGGACTGGGGAGAAGGGGGTTGAAATCCAGGGCAACTGGGAGGTGGAGGAGGAGGAGGAGGAGGAGGAGGAGGAGGAGGCCGAAATCCGGGGGGATTCGGGAGGAGGAGGAGGCCGGAATGTCTGGGGGGAGGAGGAGGAGGAGGCCGGAATGTCTGGGAGGAGGAGGAGGAGGAGGAGGCCGTAATCCGGGGGGACTGGGAGGAGGAGGAGGCCGGAATGTCTGGGGGGACTGGGGAGAAGGGGGTTGAAATTCAGGGCAACTGGGATAAGGAGGAGGCCAGAATCCGGGGGGACTGGGGAGGAAGTGGGTGAAGTCCGGGGGGACTAGGAGGAGGAGGAGGCCGGAATCTGGGTGGACTGGGGAGACGGGATGAAATCCAGGGCAACTGGGAGGAGGAGGAGGCTGGAATCGGAGGACTGGGGAGGAGGGGGATGAAGTCTGGGGGGACTGGGAGGAGGAGGAGGCCAGAATCTGGGGGGACTGGGGAGAAGGGGGTTTTAATCCAGGGCAACTGGGAGGAGGAGGAGGCCGGAATCCGGGGGGACTGGGAAGAAGGGGGATGAAATCCAGGGCAACTGGGAGAAGGAGGAGGCCGGAATCCGGGGGGACTGGGGAGGAGGAGACTGAAGTCCAGGGGGACTGGGAGGAGGAGGAGGCCGGAATCTGGGGGGACTGGGGAGACGGGATGAAATCCAGGGCAACTGGGAGGAGGAGGAGGCTGGAATCGGAGGACTGGGGAGGAGGGGGATGAAGTCTGGGGGGACTGGGAGGAGGAGGAGGCCGGAATCCGGGGGGACTGGGAAGAAGGGGGATGAAATCCAGGGCAACTGGGAGAAGGAGGAGGCCGGAATCCGGGGGGACTGGGGAGGAGGAGACTGAAGTCCAGGGGGACTGGGAGGAGGAGGAGGCCGGAATCCGGGGGGACTGGGGAGAAGGGGGATGAAGTCCAGGGGACGAAGGAGGAGGAGGTGGCCGGGGTCTAGGGGAATGGGAGGAGGAAACTGAGGTCTGGGGGGACTGGGAGGAGGAGGAGGAGGAGGAGGTCAGAATCTGGGGGGACTGGGGAGAAGGGGGCTGAAGTCTGGGGGGGACTGGGAGGAGGAGGAGGCCGGAATCTGGGGGGGACTGGGGAGAAGGGGGTTGAAATCCAGAGCAACTGGGAAGAGGAGGAGGCCAGAATCTGGGGGGACTGGGGAGGAGGGGGGTGAAGTCCGGGGGGACTAGGAGGAGGAGGAGGCCGGAGTCTGGGAGGGATTGGGAAGAAGGGGGTTGAAATCCAGGGCAACTGGGAGAAGGAGGAGGCCGGAATCCGGGGGGACTGGGAAGAAGGGGGATGAAATCCAGGGGAACTGGGAGAAGGAGGAGGCCGGAGTTGGGGGGGACTGGGGAGAAGGGGGTTGAAATCCAGGGCAACTGGGAGAAGGAGGAGGCCGGAATCCAGGGGAACTGGGAAGAAGGGGGCTGAAGTCCAGAGGAGGAGGAGGAGGTGGCCGGGGACCAGGCGAATGGGAGGAGGAAACTGAGGTCTGGGGGGACTGGGGAGAAGGGGGCTGAAGTCCGGGGCAACTGGGAGGAGGAGGGAGGCCGGAATCTGGGGGGACTGGGGTCCGGGTGACCCAACTTGTACTTCCCAAGCGCTTAGTCCAGTGCTCTGCACACAGTAAGCCTTCAGTAAATACGACTGAATGAATGAATAAGGAGAAAGAGATCGGGGGGCAGTGGGGCCCGCGGGGCCCGGGGAGGAGGAGGAAGAGGAGGCCGCGGAGCGGGGAGAGGCCGGATTGGGCCACCCACCCTTCCGTGTAGCCAAAGTGGACGTTCTGGAACTCGATCAGGCCTCTCTTGAAGAGCAGGGGGCCGGCTCCGGGGGCGTCCTGCACCTGCGGGACGGCGTGGGGTTGGGCGGTGCGGCGGGACCACCCCCGGACGGCACGCGGACGGACGGAGGGGCGGACGGACGGACGGACCGCCGCGGTCCTCCCGCCCCCGTCCCGTCACCTCGGGCTGCTCTTTCAGCAGGTCAAACATGTTCTCCATGTCGATGAAGTTGGTCTGGATCATCCTGAGGAAGAAGAGAAGCGGCGGGGCTCAGCGGAAAGAGCCCGGGCTTGGAAATCAATCAATCAATCAGTCAATTGTATTTACTGAGCGCTTCCTGTGGGCAGAGCACCGGACTCAGCGCTTGGGAAGTCCAAGTTGGCAACATCTAGAGACGGGCCCTACCCGACAGCGGGCTCACAGGCTGGAAGGGGGAGACGGAGAACAAAACCAAACATATTAACAAAATAAAATAAATAGAATAGATATGGACAAGCAAAATAGATATTTACCGAGCGCTTACTGTGTGCAAAGCACTGGACTACGGGCTTGGGAGAGGACGATAGAACAGTAAATAGACGCATTCCCTGCCCACAAGGAGCTGACAGTCTAGAGGAGCCCTGGTCCGGATCCCGGGGGGTGGGGGGACCCTGGATCCTGAAGCGGGAGCCGATGAGTGAGCCTACTGTTGGGTATTTATTTTACTTGTATATATTTATTCTATTTATTTTATTTTGTTAATATGTTTGGTTTTGTTCTCCGTCTCCCCCTTCTAGACCGTGAGCCCGCTGTCGGGTAGGGACCGCCTCCACATGTCGCCAACCCGCACCTCCCAAGCGCTCAGTCCAGTGCTCTGCATCATCATCATCATCAATCGTATTTATTGAGCGCTTACTATGTGCAGAGCACTGGACTAAGTGCTTGGGAAGTACAAATTGGCAACATATCTGCACACAGTAAGCGCTCAACAAATCCGAGTCAGAGGTCATGGGTTCACATCCCGGCACCGCCACGTATCAGCTGGGTGACTTTGGGCGAGCCGCTTCACTTCTCTGGGCCTCAGTTACCTCATCTGGAAAATGGGGATGAAGACTGTGAGCCCCCCGTGGGACAACCTGATCACCTTGGAACCTCCCCAGCGCTTAGAACGGTGCTTTGCACATAGGAAGCGCTTAATAAATGCCATTATATAAAAAGGAGGAGGAGGAGGAAGAGGACGGGAAGCGTCTGCGAGCAAGGGGAGGGAGGGACACGGGAAAGAGCTCACCTCCTCCAGGAGGCCTTCCCAGACTGAGCCCCCTTTTCCCTCTCCTCCTCCCCATCCCTCCTTCCCCTCCCCACAGCACCTGTATATCTATTTGTACAGATTTATTACTCCATTTATTTTACTTGTACATATTTCCTATCCTATTTATTTTCTTAATGATGCGCATCTAGCTTTATTTCTATTTATTCTGACGACTCGACACCTGTCCCCATGTTTTGTTTTGTCGTCCGTCTCCCCCTTCTAGACTGTGAGCCCGTCGTTGGGTAGGGACCATCTCGATCTGTTGCCGACTTGGACTTCCCAAGCGTTTAGTCCAGTGCTCCGCACACAGTAAGCGCTCAATAAACATGATTTCTAGGCTGTGAGTCCGTCATCGGGTAGGGACCATCTCTATTTGTTGCCAACTTGGACTTCCCAAGCGCTTAATCCTGTGCTCTGCACACGGTAAGCGCTCAATAAATATGATTTCTAGGCTGTGAGCCCATCGTTGGGTAGGGACCGTCTCTATCTGTTGCCAACTTGGACTTCCCAAGCGTTTAGTCCAGTGCTCCACACACAGTAAGCGCTCAATAAATATGATTTCTAGGCTGTGAGCCCGTCGTTGGGTAGGGACCGTCTCTATCTGTTGCCGACTTGGACTTCCCAAGCGCTTAGTCCAGTGCTCCGCACACAGTAAGCGCTCAATAAATACAATTTCCAGGCTGTGAGCCCGTTGTTGAGTAGGGACCGTCTCTATCTGTTGCCGACTTGTACTTCCCAAGCGCTTAGTCCAGTGCTCTGCACACAGTAAGCGCTCAATAAATATGATTTCCAGGCTGTGAGCCCGTCGTCGGGTAGGGACCGTCTCTATCTGTTGCCGACTTGGACTTCCCAAGCGCTTAGTCCAGTGCTCCGCACACAGTAAGCGCTCAATAAATACGATTTCCAGGCTGTGAGCCCATTGTTGAGTAGGGACCATCTCTATTTGTTGCCAACTTGTACTTCCCAAGCGTTTAGTCCAGTGCTCCACACACAGTAAGTGCTCAATAAATATGATTTCTAGACTGTGAGCCCACTGTTGGGTAGGGACCGTCTCTCTGTTGCCGACCTGTACTTCCCAAGCGCTTAGTCCAGTGCTCTGCACACAGTAAGCGCTCAATAAATACGATTGAATGAATGAATGAAGGGCTGGGGGGGCGTAAAGAGGGGAGGGGAGTCTTGTACAGAGTGGTCAGTTGGGGCGGGGGGCAAAGGGGGCCATTATGAGGGTCAGCAGGGTCTCCTTTTTTTTTTTGATCGTATTTATTAAGCGCTTACTATGTGCAAAGCACTGTTCTAAGCGCTGGGGAGGTTACAAGGTGATCAGGTGGTCCCATGGGGGGCTCACAGTCTTCATCCCCATTTTCCAGATGAGGTCACTGAGGCCCCGAGAAGTGAAGTGACTTGCCCCAAATCACCCAGCTGACAATTGGCGGAGCCAGGATTCGAACCCATGACCTCGGACTCCAAAGCCCGGGCTCTTGCCACTGAGCCACGCTGCCTTACTCGGAAGGGGCGGGAGGCAGGCCAAAGCAGGCGCTGGGCCTGAGAAGCAGCGTGGCCTAGTGGGTAGAGCCCGGACCGGGGACCTGAGTTCTAATCCCGCCTCCGCCAACTGTCAGCTGTGTGATTTTGGGCAAGTCACTTCACTTCTCTGGGCCTCAGTTCCCTCATCTGGAAAATGGGGATGAAGACTGTGAGCCCCCCGTGGGACAACCTGATCACCGTGTATCCTCCCCAGCGCTTAGAACAGTGCTTTGCACATAGTAAGCGCTTAATAAATGCCATGATTATTATTATTATAATCCCGGCTCTGCCACTTGTCCTCTGTGTGACCTTGGGCGAGTCCCTTCACTTCTCACACAGAGCAGTGGCGTGGCTCAGTGGAAAGAGCCCGGGCTTGGGAGTCAGAGGTCGTGGGTTCGAATCCTGGCTCTGCCAATTGTCAGCTGGGTGACCTTGAGCGAGTCACTTCACTTCTCTGGGCCTCAGTTCCCTCATCTGTAAAATGGGGATGAAGACTGTGAGCCCCCCGTGGGACAACCCGATCATCTTGTATCCGCCCCAGCGCTTAGAACAGTGCTTGGCACAGAGTAAGCGCTTAACAAATGCCATCATCATTATTTTTTAACAGAGAAGCAGCGTGGCTCAGTGGGAAGAGCCCGGGCTTGGGAGTCGGAGGTGGTGGGTTCGAATCCCGGCTCCGCCACTTGTCAGCTGGGTGACTCTGGGCAAGCCACCCAACTTCTCTGTGCCTCAGTTCCCTCATCTGTCAAATGGGGATGAAGACTGTGAGCCCCACGTGGGACAACCTCATCACCTTGTATCCTCCCCCCCAGCGCTTAGAACAGTGCTTCGCACATAGTAAGCGCTTAACAAATGCCATCATTATCATTATTATTATTCTCTGTGCCTCAGTTCCCTCATCTGTAAAATGGGGATGAAGACTGTGAGCCCCACGTGGGACAACCTGATTACCCTGTAACCTCCCCAGCGCTTAGAACAGGGCTTGGCACATATAGTAAGCACTTAACAAATGCCATCATTATCATTATTATTATTCTCTGGGCCTCAGTTCCCTCATCAGTAAAATGGGGATGAAGACTGTGAGCCCCCACGTGGGACAACCTGATCACCCTGTATCCTCCCCAGTGCTTAGAACAGTGCTTGGCACATAGTAAGCGCTTAACAAATGCCATCATTATCATTATTATTATTATTCTCTGGGCCTCAGTTCCCTCATCGGTAAAATGGGGATGAAGACTGTGAGCCCCACGTGGGACAACCTGATTACCCTGTAACCTCCCCAGCGCTTAGAACAGGGCTTGGCACATATAGTAAGCACTTAACAAATGCCATCATTATCATTATTATTATTCTCTGGGCCTCAGTTCCCTCATCTGTAAAATGGGGATGAAGACTGTGAGCCCCACGTGGGATGACCTGATTACCCTGTATCTCCCCCAGCGCTTAGAACAGTGCTTGGCACGTAGTAAGCGCTTAACAAATGCCATCATTATCATTATTATTATTATTCTCTGGGCCTCAGTTTCCTCATCGGTAAAATGGGGATGAAGACTGTGAGCCCCACGGGGGACAACCTGATTACCCTGTATCTACCCCAGCGCTTAGAACAGTGCTTGGCACGTAGTAAGCGCTTAACAAATGCCATCATTATCATTATTATTATTCTCTGGGCCTCAGTTCCCTCATCTGTAAAATGGGGATGAAGACTGTGAGCCCCCACGTGGGACAAACTGATTACCCTGTATCCTCCCCAGTGCTTAGAACAGTGCTTGGCACGTACCAAGCACTTAACAAATGCCATCATTATCATTATTATTATTCTCTGGGCCTCAGTTCCCTCATCTGTAAAATGGGGATGAAGACTCTGAGCCCCACGGGGGACAACCTGATTACCCTGTATCTACCCCAGCGCTTAGAACAGTGCTTGGCACATAGTAAGCACTTAACAAATGCCATCATTATCATTATTATTATTATTCTCTGGGCCTCAGTTCCCTCATCTGTAAAATGGGGATGAAGACTGTGAGCCCCCACGTGGGACAACCTGATTACCCTGTATCTCCCCCAGCGCTTAGAACAGTGCTTGGCACATAGTAAGCACTTAACAAATGCCATTATTATTATTATTATTATTATTATTATTATTATTATTCTCTGGGCCTCAGTTCCCTCATCGGTAAAATAATAATGATGACATTTATTAAGCGCTTACTATGTGCAAAGCACTGTTCTAAGCGCTGCGGGGGGGGGGGATACAAGGTGATCAGGTTGTCCCACGGGGGGCTCACAATCTTAATCCCCATTTTACAGATGAGGTAACTGAGGCCCAGAGAAGTGAAGTGACTTGCCCAAAGTCACACAGCCGATAAGTGGCGGAGCCGGTATTCGAACCCATGACCTCTGACTCCCAAGCCCGGGCTCTTTCCACTGAGCAAAATGGGGATGAAGACTGCGAGCCCCACGGGGGACTGGGACTGGGCCCAACCTGATGACCTTGACTCTCCCCCAGCGCTTAGAACAGTGCCTGGCACATAGTAAGCGCTTAGCAAGTATCACCCTGAAAAAATAAAAGGCATTTCCCTTCTCTGGGCCTCAGTTCCCTCATCTGTAAAAGGGATGAACAGTGTGAGCCCCCCGTGGGACGGGGGCTGCGTCCAACCCGATTAGCTTGTATCCGCCCCGGCGCTTAGTACAGTGTCTGGCACATAATGAGCGCTTGCTACCACAAAGGATCATCATCAATCGTATTTATTGAGCGCTTACTATGTGCAGAACACTGTACTAAGCGCTTGGGAAGTACAAATTGGCAACATCTAGAGACGGTCCCTACCCAACGGCGGGCTCACAGTCTAAAAGGGGGAGACAGAGAACAAAACCAAACATACTAACAAAATAAAATAAATAGAATAGATAGGTACAAGTAAGATAAATCATCATCAGTCGTATTTATTGAGCGCTTACTATGTGCAGGGCACTGTACTAAGCGCTTGGGAAGTACAAATTGGCAACATCTAGAGACGGTCCCTACCCAATGGCGGGCTCACAGTCTAAAAGGGGGAGACAGAGAACAAAACCAAACATACCAAACAAAATAAAATAAATAGAATAGACATAGTCCCTGTCCCACCTGGGCCTCACACTCCCATTTTACAGATGTGGGAACTGAGACCCAGAGAAGTGACTTACCCAAGGTCATACAGCAGACAATCATCATCATCATCATCATCAATCGTATTTATTGAGCGCTTACTATGTGCAGAGCACTGTACTAAGCGCTTGGGAAGTACAAATTGGCAACATCTAGAGACGGCCCCTACCCAACAGCGGGCTCACAGTTTAAAAGGGGGAGACAGAGAACAAAACGAAACATACTGACAAAATAAAATAAATAGAATAGATAGGTACAAGTAAGATAAATCATCATCAATCGTATTTATTGAGCGCTTACTATGTGCAGGGCACTGGACTAAGCGCTTGGGAAGTACAAATTGGCAACATCTAGAGACGGTCCCTACCCAACGGCGGGCTCACAGTCTAAAAGGGGGAGACAGAGAACAAAACCAAACATACTAACAAAATAAAATAAATAGAATAGACATAGTCCCTGTCCCACCTGGGCCTCACACTCCCATTTTACAGATGTGGGAACTGAGGCCCAGAGAAGTGACTTACCCAAGGTCATACAGCAGACAATCATCATCATCATCATCATCAATTGTATTTATTGAGTGCTTACTATGTGCAGAGCACTGGACTAAGCGCTTGGGAAGTACAAATTGGCAACATCTAGAGACGGTCCCTACCCACCAGTGGGCTCACAGTCTAAAAGGGGGAGACAGAGAACAAAACCAAACATACTGACAAAATAAAATAAATAGAATAGATAGGTACAAGTAAGATAAATCATCATCAGTCGTATTTATTGAGCGCTTACTATGTGCAGGGCACTGTACTAAGCGCTTGGGAAGTACAAATTGGCAACATCTAGAGACGGTCCCTACCCAACAGTGGGCTCACAGTCTAAAAGGGGGAGACAGACAACAAAACCAAACATACTGACAAAATAAAATAAATAGAATAGATAGGTACAAGTAAGATAAATCATCATCAATCGTATTTATTGAGCGCTTACTATGTGCAGAGCACTGTACTAAGCGCTTGGGAAGTACAAATTGGCAACATCTAGAGACGGTCCCTACCCAACGGCGGGCTCACAGTCTAAAAGGGGGAGACAGACAACAAAACCAAACATACTAACAAAATAAAATAAATAGAATAGACATAGTCCCTGCCCCACCTGGGTCTCACACTCCCATTTTACAGATGTGGGAACTGAGACCCAGAGAAGTGACTTACCCAAGGTCATACAGCAGACAATCATCATCATCATCATCAATTGTATTTATTGAGCGCTTACTGTGTGCAGAGCACTGTACTAAGCGCTTGGGAAGTACAAATTGGCAACATCTAGAGACGGTCCCTACCCAACAGTGGGCTCACAGTCTAAAAGGGGGAGGCAGACAACAAAACCAAACATACTGACAAAATAAAATAAATAGCATAGATAGGTACAAGTAAGATAAATCATCATCAATCGTATTTATTGAGCGCTTACTATGTGCAGAGCACTGTACTGAGCGCTTGGGAAGTACAAATTGGCAACATCTAGAGACGGCCCCTACCCAACAGCGGGCTCACAGTCTAAAAGGGGGAGACAGAGAACAAAACCAAACATACTAACAAAATAAAATAAATAGAATAGATAGGTACAAGTAAATCATCATCAATCGTATTTATTGAGCGCTTACTATGTGCAGAGCATTGGACTAAGCGCTTGGGAAGTACAAATTGGCAACATCTAGAGACGGCCCCTACCCAACAGCGGGCTCACAGTCTAAAAGGGGGAGACAGAGAACAAAACCAAACATACTGACAAAATAAAATAAATAGAATAGATAGGTACAAGTAAGATAAATCATCATCAATCGTATTTATTGAGCGCTTACTATGTGCAGAGCACTGGACTAAGCGCTTGGGAAGTACAAATTGGCAACATCTAGAGACGGCCCCTACCCAACAGTGGGCTCACAGTCTAAAAGGGGGAGACAGACAACAAAACCAAACATACTAACAAAATAAAATAAATAGAACAGATATGTACAAGTAAAATAAATAAATAAATAGAGTAATAAATATGTACAAACATATATACAGCAGACAATAAGAAAATAAGACAATAAAACAATAAGAAAAGGGGCCGGGCGGGCCCCCGGTGTTACCTGTAGTAGGTGCCGAACCAGTTGAGGGGGGCGTAGAGTTGGATGATGTACGTCCCAAACAGCACAAAATCCCCCACCTGCAGAGGCGGCGGAATCATCATCATCATCATCATCAATCGTATTTATTGAGCGCTTACTATGTGCAGAGCACTGGACTAAGCGCTTGGGAAGTACAAGTCGGCAACATATAGAGACAGTCCCTACCCAACAGTGGGCTCACAGTCTAAAAGGATCCCCGTGAGCCCCTCGTTGGGGAGGGGCCGTCCCTCTCTGTTGCCCAGTTGTGCTTTCCCAAGCGCTTAGTCCAGTGCTCTGCACCCAGGAAGCGCTCAATAAATAGACGATGGAACGAATGGATCCCTGGGGGTTCGGGGCAGGGCGGGGAGGGGAGGGGCTGGGCTTCCTGCTTTGCTGTCCCTGGACCGTGTCCTTCTATGGGGACGGTCACAGCTCCCCGCCCCACCCCGGGCTCTGGTCCTCGTCCCCGTGGCCCTCTGGCCCCCATCCCCTTGGGCCCCAGTTCCCCCGGCCCCCCGGCCCCCCGTCCCCCCATCCCTCATCCCTCTGTCCCCCAGGCCCCATCTCCCTGTCACTCTGTCCCCCATCCCCCATCCCCCCGGCCCCTGATTCATTCCCCCAATCCCCCCATCCCTCTGTCTCCCGTCCCCCCACCCCCCTGGCCCCTGATTTCCCCCATCCCCCCTGTCCCCCTCTCCCTCTGTCCCCCATCCCCCTGGCCCCCAGCCCCTGGTCCCCCATCCCTCTGTTCCCCTGTCCCATCCCCCTGATTTCCCCCATCCCCCTGGCCCCCGTCCCCCCATCCCTCTGTCCCCCGGCCCCCGTCCCCCCATCCCTCTGTCCCCCGGCCCTCATCCCCCTGTCCCTCTATCCCCAGGTCCCCCATCCTTGTCCCTTAGGCCCCATCCCCCCCATCCCCCTGTCTCTCTGTCCCCCGGCCCCCGATCCCCCCCGCCCCCCCCATCCCTCTGTCCCTTGGGCCCCATCCCCCCTGTCCCCCTATCCCTCATCCCCCCGGCCCCCGGCCCCTGATCCCCCCATCCCTCTGTCCCTCCATCACCCCATCATCCCCCATCATCCCCCTGGCCCCTGGCCCCTGTTTCCCCCATTCCCCCGTCTCCCTGTCCCCCATCCCCTCGTCTCCCTGTCCCCCATCCCCCCGTCCCCATCCCGATTCCCACATCCCCCCGTCCCGTGATGCCCCCATCCCTCTGTCCCCCATCCCCCTCATCCACCGGCCCTCTGTCACCCCATCCCCCATCATCCCCCAGCCCCTGGCCCCTGATTTCCCCCATCCCCCCATCCCTCTGTCCCCCATCTCCCCATCCCCCCGACCCCTGATCCCCCCATTCCCCCCCCATCCCTCTGTCCCCCGTCTCCCCGTCCCCCCCGTCCCCCATCCCCCTGTCCCCCTGTCCCCTATCCCCCGGCCCCCGGCCCCTTGAGAGAAGCAGCATGGCTCAGTGGAAAGAGCACGGACTTTGGAGTCCGGGGTCATGGGTTCGAATCCTGGCTCTGCCACTTGTCAGCTGTGTGACTTTGGGCAAGTCACTTCACTTCTCTGGGCCTCAGTGACCTCATCTGTAAAAGGGGGATGAAGACTGTGAGCCCCCATGGGACAACCTGATCATCTTGTGTACCCCCAGTGCTTAGAACAGTGCCTTGCACATAGTAAGCGCTTAATAAATGCCATTATTATTATTATTATCCCCCCACTCCCCCCCCCATCCCTCTGTCCCCCGTCTCCCCTGGCCCCCATCCCCCCGTCCCCCATCCCCCCGTCCCCCATCCCCCTGGCCCCCGATCCCCCCATTCCCCCCCATCCCTCTGTCCCTGTATCCCCCATCATCCCACCGGCCCCTGGCCCGTTTCCCCCATCCCCCCCATCCCTCTGTCCTCCAGCCCCCAACCCCCCTGTCCCCCATCCCCTGATTCCCCCATCCTCCCTGTCCCCCATCATCCCCCCAGCCCCCGGTCCCTGATTTCCCCCATCCCCCCATCCCTCTGTCCCCGTCCCTCTGCCCCCCGGCCCGTCCCCCCCAGCCCTCTGTCCCCCTTTCTCCCCCCCCCCGCCCCCCGGTCCCGGTGCCCCCCCCCCGAGACCTGCAGCTGCTTGTCGCTGACGAAGTAGGCGCAGAGCAGGGAGCCGGCCAGTAGGCCCAGCCCGATCACCAGGTTCTGGGTCTGGTTGAGGAGCACCAGCGACGCGCTCGACTTCCACTCCAGCCCCTGCGTGCAGACGGACCGAGCCCGGTCACGGGCCCCCACCGGGCCCCGTCCCCCCCGGGGCCCCCCGGGACCGTCCCCCGGATCCCCCCCCGGCCCCACCTGGTACTTGAGGACGGCCTCGCGGTAGCGTTCCACCTCGTAGCTCTCCGCGTTGTAGTACTTCACCTGGAGCGGATACAATAACGATGGCGTTTCCTAAGCGCTTACTATGCGCCAGGCACCGTTCTAAGCGCTGGGGCAGATATAAGATCATCGGGTTGTCCCACGGCAGGCTCCCAGTCTTCATCTCCATTTTCCAGATGAGGTCACCGAGGCCCAGAGAAGTGAGGTGACTTGCCCAAAGTTCATCAATCGTATTTATTGAGCGCTTACTGTGTGCAGAGCACTGTACTGAGCGCTTGGGAAGTACAAGTTGGCAACATATAAGAGACAGTCCCTACCCAACAGGGGGCTCACAGTCTAAAAGACAGTCCAAAGTCCCACAGCTGACAGTTGGCGGAGCCGGGATTTGAACCCATGACCTTTGACTCCAAAACCCGGGCTCTTTCCACTGAGCCATAAGCACTTACTATGCACAAAGCACTGTTCTAAGCGCTGGGGTAGATACAAGATCATCGGGTTGTCCCAAGGGGGCGTTCCCAGTCTTCATCCCCATTTTACAGATGAGGTCACTGAGGCCCAGAGAATAATAATAATAATAATAATAATAATGGCATTTATTAAGCACTTACTATGTGCGAAGCACTGTTCTAAGTGCTGGGGTGGATACAAGGTGATCAAGTTGTCCCACGGGGGGCTCACAGTCTTCATCCCCATTTTACAGATGAGGTCACTGAGGCCCAGAGAAATGAAGTGACTTGCCCAAAGTCACACAGCTAACTAGTGGCAGAGCTGGGATTCGAACTTATGACCTCTGACTCCAAAGCCCGGGCTGTTTCCACTGAGCCACGCTGCTTCTCCAAGTGATTTGAACCCATGACCTCTGACTCCAAAGCCCAGGCTCTTTCCACCGAGCCATAAGCGCTTACTATGTGCAAAGCACTTTTCTAAGCGCTGGGGTAGATACAAGATCATCGGGTTGTCCCATGGGGGGCTCCCAGTCTTCATCTCCATTTTCCAGATGAGGTCACCGAGGCCCAGAGAAGTGAGGTGACTCGCCCAAAGTCCCACAGCTGACAGTTGGCGGAGCCGGGATTTGAACCCATGACCTCTGACTCCAAAGCCCGGGCTCTTTCCACTGAGCCATCAGCGCTTACTATGTGCAAAGCACTTTTCTAAGCGCTGGGGTAGATACAAGATCATCGGGTTGTCCCATGGGGGGCTCCCAGTCTTCATCCCCATTTTCCAGATGAGGTCACTGAGGCCCAGAGAATAATAATAATAATGATGGCATTTATTAAGCGCTTACTAGGTGCAAAGCCCTGTTCTAAGCGCTGGGGAGGTTACAAGGTGATCAGGTTGTCCCACGGGGGGCTCACAGTCCCCCTCTCCATCCCCCCCATCTTACCTCCTTCCCTTCCCCATAGTACCTGTATATATGTATATATGTTCGTACCTATTAATTACTCTATTTATTTATTTATTTATTTATTTTACTTGTACATATCTATTCTATTTATTTTATTTTGTTAATATGTTTTGTTTTGTTGTCTGTCTCCCCCTTCTAGACTGTGAGCCCATTGTTGGGTAGGGACCATCTCTAGATGTTGCCGACTTGGACTTCCCAAGCGCTTAGTCTAGTGCTCTGCACACGGTAAGCGCTCAATAAATACGATTGATTGACTGATTGATTGATTAATCGCCCTTTTACAGATGAGGTAACTGAGGCCCAGAGAAGCCTCCCCCGCTTCTACCCCGTGAGCCCGCTGTTGGGTAGGGACTGTCTCTATATGTGGCCAACCTGTACTTCCCAAGCGCTTAGTCCAGTGCTCTGCACACAGTAAGCGCTCAATAAATACGACTGAATGAATGAATGAATTTATTCTATTTATTTTATTTTGTGAATATGTTTTGTTTTGTCGTCCGCCTCCCCCTTCTAGCCTGTGAGCCTGCTGTTGGGTAGGGGCCGTCTCTATATGTTACCAACTTGGACTTCCCAAGTGCTTAGTCCAGTGCTCTGCACACAGTAAGCGCTCAATAAATACGATTGAATGAATGAATGAATGAATTTATTCTATTTATTTTATTTTGTGAATATGTTCTGTTTTGTCGTCCGCCTCCCCCTTCTAGCCTGTGAGCCCGCTGGTTGGGTAGGGACCGTCTCTAGATGTTGCCAACCTGTTCTTCCCAAGCGCTTAGTCCAGTGCTCTGCACACGGTAAGCGCTCAATCAATACGATTGAATGAATGAATTTATTCTGTTTATTCTATTTTGTGAATATGTTTTGTTTTGTCATCCGCCTCCCCCTTCTAGCCCGTGAGCCCGCTGCTGGGGAGGGACCGTCTCTCTACGTTGCCAACTTGGACTTCCCAAGCGCTTAGTCCAGTGCTCTGCACACAGGAAGCGCTCACTCAATACGACTGATGGATTGATTGACTTGCCTAAAGTCACCCAGCTGACAGTCGGAGGAGCCGGGATTTGAACCCACGACCTCGGACTCCAAAGCCGGGGCTCTTTCCACCGAGCCCCGCCCCGGGGACCCCCGGGATCCTCAGGACCCCCCCCCGCAGCCTCTCACGGTCTCGAAGTTGAGCAGGGAGTCCACGGCCCTGGCCCGCGTGGCGTTCTCCTGCGTGTTCATGGCCCGCCGGAATTGGGTTCTCCACTCGGTCACCACGATGGTCAGCGCTGCCGGACGCGGCGGGACGGGACACAGAGACACACAGAGACACACAGAGACACACAGAGACCGGGGCAGAGAGACAGAGACGGGGAGCGGGTGGGTGAGTGACAGCGAGAGACGGTGAAATGTGCGGGTTTACGGGTGTGTTTGGCGTGTGTCTGTCAATGGGAGTGACAGACACCTGTATATATGTATATATGTTTGTACATATTTATCACTCTATTTATTTATTTATGTTACTTGTACATATCCATTCTATTTATTTTATTTTGTTAGTACGTTTGGTTTCGTTCTCTGTCTCCCCCTTTTAGACTGTGAGCCCGCTGGTGGGTAGGGACCGTCTCTAGATGTTGCCAATTTGTACTTCCCAAGCGCTTAGTCCAGTGCTCTGCACCCAGTAAGCGCTCAATAAATACGATTGATGATGATAATAATAATAATAATCATGGCATTTATTAAGCGCTTACTATGTGCAAAGCACTGTTCTAAGCGCTGGAAAGGTTACAAGGTGATCGGGTGGTCCCACGGGGGGCTCACAGTCTTCATCCCCATTTTACAGATGAGGGAACCGAGGCTTAGAGAAGTAAAGTGACTTGCCCAAAGTCACCCAGCTGACAAGTGGTGGAGCCGGGATTTGAACCCATGACCTCTGACTCCAAAGCCCGGTCTCTTTCCACTGAGCCATGAGAGAGATGACGATGATGATGTTTTGTTTCGTTGTCCCCCTTCTAGACCGTGACTTAGAACAGTGCTTTGCACATAGTAAGCGCTTCACAAATACCATTATTATTATTATTATTATAGGGACCATCTCTATCTGTTGCCGACTTGGACTTCCCAAGCGCTTAGTCCAGCGCTCTGCACACAGTAAGCGCTCAATAAATACGACTGACTGACTGAATGAACGCTTGGCACGTGGTAAGCGCTTAACAAATGCCATCATTATTATCATTATTATTATTATTAACAAATACCATAATAACAATAGCAAGTGAAGCGGCGTGGCTCAGTGGAAAGAGCCGGGGCTTTGGAGTCAGAGGTCATGGGTTCAAATCCCGGCTCCGCCAACTGTCAGCTGTGTGACTTTGTCACTTCTCGGGGCCTCAGTGACCTCATCTGGAAAATGGGGATGAAGACTGAATAATAACTACGATTGATATGGGACCGTCTCTAGATGTTGCCGACTTGTCCTTCCCAAGCGCTTAGTCCAGTGCTCTGCACACAGTAAGCGCTCAATAGATACGATTGATGATGATGATGACGACGTTGGGTAGGGACTGTCTCTATATGTTGCCGACTTGGACTTCCCAAGCGCTTAGTACAGTGCTCTGCACACAGGAAGCGCTCAATAAATACGATTAAATGAATCTCCCCCTTCTAGACTGGGAGCCCACTGTTGGGTAGGGACCGTCTCTCTATGTTGCCGACTTGTCCTTCCCAAGCGCTTAGTCCAGTGCTCTGCACACAGGAAGCGCTCAATAAATACGACTGAATGAACGAATGAATGAACCCCTCTCTTATAGAGGAGGGAACTGAGGCCCGGAGAAGGGAAAGGACTCGTCCGAGGTCACACAGCGGACAAGGGGCAGACCCAGCAGGGAAGCAGCATGGCCTCGTTGCCAGAGCCCGGGCGGCAGGAGGACCTGGGTTCGAATCCCGGCTCCGCCGCTTGTCGGCTGTGTGACCTTGGGCAAGTCATTTCACTCCCTCTGGGCCTCAGTTCCCTCATCTGGAAAATGGGGATGAAGGCTGGGAGCCCCACGGGGGACCACCCGATTGCCTTGTCTCTCCCCCAGCGCTTAGAACAGTGCTCGGTTTTTTCACCCGT
Source organism: Tachyglossus aculeatus (assembly GCF_015852505.1). Lineage (NCBI taxonomy): Eukaryota > Metazoa > Chordata > Mammalia > Monotremata > Tachyglossidae > Tachyglossus > Tachyglossus aculeatus. The sequence continues at coordinate 7,796,859 of NC_052066.1, read as the reverse complement.
CTCCATGTTTACCTCCTTCCCTTCCCCACACCACCTGTATATATGTATATATGTTTGTACAGATTTATTACTCTATTTATTTATTTATTTATTTATTTTATTTGTACATATCTATTCTATTTATTTTATTTTGTTAGTATGTTTGGTTTTGTTCTCTGTCTCCCCTTTTAGACTGTGAGCCCACTGTTGGGTAGGGACCGTCTCTAGATGTTGCCGACTTGGACTTCCCAAGCGCTTAGTACAGTGCTCTGCACATAGTAAGCACTCAATAAATACAATTGATGATGATGATGATGATGATGTTTTGTTTCGTTGTCCCCCTTCTAGACCGAGACTTAGAACAGTGCTTTGCACATAGTAAGCGCTTAACAAATACCATTATTATTATTATTATAGGGACCGTCTCTATCTGTTGCCGACTTGGACTTCCCAAGCGCTTAGTCCAGCGCTCTGCACACAGTAAGCGCTCAATAAATACGACTGAATGAATGAATGAATGCTTGGCACGTGGTAAGCGCTTAACAAATGCCATCATTATTATCATTATTATTATTAACAAATACCATAATAATAATAGTAAGTGAAGCAGCGTGGCTCAGTGGAAAGAGCCGGGGCTTTGGAGTCAGAGGTTATGGGTTCAAATCCTGGCTCCGCCAACTGTCGGCTATGTGACTTTGGGCCAGTCACTTCACTTCTCGGGGCCTCAGTGACCTCATCTGGAAAATGGGGATGAAGACTGGGAGCCCCACGTGGGACAACCTGATCACCTTGTAACCTCCCCGGCGCTTAGAACAGTGCTTCGCACATAGTAAGCGCTTAACAAATACCATCATTATTATTAATAAGTGACGGGGCCGGGATTAGAGGCCCTGGCCTTCTGAGGGCCTTTGGACTCCCGGGCCCCAAGCTGTGCCATTCATTCATTATTTATTGAGCGCTTCCTGTGTGCAGAGCACTGGACTAAGCGCTTGGGAAGGACAAATCGGCAACATCTAGAGGCGGTCCCTACCCGACGATGGGCTCACAGCCTAGAAATCATATTTATTGAGCGCTTCCTGTGTGCAGAGCACTGGACTAAGCGCTTGGGAAGTCCAAGTCGGAAACATCTGGAGACGGTCCCTACCCGACGACGGGCTCACAGCCTAGAAATCACATTTATTGAGTGCTTCCTGTGTGCAGAGCACTGGACTGAGCGCTTGGGAAGTCCAAGTCAACAACATCTAGAGATGGTCCCTACCCGACGACGGGCTCACAGCCTAGAAGTCATATTTATTGAGCGCTTACTGTGTGCAGAGCACTGGACTAAGCGCTTGGGAAGTCCATATAGAGACGGTCCCTACCTGACGATGGACTCACAGCCTAGAAATCATACCTATTGAGCGCTTACTGTGTGCAGAGCACTGGACTAAGCGCTTGGGAAGGACAAGTCGGCAACATCTGGAGACGGTCCCTACCCGACGATGGGCTCACAGCCTAGAAATCATATTTATTGAGCACTTACTGTGTGCGGAGCACTGGACTAAGCGCTTGGGAGAGACAAATCGCCAACAGATCGAGACGGTCCCTACCCAATGACGGGCTCACAGCCTAGAAATCATCTTTATTGAGTGCTTACTGTGTGCGGAGCACTGGACTAAGCGCTCGGGAGAGACAAATCAGCAACAGATCAAGACGGTCCCTACACGACGATGGGCTCACAGCCTAGAAATCGTATTTATTGAGCGCTTACTGTGTGCAGAGCACCGGACTAAGCACTTGGGAAGTACATCTAGAGACGGTCCCTACCCGACAACGGGCTCACGGCCTAGAAATCGTATTTATTGAGCGCTTTCTGTGTGCAGAGCACCGGACTAAGCGCTTGGGAAGTCCATATAGACACGGTCCCTACCCGACGACGGGCTCACAGCCTAGAAATCATATTTTTTGAGCGCTTACTGTGTGCAGAGCACCGGATTAAGCGCTTGGGAAGTCCATATAGAGACGGTCCCTACCCGAAGACGGGCTCACGGCCTAGAAATCATATTTATTGAGCGCTTACTGTGTGCAGAGCACCGGACTAAGCGCTTGGGAAGTCCATCTAGAGATGGTCCCTACCCGACGACGGGCTCACGGCCTAGAAATCATATTTATTGAGCGCTTTCTGTGTGCAGAGCACCGGACTAAGCGCTTGGGAAGTCCATATAGAGACGGTCCCTACCCGACAATGGGCTCACAGCCTAGAAATCATATTTTTTGAGCGCTTACTGTGTGCAGAGCACTGGACTAAGCGCTTGGGAAGTCCATGTAGAGATGGTCCCTCCCTGACGACGGGCTCACGGCCTAGAAATCGTATTTATTGAGTGCTTACTGTGTGCAGAGCACTGGACTAAGTGCTTGGGAAGTCCATCTAGAGACGGTCCCTTCCCGACGATGGGCTCACGGCCTAGAAATCGTATTTATTGAGCGCTTACTGTGTGCAGAGCACTGGACTAAGCGCTTGGGAAGTCCATCTAGAGACGGTCCCTTCCCGACGATGGGCTCACGGCCTAGAAGTCATATTTATTTAGCGCTTAATGTGTGCAGAGCACTGGACTAAGCGCTTGGGAAGGACTAATTGGCAACATCTAGAGACGGTCCCTACCTGACGACGGGCTCACAGCCATGAAATCATATTTATTGAGCACTTACTGTGTGCAGAGCACTGGACTAAGCGCTTGAGAAGTCCATCTAGAGAGGGTCCCTACCCGACGACGGGCTCACAGCCTAGAAATCATACCTATTGAGCGCTTACTGTGTGCAGAGCACTGGACTAAGCGCTTGGGAAGGACAAGTCGGCAACATCTGGAGATGGTCCCTACCCGACAACGGGCTCACAGGCTAGAAGTCATATTTATTGAGCGCTTACTGTGTGCAGAGCACCGGACTAAGCGCTTGGGAAGTCCATATAGAGACGGTCCCTACCCGACGACGGGCTCACAGCCTAGAAATCATATTTTTTGAGCGCTTACTGTGTGCAGAGCACCGGATTAAGCACTTGGGAAGTCCATATAGAGACGGTCCCTACCCGAAGACGGGCTCATGGCCTAGAAATCATATTTATTGAGCGCTTACTGTGTGCAGAGCACCGGACTAAGCGCTTGGGAAGTCCATATAGAGACGGTCCCTACCCGACAATGGGCTCACAGCCTAGAAATCATATTTTTTGAGCGCTTACTGTGTGCAGAGCACTGGATTAAGCGCTTGGGAAGTCCATATAGAGACGGTCCCTACCTGACGACGGGCTCACGGCCTAGAAATCATATTTATTGAGCGCTTACTGGGTGCAGAGCACTGGACTAAGCGCTTGGGGAGGACAAATCGGCAACATCTAGAGACGGTCCCTACCTGACGACGGGCTCACAGCCATGAAATCATATTTACTGAGCGCTTACTGTGTGCAGAGCACCGGACTAAGCGCTTGGGAAGGTCAAATTGGCAACAGATAGAGATGGTCCCTACCTGACGACGGGCTCACGGCCTGGAAATCATATTTATTGAGCGCTTACTGTGTGCAGAGCACTGGACTAAGCGCTTGGGAAGTCCATCTAGAGACGGTCCCTCCCCGACGACGGGCTCACAGCCTAGAAGTCATATTTATTGAGCGCTTACTGTGTGCAGAGCACCGGACTAAGCGCTTGGGAAGTCCATATAGAGACGGTCTCTACCCGACGACGGGCTCACAGCCTAGAAATCATATTTATTGTGCGCTTACTGTGTGCAGAGCACTGGACTAAGCGCTTGGGAAGTCCATCTAGAGACGGTCCCTCCCCGACGACGGGCTCACGGCCTAGAAATCGTATTTATTGAGCGCTTTCTGTGTGCAGAGCACCGGACTAAGCACTTGGGAAGTCCATCTAGAGACGGTCCCTACCCGACGATGGGCTCACGGCCTAGAAATCGTATTTATTGAGCGCTTACTGTGTGCAGAGCACCGGACTAAGCGCTTGGGAAGTCCATCTAGAGACGGTCCCTCCCCGACGACGGGCTCACGGCCTAGAAATCGTATTTATTGAGCGCTTACTGTGTGCAGAGCACCGGACTAAGCGCTTGGGAAGTCCATCTAGAGACGGTCCCTCCCCGACGACGGGCTCACGGTCTAGAAGGGGGAGGCGGGCGACCAAACCAAGCACGTGGACGGGTGTCAAGTACCCGTGAGGCGGGCCCGGCGGGGCACTCACTGAGGTAGAGCGTCATGCACAGGAAGACGATGAGGCCGAACCAGGCGTTGAAGAACATGCTGAAGTAGACGATGCCGATGACTATGTCCGCCAGGGTGGGGACGATGTTGAACACCAGGTAGCTGGGGGAGGGCCGGGGACGGGGTCAGGGCCGGGGTCGGGGTCCCCGGGCGGCCCGCCCCTCCCTCGGCCCCCCGGCCCCCCGGGCCGCACCTCAGCAGGCCGTTGATGCTGGCGGTGCCCCTGTCCACGCTGCGCAGGACTTCCCCCGTGCGCCGGCCCAGGTGCCAGCGCAGGGCCAGGCTGTGCAGGTGGCTGAACAGCTGCACCTCCACCCGCCGCGACGTCCACTGCTGCACCCGGATCCACAGGAACGTGCGCAGGTTGCTCACGAAGCCTGGGGGAGGCCGGGGGGAGGCCGAGGGGTGGCCGAGGGGAGGCCGTGGCGGCCCGGCCCGGCCCGGACAACCTCAGGGGGCCCGAGGGGGACGAGGGCGGGCGGGCGGGCATGGGGGGGGAAGGGGGAGAGGGCCCAGCGGGGGCTGGCAGGGAGGGCCCAGGTGCCGCCTGGGGGGGTGGGGGGGCTGAGAGGGAGGGCTCAGGTGTATCCTGGGGGATTGGGGGGCTGAGGGGGGGCGCCCAGGTGTATCCTGGGGGATTGGGGGGCTGAGAGAGAGGACTCAGGGAGATTGGGGGGGCTGGGAGAGAGGGCCCAGGTGCATGCTGGGAGATGGGGGGGCTGAGAGGGAGGGCTCAGGTGCGTCCTGGGGGACTGGGGGGCTGAGAGGGAGGGCTCAGGTGTGTCCTGGGGGGTTGGGGGGGCTGGGACAGGGGGCCCAGGTGCATCCTGGGGGATGGGGGGCTGAGTGGGGAGGCCCAGGTGTATCCTGGGGGATTGGGGGGCTGGGAGAGAGGGCCCAGGTGCATGCTGGGGGGTGGGGGGGGCTGGGAGGGAGGGCTCAGGTGCATGCTGGGGGATTGGGGGGGGCTGGGACGGAGGGCCCAGGTGCATCCTGGGGGATTGGGGGGGCTGGGAGAGAGGGCCCAGGTGTGTCCTGGGGGATTGTGGGGGCTGGGAGAGAGGGCCCAGGTGCGTCCTGGGGGATGGGGGGGGGCTGAGAGAGAGGGCCCAGGTGCATGCTGGGGGATGGGGGGCTGAGAGGGAGGGCCCAGGTGCATGCTGGGGGATTGGGGGGCTGGGAGGGAGGGTCCAAGTGCATGCTGGGGGATTGGGGGGCTGGGAGGGAGGGCCCAGGTGTGTCCTGGGGGATGGGGGGGCTGAGAGGGAGGGCCCAGGTGCATGCTGGGGGATTGAGGGGGCTGGGGGGGAGGGCCCAGGTGCATGCTGGGGGATGGGGGGGGCTGGGAGAGAGGGCCCAGGTGCATGCTGGGGGATGGGGGGGGCTGAGGGGGAGGGCCCAGGTGCGTCCTGGGGGGATGGGGGCACTGAGGGGGAGGGTCCAGGTGTGTCCTGGGGGATGGGGGGGCTGAGAGAGAGGGCCCAGGTGCATGCTGGGGGATGGGGGGCTGAGAGGGAGGGCCCAGGTGCATCCTGGGGGACTGGGGGGGCTGGGAGGGAGGGCCCAGGTGCATCCTGGGGGGATGGGGGGGCTGAGAGGGAGGGCCCAGGTGCGTCCTGGGGGATTGGGACAGAGGGCCCAGGTGCATCCTGGGGGATGGGGGGGATGAGAGAGGGGGCCCAGGTGCATGCTGGGGGATGGGGGGCTGAGAGGGAGGGCCCAGGTGCATGCTGGGGGATTGGGGGGGCTGGGAGGGAGGGCCCAGGTGCATCCTGGGGGGATTGGGGGGCTGGGAGGGAGGGCCCAGGTGCGTCCTGGGGGGATTGGGGGGCTGAGAGGGAGGGCCCAGGTGCGTCCTGGGGGGATTGGGGGGCTGAGAGGGAGGGCCCAGGTGCATGCTGGGGGATGGGGGGGCTGGGAGAGAGGGCCCAGGTGTGTCCTGGGGGCTGGGGTTGGGGGGTCTGGGTAGGTGTGCGTCGGGGGCGCGAGGTGTTACCCGTGCTGCCGGTGCCGCCGCCCTGGAGGAACTTGAGCAGGACGTAGATGCCCACCGTCTGGGCCAGGGAAGGCCACGCCGTGCCCGCCGTCAGATCGTTCACTGCCCGCGCCCAGACAGACAGACACACACAGAGCCACAAAGAGCCACACATGTGGCCCGGGGTCCCGGCGGGGGCCCGCCTCCCCCCCCGGGGGGCCGCTCACCGATGTCCCGGTAGCAGAGGGGCACGAGGACGTTGAGCCCGCGCTCCAGGCCCATGAGGGTCAGGCAGAGCAGCACCACCAGCTGCAGGCCCGGGCTCCCCCGCGGCCACAGGTAGCCGCTCAGTAGGCGCAGCTTGCGGCCCAAGTCCCGCCATGTCGACCTCGGGCCTCGGTTCTCCTCCTCCTCCTTCTCCTCCGGTGGCGGCGGCGGCTGCGGGAGGAAGGGGACAGGGGTGTCAAGGCGGGGGACACGTCCGCGGTGTTGGGTGAGGAAGATGGCACGCCAGGGGCATGGACAGATAGTCCCCCGGGGGCCCATTCGTTCACTCATTCAATCGTATTTATTGAGCGCTTACTGCGTGCAGAACACTGGACTAAGCGCTTGGGAAGTCCAAGAGAGATGGTCCCTACCCAACAGCGGGCTCACATTCATTCATTCATTCATTCATTCATTCAATCGTATTTATTGAGCGCTTACTGCGTGCAGAGCACCGGACTAAGCGCTTGGGAAGTACAAGTTGGCAACATATAGAGACGGTCCCTACCCAACAATGGGCTCAGATTCATTCATTCCTTCATTCATTCATTCAATCGTATTTATTGAGCGCTTACTGCGTGCAGAGCACCGGACTAAGCGCTTGGGAAGTACAAGTCGGCCACATATAGAGACAGTCCCTACCCAACAATGGGCTCACATTCATTCCTTCCTTCCTTCATTCATTCAATCGTATTTATTGAGCGCTCACTGCGTGCAGAGCACCGGACTAAGCGCTTGGGAAGTCCAAGAGAGACGGTCCCTACCCAACAGCGGGCTCACATTCATTCCTTCATTCATTCAATCGTATTTATTGAGTGCTTACTGCGTGCAGAGCACCGGACTAAGCGCTTGGGAAGTCCAAGTCAGCCACATATAGAGACGGGCCCTACTCAACAATGGGCTCACATTCATTCATTCCTTCATTCATTCATTCAATCGTATTTATTGAGCACTTACTGAGTGCAGAGCACCGCACTAAGCGCTTGGGAAGTACAAGTTGGCAACATATAGAGACGGTCCCTACCCAACAATGGGCTCACATTCATTCATTCCTTCATTCATTCATTCAATCGTATTTATTGAGCGCTTACTGCGTGCAGAGCACCGGACTAAGCGCTTGGGAAGTCCAAGTCGGCCACATATAGAGACGGTCCCTACCCAACAATGGGCTCACATTCATTCATTCCTTCATTCATTCCTTCAATCGCATTTATTGAGCGCTCACTGCGTGCAGAGCACCGGACTAAGCGCTTGGGAGTCCAAGTCGGCCACATATAAAGACAGTCCCTACCCAACAATGGGCTCACATTCATTCATTCCTTCATTCATTCAACTGTATTTATTGAGCACTTACTGCGTGCAGAGCACTGGACTAAGCGCTTGGGAAGTCCAAGTTGGCAACACCTAGAGACAGTCCCTACCCAATGGCGGGCTCACAGTCTAGAAGGGGGAGACAGATGACAAAACCAAACATATTAACAAAATCAAATAAATAGAATAAATATGTACAAGTAAAATCAATAAATGGAGTAATGAATGTGTATGAAGACTGTGAGCCCCACCTGGGACAACCTGATCACCTCGTCTCTACCCCAGCTCTTAGAACAGTGCCTGGCACGTAGTAAGCGCTTAACAAATACCATCTCCCCTTCTAGACTGTGAGCCCGCTGTTGGGTAGGGACTGTCTCTATATGTTGCCGACTTAGACTTCCCGAGCGCTTAGTACAGTGCTCTGCACACAGTAAGTGCTCAATAAGTATGACTGACTGACTGACTGAATGAATGAATGGTATTCCAGGGGCTCGGGGAGAGGTGAAGCAACTTTCCCAGGGTCACCCAGCTGACTGTGAGCCCACCTTTGGGTAGGGACCGTCTCTAGATGTTGCCAACTTGGACTTCCCAAGTGCTTAGTCCAGTGCTCTGCACACAGGAAGCGCTCAATAAATACGATGGAATGAATGAATGGTGTTCCAGGGGCTCGGGGAGAGGGCATCCAGACTGTGAGCCCGCTGTTGGGTAGGGACCATCTCTAGATGTTGCCAACTTGGACTTCCCAAGCGCTTAGTCCAGTGCTCTGCACACAGTAAGCACTCAAGAAATACGACTGACTGAATGAATGAATATTTATTACTCTATTTTACTTGTCCATATTTACTATTCTATTTCTTTTATTTTGTTAATATTAATAATAATAATGGCATTTATTAAGTGCTTACTATGTGCAAAGCACTGTTCTAAGCGCTGGGGAGGTTACAAGGTGATCAGGTTGTCCCATGGGGGGGCTCCCAGTCTTAATCCCCATTTTACAGATGAGGTAACTGAGGCCCAGAGAAGCGAAGTGACTTGCCCAAAGTCACACAGCTGACAAGTGGCGGAGCCGGGATTTGAACCCCTGACCTCTGACTCCAAAGCCTGGGCTCTTTCCACTGAGCCACGCTGCTTCTCAATAAATTCAATAAGTATGAATGAATGAATGAAGCGATGGAGCCGGAATTTGAACCCATGACCTCTGACTGCAGAGCCCGGGCTCTTTCCACTGAGCTATGATGGCTCAATGGAAAGAGCATGGGCTTTGGAGTCAGAGGTCATGGGTTCAAATCCCAGCTCTGCCAACTGTCAGCTGTGTGACTTTGGGCAAGTCACTTCACTTCTCTGGGCCTCAGTTACCTCATCTGTAAAATGGGGATTAAGATTGTGAGCCCCACGTGGAGCAACCTGATCGCCTTGTATTCCCCCCCCAGCACTTAGAACAGTGCTTTGCACATAGTAAGCACTTAACAAATACCATCATTATATTGAGAAGCAGCGTGGCTCAGTGGAAAGAGCCCGGGCTTTGGAGTCAGAGGTCAGGGGTTCGAATCCCAACTCTGCCACATGTCTGCTGTGTGACCTTGGACAAGTCACTTAACTTCTCTGAGCCTCAGTTACCTCATCTGTAAAATGGGGATTAAGACTGTGAACCCCACATGGGACAACCTGATCACTTTGTATCCCTCCCAGCGCTTAGAACAGTGCTTTGCACATAGTAAGCGCTTAACAAATGCCAACATTGTTATTATTGTTATATATAGCAATAATTCTATTTATTCTGACGGTATTGACACCTGTCTACTTGTTTGGTTTTCTTGTCTGCCCCCACCACTTCTAGACTGAGGAAATTTAGTAGTACTACTACTAATATTCATTCATTCAATCGTCTTTATTGAGCGCTATCAATCAATCAATCGTATTTATTGAGCGCTTACTATGTGCAGAGCACTGGACTAAGCGCTTGGGAAGTCCAAGTTGGCAACATATAGAGACGGTCCCTACCCAACAGTGGGCTCACAGTCTAGAAGAATGATGGTATTTATTTGTTAAGCGTCTACTAAGCGCCAAGAGCTGTTCTAAGCACTGGGGTGGATTCATTCATTCATTCAATCAATCGTATTTATTGAGCGCTTACTGTGTGCAGAGCACTGGACTAAGCGCCTGGGAAGTCCAAGTTGGCAACATCTAGAGACGGTCCCTACCCAACAGCGGGCTCACAGGCTAGAAGAACGACGGTATTTGTTAAGCGTTTACTAAGTGCCAAGAACTTAGGGTGGATTCATTCATTCAATCGTATTTATTGAGCGCTTCCTGTTTGCAGAGCACCGTACTAAGCGCTTGGGAAGTCCAAGTTGGCATCATCTAGAGACGGTCCCTACCCAACAGCGGGCTCACAGTCTAGAAGAACGATAATAATGGCATTTATTAAAGCCGAGCGGCTTTTTGGAGGGGGTGGGCGCGCGGGTGGGGGTCCTCACCTGCCTCCTTTCCACGTCCCCGTCGTCGCCGTTGACCTGGAGGGTGTAGTGGACGGCGGGGAGCCAGGGGGCCCAGAGCCCCAGCGCCAACAGACCCCCGGAGATCAGGTAGCGCATAATCCATAGCCCAAACTGGACCTGGGAGCGGGGCCCGCAGCGGGCAGAGCACAGGGGCGTTACACAAAGCCGGACTCTCCCACACCCTCCGCTTGAGAGCCGTCCATCACATCGCCCCCTCCTCCCTCCCCTGGCTGCTCTCCTCCTCCTCCTCAATCAATCAATCGTATTTATTGAGCGCTTCCTATGTGCAGAGCACTGGACTAAGCGCTTGGGAAGTCCAAGTTGGCAACATCTAGAGACAGTCCCTACCCAACGGTGGGCTCTACAGTCATTCATTCAATCGGATTTATTGAGCGCTTCCTGCGTGCATGGCGCTGGACTAATCAATCAATCAATCAATCGTATTTATTGAGCGCTTCCTGTGCGCAGAGCACTGGACTAAGCGCTTGGGAAGTCCAAGTTGGCAACACGGAGCGACGGTCCCTACCCGACAGTGGGCTCCACAGTCATTCATTCAATCGGATTTATTGAGCGCTTCCTGTGTGCACGGCGCTGGACTAATCAATCAATCGTATTTATTGAGCGCTCACTGTGTGCAGAGCACTGGACTAAGCGCTTGGGAAGTCCAAGTTGGCAACATCTAGAGACAGTCCCTTCCCAACGGCGGGCTCCACGGTCATTCATTCATTCGGATTTATTGAGCGCTTCCTGTGTGCAGAGCGCTGGACTAAGCGCTTGGGAAGTCCATCTAGAGACGGTCCCTACCCAACGGCGGGCTCACAGGCTATAAGGGGGAGATTCATTCAATTGTATTTATTGAGCGCTTACTGTGTGCAGAGCACTGGACTAATCAATCAATCAATCATTATCGTATTTATTGAGCGCTGACTGTGTGCAGAGCACTGTACTAAGCGCTTGGGAAGTACAAGTCGGCAACATAGAGAGACGGTCCCTACCCAACAGCGGGCTCACAGTCTAGAAGGAGGGGATTCATTCAATCATATTTATTGAGCGCTTCCTGTGTGCAGAGCACTGGACTAAGCGCTTGGGAAGTCCAAGTTGGCAACATCTAGAGACGTCCACCTGTATATATGTTTGTACATATTTATTACTCTATTTATTTATTTTACTTGTGCATATCTATTCTATTTATTTTATTTTGTTAATACGTTTGGTTTTGTTGTCTGTCTCCCCCTTCTAGACTGTGAGCCCACTGTTGGGTAGGGACCGTCTCTAGATGTGGCCAGCTGGGACTTCCCAAGCGCTTAGTACAGTGCTCTGCACCCAGTAAGCGCTCAATAAAGACGATTTATTGATTGATTGATCCCTACCCAACAGCAGGCTCACAGTCTAGAAGGGGGAGACGGACAACAGGACAAGACATATTAACAAAATAAAATAAATGGAATAAATTTGTACAAATAAAATAGAGTAATAAATACGTACAAACATATATACACCAATCAATCGTATTTACTGAGCGCTTACTGTGTGCAGAGCACTGGACTAAGCGCTTGGGAAGTCCAAGTTGGCAACATATAGAGATGGTCCCTACCCAACAGTGGGCTTACAGTCTAGAAGACTATATATACATATATACAGGTACAAACATATATACATCAATCAATCATATTTATTGAGCGTTTACTGTGTGCAGAGCACTGTATAAAGCGCTTGGGAAGTACAATTTGGCAACATATAGAGACGGTCCCTACCCAACAGTGGGCTCACAGTCTAGAAGACTATATATACATATATACAGGTACAAACATAGTTACATCAATCAATCGTATTTATTGAGCGCTTACTGTGTGCAGAGCACTGTACTAAGCGCTTGGGAAGTCCCAGCTGGCAACATATAGAGACAGTCCTTACCCAACAGTGGGCTCACAGTCTAGAAGACTATATATACAGGTTTTGAATGCTCTGCACACAGTAAGCGCTCAATAAACACAATTGAATCATCATCATCATCATCAATCGTATTTATTGAGCGCTTACTGTGTGCAAAGCACTGTACTAAGCGCTTGGGCAGTCCCAGCTGGCAACATATAGAGACAGTCCTTACCCAACAGTGGGCTCACAGTCTAGAAGACTATATATACAGGTTTTGAATGCTCTGCACACAGTAAGCGCTCAATAAACACAATTGAATCATCATCATCATCATCAATCGTATTTATTGAGCGCTTACTGTGTGCAGAGCACTGTACTAAGCGCTTGGGAAGTCCAAGTTGGCAACATCTAGAGACGGTCCCTACCCAACGGTGGGCTCACAGTCTAAAAGGGGGAGACGGAGAACAAAACCAAACGTACTCACAAAATAAAATAAATAGAATAGATAGGTACAAGTAAAATAGAGTAATAAATACGTACAAACATCTATACATCTATACAGGTGCTGTGAATTGAATGAATGAATGTGCCAGGCACTGTACTAAGCGCTGGGGTGGAAACAAGCAACTTATAGAGACGGTCCCTACCCTACAGTGGGCTCACAGTCTAGAAGACTATATATACAGGTTGTGAATGCTCTGCACACAGTGGGCGCTCAATAAATACAATTGAATGAATGACTGTGCCAGGCACTGTACTAAGCGCTGGGGTGGAAACAAGCAAATCGGGTGGGACACGCAGTCCCTGTCCCACGTGGGGCTCACAGGCTCAGTCAGTCGTATTTGCTTAGTGGGTAGAGCCCGGGACTGTGAGCCCGCTGTTGGGCAGGGACCGTCTCTATGTGTTGCCAACTTGTCCTTCCCAAGCGCTCAGTCCAGTGCTCTGCACACAGTAAGCGCTCAATAAATACGATTGATTGATTGATTGATTAATCCCCATTTTACAGATGAGGGAACTGAGGCCCAGAGAAGTGAAGTGACTTGGCCAAAGTCACACAGCTGAAAATTTGCCCGCTGTCGGGTAGGGACCGTCTCTCTATGTTGCCAACTTGTCCTTCCCAAGCGCTTAGTCCAGTGCTCTGCACACAGTAAGCGCTCAATAAATACGATTGATTGATCCCCATTTTACAGATGAGGGAACTGAGGCCCAGAGAAGTGAAGTGACTTGCCCAAAGTCACACAGCTGAAAACTTGCCCGCTGTCGGGTAGGGACCGTCTCTCTATGTTGCCAACTTGGACTTCCCAAGTGCTTAGTCCAGTGCTCTGCACACAGTAAGCGCTCAATAAATACGATTGATTGATTGATTAATCCCCATTTTACAGATGAGGGAACTGAGGCCCAGAGAAGTGAAGTGACTTGCCCAAAGTCACACAGCTGAAAATTTGCCCGCTGTCAGGTAGGGACCGTCTCTCTATGTTGCCAACTTGTCCTTCCCAAGCGCTTAGTCCAGTGCTCTGCACACAGTAAGCGCTCAATAAATACGATTGATTGATTGACTGATTAATCCCCATTTTACAGATGAGGGAACTGAGGCCCAGAGAAGTGAAGTGACTTGCCCAAAGTCACACAGCTGAAAACTTGCCTGCTGTTGGGTAGGGACCGTCTCTCTATGTTGCCAGCTTGTCCTTCCCAAGTGCTTAGTCCAGTGCTCTGCACACAGTAAGCGCTCAATAAATACGATTGATTGATTGATTGATTAATCCCCATTTTACAGATGAGGGAACTGAGGCCCAGAGAAGTGATGTGACTTGCCCAAAGTCACACAGCTGAAAATTTGCCCGCTGTCGGGTAGGGACTTTCTCTCTATGTTGCCAATTTGTCCTTCCCAAGCGCTTAGTCCAGTGCTCTGCACACAGTAAGCGCTCAATAAATACGATTGATTGATTGATTGATTGATTAATCCCCATTTTACAGATGAGGGAACTGAGGCCCAGAGAAGTGAAGTGACTTGCCCAAAGTCACACAGCTGAAAATTTGCCCGCTGTCGGGTAGGGACCGTCTCTCTATGTTGCCAACTTGTCCTTCCCAAGCGCTTAGTCCAGTGCTCTGCACACAGTAAGCGCTCAATAAATACGATTGATTGATCCCCATTTTACAGATGAGGGAACTGAGGCCCAGAGAAGTGAAGTGACTTGCCCAAAGTCACACAGCTGAAAACTTGCCCGCTGTCGGGTAGGGACCGTCTCTCTATGTTGCCAACTTGTCCTTCCCAAGCGCTTAGTCCAGTGCTCTGCACACAGTAAGCGCTCAATAAATACGATTGATTGATCCCCATTTTACAGATGAGGGAACTGAGGCCCAGAGAAGTGAAGTGACTTGCCCAAAGTCACACAGCTGAAAATTTGCCCGCTGTCAGGTAGGGACCGTCTCTCTATGTTGCCAACTTGTCCTTCCCAAGCGCTTAGTCCAGTGCTCTGCACACAGTAAGCGCTCAATAAATACGATTGATTGATTGACTGATTAATCCCCATTTTACAGATGAGGGAACTGAGGCCCAGAGAAGTGAAGTGACTTGCCCAAAGTCACACAGCTGAAAACTTGCCTGCTGTTGGGTAGGGACCGTCTCTCTATGTTGCCAGCTTGTCCTTCCCAAGTGCTTAGTCCAGTGCTCTGCACACAGTAAGCGCTCAATAAATACGATTGATTGATTGATTGATTAATCCCCATTTTACAGATGAGGGAACTGAGGCCCAGAGAAGTGATGTGACTTGCCCAAAGTCACACAGCTGAAAATTTGCCCGCTGTCGGGTAGGGACTTTCTCTCTATGTTGCCAATTTGTCCTTCCCAAGCGCTTAGTCCAGTGCTCTGCACACAGTAAGCGCTCAATAAATACGATTGATTGATTGATTGATTGATTAATCCCCATTTTACAGATGAGGGAACTGAGGCCCAGAGAAGTGAAGTGACTTGCCCAAAGTCACACAGCTGAAAATTTGCCCGCTGTCGGGTAGGGACCGTCTCTCTATGTTGCCAACTTGTCCTTCCCAAGCGCTTAGTCCAGTGCTCTGCACACAGTAAGCGCTCAATAAATACGATTGATTGATTGATTGATTAATCCCCATTTTACAGATGAGGGAACTGAGGCCCAGAGAAGTGATGTGACTTGCCCAAAGTCACACAGCTGAAAATTTGCCCGCTGTCGGGTAGGGACTTTCTCTCTATGTTGCCAATTTGTCCTTCCCAAGCGCTTAGTCCAGTGCTCTGCACACAGTAAGCGCTCAATAAATACGATTGATTGATTGATTGATTGATTAATCCCCATTTTACAGATGAGGGAACTGAGGCCCAGAGAAGTGAAGTGACTTGCCCAAAGTCACACAGCTGAAAATTTGCCCGCTGTCGGGTAGGGACCGTCTCTCTATGTTGCCAACTTGTCCTTCCCAAGCGCTTAGTCCAGTGCTCTGCACACAGTAAGCGCTCAATAAATACGATTGATTGATTGATTGATTAATCCCCATTTTACAGATGAGGGAACTGAGGCCCAGAGAAGTGATGTGACTTGCCCAAAGTCACACAGCTGAAAATTTGCCCGCTGTCGGGTAGGGACTTTCTCTCTATGTTGCCAATTTGTCCTTCCCAAGCGCTTAGTCCAGTGCTCTGCACACAGTAAGCGCTCAATAAATACGATTGATTGATTGATTGATTGATTAATCCCCATTTTACAGATGAGGGAACTGAGGCCCAGAGAAGTGAAGTGACTTGGCCAAAGTCACACAGCTGAAAATTTGCCCGCTGTCGGGTAGGGACCGTCTCTCTATGTTGCCAACTTGTCCTTCCCAAGCGCTTAGTCCAGTGCTCTGCACACAGTAAGCGCTCAATAAATACGATTGATTGATTGATTGATTAATCCCCATTTTACAGATGAGGGAACTGAGGCCCAGAGAAGTGATGTGACTTGCCCAAAGTCACACAGCTGAAAATTTGCCCGCTGTCGGGTAGGGACTTTCTCTCTATGTTGCCAATTTGTCCTTCCCAAGCGCTTAGTCCAGTGCTCTGCACACAGTAAGCGCTCAATAAATACGATTGATTGATTGATTGATTGATTAATCCCCATTTTACAGATGAGGGAACTGAGGCCCAGAGAAGTGAAGTGACTTGCCCAGAGTCACACAGCTGAAAATTTGCCCGCTGTTGGGTAGGGACCGTCTCTCTATGTTGCCAACTTGTCCTTCCCAAGCGCTCAGTCCAGTGCTCTGCACACAGTAAGCGCTCAATAAATACGATTGATTGATTGATTGATTAATCCCCCATTTTACAGATGAGGGAACTGAGGCCCAGAGAAGTGAAGTGACTTGCCCAAAGTCACACAGCTGAAAACTTGCCCGCTGTCGGGTAGGGACCGTCTCTCTATGTTGCCAACTTGTCCTTCCCAAGCGCTTAGTCCAGTGCTCTGCACACAGTAAGCGCTCAATAAATACGATTGATTGATTGATTGATTAATCCCCATTTTACAGATGAGGGAACTGAGGCCCAGAGAAGTGAAGTGACTTGGCCAAAGTCACACAGCTGAAAATTTGCCCGCTGTCAGGTAGGGACCGTCTCTCTATGTTGCCAACTTGTCCTTCCCAAGCGCTTAGTCCAGTGCTCTGCACACAGTAAGTGCTCAATAAATACGATTGATTGATTGATTGATTAATCCCCATTTTACAGATGAGGGAACTGAGGCCCAGAGAAGTGAAGTGACTTGGCCAAAGTCACACAGCTGAAAATTTGCCCGCTGTCGGGTAGGGACCGTCTCTCTATGTTGCCAACTTGTCCTTCCCAAGCGCTTAGTCCAGTGCTCTGCACACAGTAAGCGCTCAATAAATACGATTGACTGATTGATTGATTAATCCCCATTTTACAGATGAGAGTCCAGTGCTCTGCACACAGTAAGCGTTCAATCAATACGATTGAATGAATGAATTGGCAGAGCCGGGATCTGACTCCAAAGCTGCCAACTTGTCCTTCCCAAGCGCTTAGTCCAGTGCTCTGCACGCAGTAAGTGCTCAATAAATACGATTGAATGAATGAACCAATGGTCTGGCGGAGCCGGGATCTGACTCCAAAGCTGTCAACTTGTCCTTCCCAAGCGCTTAGTCCAGTGCTCTGCCCGCAGTAAGCGCTCAATAAGTACGATTGAATGAATGAACGAATGAACTGGCAGAGCCGGGATCTGACTCCAAAGCTACCAACTTGTCCTTCCCAAGCGCTTAGTCCAGTGCTCTGCACGCAGTAAGCGCTCAATAAATACGATTGAATGAATGAATAAATGCATATGTTGCCAACTTGGACTTCCCAAGCGCTTAGTCCAGTGCTCTGCACGCAGTAAGCGCTCAATAAGTACGATTGAATGAATGAACGAATGAACTGGCAGAGCCGGGATCTGACTCCAAAGCTACCAACTTGTCCTTCCCAAGCGCTTAGTCCAGTGCTCTGCACGCAGTAAGCGCTCAATAAATACGATTGAATGAATGAATAAATAAATGCATATGTTGCCAGCTTGTACTTCCCAAGCGCTTAGTCCAGTGCTCTGCACACAGTAAGCGCTCAATAAATACGATTGAATGAATGAACGAATGGACTGGCGGAGCCGGGATCCGACTCCAAAGCTGCCAACTTGTCCTTCCCAAGCGCTTAGTCCAGTGCTCTGCACACAGTAAGCGCTCAATAAATACGATTGAATGAATGAATAAATAAATGCATATGTTGCCAGCTTGGACTTCCCAAGTGCTTAGTCCAGTGCTCTGCCCGCAGTAAGCGCTCAATAAGTACGATTGAATGAATGAACGAATGAACTGGCAGAGCCGGGATCTGACTCCAAAGCTACCAACTTGTCCTTCCCAAGCGCTTAGTCCAGTGCTCTGCACGCAGTAAGCGCTCAATAAATACGATTGAATGAATGAATAAATAAATGCATATGTTGCCAGCTTGTACTTCCCAAGCGCTTAGTCCAGTGCTCTGCACACAGTAAGCGCTCAATAAATACGATTGAATGAATGAACGAATGGACTGGCGGAGCCGGGATCCGACTCCAAAGCTGCCAACTTGTCCTTCCCAAGCGCTTAGTCCAGTGCTCTGCACACAGTAAGCGCTCAATAAATACGATTGAATGAATGAATAAATAAATGCATATGTTGCCAGCTTGGACTTCCCAAGCGCTTAGTCCAGTGCTCTGCACGCAGTAAGCGCTCAATAAGTACGATTGAATGAATGAACGAATGAACTGGCAGAGCTGGGATCTGACTCCAAAGCTGCCAACTTGTCCTTCCCAAGCGCTTAGTCCAGTGCTCTGCACACAGTAAGCGCTCAATAAATACGATTGAATGAATGAATAAATAAATGCATATGTTGCCAGCTTGGACTTCCCAAGCGCTTAGTCCAGTGCTCTGCACGCAATAAGCGCTCAATAAATACGATTGAATGAATGAACGAATGAACTGGCAGAGCCGGGATCTGACTCCAAAGCTACCAACTTGTCCTTCCCAAGCGCTTAGTCCAGTGCTCTGCACGCAATAAGCGCTCAATAAATACGACTGAATGAATGAACAGTGCTCTGCCAATTTGTACTTCCCAAGTGCTTAGTACAGTGCTCTGCACATAGTAAGCACTCAATAAATACGATTGATGATGATGATGATGATGATGGAGCCGGGATCTGACTCCAAAGCTACCAACTTGTCCTTCCCAAGCGCTTAGTCCAGTGCTCGGCACGCAGTAAGCGCTCAATAAATACGATTGAATGAATGAACTGGCGGAGCCGGGATCCGACTCCAAAGCCTGGGCTCTTCCCCTCTCTCGCAGCCTGGAATAATAATAATAATAATAATGGCATTTATTAAGCGCTTACTATGTGCAAAGCACTGTTCTAAGCACTGGGGAGGTGATAAAGTTGTCCCACAGGGGGGCTCACAGGCTCAGTGGAAAGAGCCCGGGCTTTGGAGTCAGAGGTCATGGGTTCGAATCCCACCTCCGCCACATGTCTGCTGTGTGACCTTGGGCAAGTCACTGAACTTCTCTGAGCCTCAGTTACCCCATCTGTAAAATGGGGATTAAGACTGTGAGCCCCATGCGGGACAACTTGATCACCTTGTATCCCCCCCCAGCGCTTAGAACAGTGCTTTGCACATAGTAAGCGCTTAAAAAATGCCATTATTATTATTATTAAGGGATATATGTTGCCAACTTGTACTTCCCAAGCGCTTAGTCCAGTGCTCTGCACACAGTAAGCGCTCAATAAATACGATTGATTGATTGATTAAGGGAACTGAGGTGCAGAGAAGTGAAGTCACACAACTGTCACTTGGCAGAGCTGGGATTTGAACCCACGACCCCCGACCCCAAAGCCCGGGCTCTTTCCACTGAGCCACGCTGCTTCTCTAAGCAGCCCGGGCTTGTTTGTGGGGAGGAGTTTTTATTTGAGAAGCAGCGCGGCTCAGTGGAAAGAGCCTGGGCTTTGGAGTCAGAGGTCATGGGTTCGAGTCCCAGCTCCGCCACTGGTCTGCTGTGTGACTTTGGGCCAGTCACTTCACTTCTCTGGGCCTCAGTGACCTCATCTGGAAAATGGGGATTAAAACTGTGAGCTCCCCGTGGGCCAACCTGATCACCTTGTAACCTCCCCAGCGCTTAGAACAGTGCTTTGCACATAGAAAGCGCTTAATAAATGCCATCATCATCATTATTATTATGTCTGCTGTGTGACCTTGGGCAAGTCACTTCACTTCTCGGAGCCTCAGTTCCCTCATCTGTAAAATGGGGATGATGGCTGTAAGCCCCCGTGGGACAACCTGATCACCTTGTATTCCCCCCCGCCCAGCGCTTAGAACAGTGCTTCGCATATAGTAAGCGCTTAACAAATGCCATCGTTATTATTATTATTATGTCTGCTGTGTGACCTTGAGCAAGTCACTTCACTTCTCGGAGCCTCAGTTCCCTCATCTGGAAAATGGGGATGATGGCTGTGAGCCCCCCGTGGGACAACCTGATTACCTTGTATCCCCCCCCAGTGCTTAGAACAGTTCTTTGCACATAGTAAGCGCTTAACAAATGCCATCATCATTATTATTATTGTCTGCTGTGTGACCTTGGGCAAGTCACTTCACTTCTTGGAGCCTCAGTTCCCTCATCTGTAAAATGGGGATGATGGCTGTGAGCCCCCCGTGGGACAACCTGATCACCCTGTCTCCCCCCCCAGCGCTTAGAACAGTGCTGGGCACATAGTAAGCGCTGAACAAATGCCATCATTATTATTATTATTATTATGTCTGCTGTGCGACCTTGGGCAAGTCACGCTGAGAACAGTGCTGGGCACATAGTAAGCGCTGAACAAATGCCATCGTTATTATTATTATTATTATGTCTGCTGTGTGACCTTGGGCAAGTCACGCTGAGAACAGTGCTGGGCACATAGTAAGCGCTGAAGAATGCCATCATTATTATTATTATTATTATGTCTGCTGTGCAACCTTGGGCAAGTCACGCTGAGAACAGTGCTGGGCACATAGTAAGTGCTGAACAAATGCCATCGTCATTATTATTATTATTATGATGTCTGCTGTGCGACCTTGGGCAAGTCACGCTGAGAACAGTGCTGGGCACATAGTAAGCGCTTAACAAATGCCATCGTTATTATTATTATTATTATTATGTCTGCTGTGTGACCTTGGGCAAGTCACGCTGAGAACAGTGCTGGGCACATAGTAAGCGCTTAACAAATGCCATCATTATTATTATGATGTCTGCTGTGCGACCTTGGGCAAGTCACGCTGAGAACAGTGCTGGGCACATAGTAAGCGCTGAACAAATGCCATCATCATTATTATTATTATTATTATGTCTGCTGTGCGACCTTGGGCAAGTCACGCTGAGAACAGTGCTGGGCACATAGTAAGCGCTGAACAAATGCCATCATTATTATTATTATTACTATGTCTGCTGTGCGACCTTGGGCAAGTCACGCTGAGAACAGTGCTGGGCACATAGTAAGCGCTGAAGAATGCCATCATTATTATTATTATTACGATGTCTGCTGTGCGACCTTGGGCAAGTCACGCTGAGAACAGCGCTGGGCACATAGTAAGCGCTGAACAAATGCCATCGTCATTATTATTATTATTATGATGTCTGCTGTGCGACCTTGGGCAAGTCACGCTGAGAACAGTGCTGGGCACATAGTAAGCGCTGAACAAATGCCATCATTATTATTATTATTATGTCTGCTGTGCGACCTTGGGCAAGTCACGCTGAGAACAGTGCTGGGCACATAGTAAGCGCTGAACAAATGCCATCATTATTATTATTATTATTATGTCTGCTGTGCGACCTTGGGCAAGTCACGCTGAGAACAGTGCTGGGCACATAGTAAGCGCTGAACAAATGCCATCGTTATTATTATTATTATTATGTCTGCTGTGTGACCTTGGGCAAGTCACGCTGAGAACAGTGCTGGGCACATAGTAAGCGCTGAAGAATGCCATCATTATTATTATTATTATTATGTCTGCTGTGCAACCTTGGGCAAGTCACGCTGAGAACAGTGCTGGGCACATAGTAAGCGCTGAACAAATGCCATCGTCATTATTATTATTATTATGATGTCTGCTGTGCGACCTTGGGCAAGTCACGCTGAGAACAGTGCTGGGCACATAGTAAGCGCTTAACAAATGCCATCGTTATTATTATTATTATTATTATGTCTGCTGTGTGACCTTGGGCAAGTCACGCTGAGAACAGTGCTGGGCACATAGTAAGCGCTTAACAAATGCCATCATTATTATTATGATGTCTGCTGTGCGACCTTGGGCAAGTCACGCTGAGAACAGTGCTGGGCACATAGTAAGCGCTGAACAAATGCCATCATCATTATTATTATTATTATTATGTCTGCTGTGCGACCTTGGGCAAGTCACGCTGAGAACAGTGCTGGGCACATAGTAAGCGCTGAACAAATGCCATCATTATTATTATTATTACTATGTCTGCTGTGCGACCTTGGGCAAGTCACGCTGAGAACAGTGCTGGGCACATAGTAAGCGCTGAAGAATGCCATCATTATTATTATTATTACGATGTCTGCTGTGCGACCTTGGGCAAGTCACGCTGAGAACAGTGCTGGGCACATAGTAAGCGCTTAACAAATGCCATCATCATTATTATTATTATTATGATGTCTGCTGTGCGACCTTGGGCAAGTCACGCTGAGAACAGTGCTGGGCACATAGTAAGCGCTGAACAAATGCCATCATCATTATTATTATTATTATGATGTCTGCTGTGCGACCTTGGGCAAGTCACGCTGAGAACAGTGCTGGGCACATAGTAAGCGCTGAACAAATGCCATCATCATTATTATTATTATTATTATGTCTGCTGTGCGACCTTGGGCAAGTCACGCTGAGAACAGCGCTGGGCACACAGTAAGCGCTGAACAAATGCCATCATCATTATTATTATTATTACTATGTCTGCTGTGCGACCTTAGGCAAGTCACGCTGAGAACAGTGCTGGGCACATAGTAAGCGCTGAACAAATGCCATCGTCATTATGATTATTATTATTATGTCTGCTGTGCGACCTTGGGCAAGTCACGCTGAGAACAGTGCTGGGCACATAGTAAGCGCTGAACAAATGCCATCGTCATTATTATTATTATTATGATGTCTGCTGTGCGACCTTGGGCAAGTCACACTGAGAACAGTGCTGGGCACATAGTAAGCGCTGAACAAATGCCATCGTTATTATTATTATTATTCTTATTATTATGTCTGCTGTGCGACCTTGGGCAAGTCACGCTGAGAACAGTGCTGGGCACATAGTAAGCGCTGAACAAATGCCATCGTTATTATTATTATTATTATGTCTGCTGTGCGACCTTGGGCAAGTCACGCTGAGAACAGTGCTGGGCACATAGTAAGCGCTCATCATTATTATTATTATTGTCTGCTGTGCGAGCTTGGGCAAGTCACGCTGAGAACAGCGCTGGGCACATAGTAAGCGCTGAACAAATGCCATCGTCATTATTATTATTATTATGATGTCTGCTGTGCGACCTTGGGCAAGTCACGCTGAGAACAGCGCTGGGCACATAGTAAGCGCTGAACAAATGCCATCATCATTATTATTATTATTATGATGTCTGCTGTGCAACCTTGGGCAAGTCACGCTGAGAACAGTGCTGGGCACATAGTAAGCGCTGAACAAATGCCATCATTATTATTATTATTATGTCTGCTGTGCGACCTTGGGCAAGTCACGCTGAGAACAGTGCTGGGCACATAGTAAGCGCTGAACAAATGCCATCATTATTATTATTATTATGTCTGCTGTGCGACCTTGGGCAAGTCACGCTGAGAACAGTGCTGGGCACATAGTAAGCGCTCATCATTATTATTATTATTGTCTGCTGTGCGACCTTGGGCAAGTCACGCTGAGAACAGTGCTGGGCACATAGTAAGCGCTGAACAAATGCCATCGTCATTATTATTATTATTATGATGTCTGCTGTGCGACCTTGGGCAAGTCACGCTGAGAACAGCGCTGGGCACATAGTAAGCGCTGAACAAATGCCATCGTTATTATTATTATTATTATGTCTGCTGTGCGACCTTGGGCAAGTCACGCTGAGAACAGTGCTGGGCACATAGTAAGCGCTTAACAAATGCCATCATTATTATTATTATTGTCTGCTGTGCGACCTTGGGCAAGTCACGCTGAGAACAGTGCTGGGCACATAGTAAGCGCTGAACAAATGCCATCGTCATCATTATTATTATTATTATGATGTCTGCTGTGCGACCTTGGGCAAGTCACGCTGAGAACAGCGCTGGGCACATAGTAAGCGCTGAACAAATGCCATCGTCATTATTATTATTATTATGATGTCTGCTGTGCGACCTTGGGCAAGTCACGCTGAGAACAGTGCTGGGCACATAGTAAGCGCTGAACAAATGCCATCATCATTATTATTATTATTATTATGTCTGCTGTGCGACCTTGGGCAAGTCACGCTGAGAACAGCGCTGGGCACATAGTAAGCGCTGAACAAATGCCATCATCATTATTATTATTATTATTATTATGTCTGCTGTGCGACCTTGGGCAAGTCACGCTGAGAACAGTGCTGGGCACATAGTAAGCGCTGAACAAATGCCATCGTCATTATTATTATTATTATGATGTCTGCTGTGCGACCTTGGGCAAGTCACACTGAGAACAGTGCTGGGCACATAGTAAGCGCTGAACAAATGCCATCGTTATTATTATTATTATTCTTATTATTATGTCTGCTGTGCGACCTTGGGCAAGTCACGCTGAGAACAGTGCTGGGCACATAGTAAGCGCTGAACAAATGCCATCGTCATTATTATTATTATTATGATGTCTGCTGTGCGACCTTGGGCAAGTCACGCTGAGAACAGTGCTGGGCACATAGTAAGCGCTGAACAAATGCCATCGTCATTATTATTATTATTCTTATTATTATGTCTGCTGTGCGACCTTGGGCAAGTCACGCTGAGAACAGTGCTGGGCACATAGTAAGCGCTGAACAAATGCCATCATTATTATTATTATTATGTCTGCTGTGCGACCTTGGGCAAGTCACGCTGAGAACAGTGCTGGGCACATAGTAAGCGCTCATCATTATTATTATTATTGTCTGCTGTGCGACCTTGGGCAAGTCACGCTGAGAACAGCGCTGGGCACATAGTAAGCGCTGAACAAATGCCATCGTCATTATTATTATTATTATGATGTCTGCTGTGCGACCTTGGGCAAGTCACGCTGAGAACAGCGCTGGGCACATAGTAAGCGCTGAACAAATGCCATCGTTATTATTATTATTATTATGTCTGCTGTGCGACCTTGGGCAAGTCACGCTGAGAACAGTGCTGGGCACATAGTAAGCGCTTAACAAATGCCATCATTATTATTATTATTGTCTGCTGTGCGACCTTGGGCAAGTCACGCTGAGAACAGTGCTGGGCACATAGTAAGCGCTGAACAAATGCCATCGTCATCATTATTATTATTATTATGATGTCTGCTGTGCGACCTTGGGCAAGTCACGCTGAGAACAGCGCTGGGCACATAGTAAGCGCTGAACAAATGCCATCATCATTATTATTATTATTATGATGTCTGCTGTGCGACCTTGGGCAAGTCACGCTGAGAACAGTGCTGGGCACATAGTAAGCGCTGAACAAATGCCATCATTATTATTATTATTATGTCTGCTGTGCGACCTTGGGCAAGTCACGCTGAGAACAGTGCTGGGCACATAGTAAGCGCTGAACAAATGCCATCATTATTATTATTATTATGTCTGCTGTGCGACCTTGGGCAAGTCACGCTGAGAACAGTGCTGGGCACATAGTAAGCGCTCATCATTATTATTATTATTGTCTGCTGTGCGACCTTGGGCAAGTCACGCTGAGAACAGTGCTGGGCACATAGTAAGCGCTGAACAAATGCCATCGTCATTATTATTATTATTATGATGTCTGCTGTGCGACCTTGGGCAAGTCACGCTGAGAACAGCGCTGGGCACATAGTAAGCGCTGAACAAATGCCAGCGTTATTATTATTAAGTCACCCAGCTGTCACCTGGCAGAGCCGGGATTAGAACCCACGACCCCTGACCCCATTCCCCCGAGCCCCGCTGCCCCTCCCCGGGCTCGGCGCCCAGTACACGGGGGCTGGGGTGGCCGCCCACCTTCTGCAGGGGGTCCCTCCGGCCCCACCACCACAGCGGGCTGTTCCAGCCCAGCAGGGCCAGGTTCTCCCCGGCGAAGGCGGCGGCCCAGAGCAGCAGCAGGCCGGGGCCGTGCCCGGGGGGCCGGGCCCCCCGCCGGGCCCGGCCCCGCTCCAGGAGCAGCACCCCCAGCCCCCCGGCCCCGGCCGCCGCCTCCAGGACGGCCCCCAGGGTGGCGAAGCCGGGCAGCGGGGCCCCGGAGGCCGGCCGGGCGGCCAGGCCGGCCAAGGGCAGGGCGGCCTGCGAGGTGGCCAGCAGCAGCTGCAGCGGGCCCGGGCGCGGGCGGGGATCGGCCGGCCGGGCTATGTGCTGGACGGCGGCCAGGCCCGCCAGGCCCAGCAGCAGGGCGGGCTCCAGGGTGAAGAAGAAGCAGGGAGTCGGGCCGCCCCGGTGCCACGTCGGCCCCGCCGGGCCCTCCGACCCGCAGTAGCCGTCCATGGTCGCGGCCGTGCCCTGTGGCGGGGGGGAGGAAACGAAAGATCAATCAGCCAATCAATCAATCGATCAATGTATATATATGTTTGCACATATTACTCTATCATCAAGCGTATTTATTGAGCGCTTCCTGTGTGCATTTACTATCTTACTTCTCTTACTTGTACCTATCTATTCCATTTATTTTATTTTGTCAGGGTGTTTGGTTTTGTCGTCCGTCTCCCCCTTTTAGCCTGTGAATAGTTATTACTCTATCATCAATCGTATTTATTGAGCGCTTACTGTGTGCAGAGCACTGGACTAAGCGCTTACTATCTTACTTGTACCTATCCTATTTATTTTGTCAGGATGTTTGGTTTTGTTGTCCGTCTCCCCCTTTTAGCCTGTGAATAGTTACTACTCTATCATCAATCGTATTTATTGAGCACTTACTGTGTGCACTGGACTAAGCGCTTACTATCTTACTTATCTTACTTGTACCTATCTATTCCATTTATTTTATTTTGTCAGGATGTTTGGTTTTGTCGTCCGTCTCCCCCTTTTAGCCTGTGAATAGTTATTACTCTATCATCAATCGTATTTATTGAGCGCTTACTGTGTGCAGAGCAGTGGACTAAGCGCTTACTATCTTACTTGTACCTATCTATTCTATTTATTTTGTCAGGATGTTTGGTTTTGTTGTCCGTCTCCCCCTTTTAGCCTGTGAATAGTTATTACTCTATCAGCAATCGTATTTATTGAGCGCTTACTGTGTGCAGAGCAGTGGACTAAGCGCTTACTATCTTACTTGTACCTATCTATTCTATTTATTTTGTCAGGATGTTTGGTTTTGTTGTCCGTCTCCCCCTTTTAGCCTGTGAATAGTTATTACTCTATCATCAATCGTATTTATTGAGCACTTACTGTGTGCACTGGACTAAGCGCTTACTATCTTACTTATCTTACTTGTACCTATCTATTCCATTTATTTTATTTTGTCAGGATGTTTGGTTTTGTTGTCCGTCTCCCCCTTTTAGCCTGTGAATAGTTATTACTCTATCATCAATCGTTTTTATTGAGCGCTTACTGTGTGCAGAGCACTGGACTAAGCGCTTACTATCTTACTTGTACCTATCTATTCTATTTATTTTGTCAGTATGTTTGGTTTTGTTGTCCATCTCCCCCTTTTAGCCTGTGAATAGTTACTACTCTATCATCAATCGTATTTATTGAGCGCTTACTGTGTGCACTGGACTAAGCGCTTACTATCTTACTTGTCTTACTTGTACCTATCTATTCCATTTATTTTATTTTGTCAGGATGTTTGGTTTTGTTGTCCGTCTCCCCCTTTTAGCCTGTGAATAGTTATTACTCTATCATCAATCGTATTTATTGAGCGCTTACTGTGTGCAGAGCACTGGACTAAGCGCTTACTATCTTACTTATCTTACTTGTACCTATCTATTCCATTTATTTTATTTTGTCAGGATGTTTGGTTTTGTTGTCCGTCTCCCCCTTTTAGCCTGTGAATAGTTATTACTCTATCACCAATTGTATTTATTGAGCGCTTACTGTGTGCAGAGCACTGGACTAAGCGCTTACTATCTTACTTATACCTATCTATTCTATTTATTTTATTTTGTCGGTATGTTTGGTTTAGCATTAACAAATACCATTATTATTATTATTATGTCTGCTGTGTGACCTTGGGCAAGTCATGCTGAGAACAGTGCTTGGCACATAGTAAGGGCTTAACAAATGCCAGCGCCCTTCTCCACGGGCTCGGCGTGATTACTCTATCATCAATACTCTAGATGATTATTCTATCATCAATCATATTTATTGAGCGCTTACTGTGTGCAGAGCACTGGACTAAGCGCTTACTAGCTTACTTATCTTACTTGTACCTATCTATTCTATTTATTTTATTTTGTCAGGGTGTTTGGTTTTGTCGTCCGTCTCCCCCTTTTAGCCTGTGAATAGTTATTACTCTATCATCAATCGTATTTATTGAGCGCTTACTGTGTGCACTGGACTAAGCGCTTACTATCTTACTTGTACCTATCTATTCTATTTATTTTGTCAGTATGTTTGGTTTTGTCGTCCGTCTCCCCCTTTTAGCCTGTGAGTAGTTATTACTCTATCAGCAATCGTATTTATTGAGCGCTTACTGTGTGCAGAGCACTGGACTAAGCGCTTACTATCTTACTTGTACCTATCTATTCTATTTATTTTGTCAGGATGTTTGGTTTTGTTGTCCGTCTCCCCCTTTTAGCCTGTGAATAGTTATTACTCTATCATCAATCGTATTTATTGAGCGCTTACTGTGTGCACTGCACTAAGCGTTTACTATCTTACTTATCTTACTTGTACCTATCTATTCCATTTATTTTATTTTGTCAGGATGTTTGGTTTTGTTGTCCGTCTCCCCCTTTTAGCCTGTGAATAGTTATTACTCTATCATCAATCGTATTTATTGAGCGCTTACTGTGTGCACCGTACTACGCGTTTACTATCTTACTTACTTATCTTACTTGTACCTATCTATTCCATTTATTCTATTTTGTCAGGATGTTTGGTTTTGTCGTCCGTCTCCCCCTTTAAGCCTGTGAATAGTTATTACTCTATCATCAATCGTATTTATTGAGCGCTTACTGTGTGCACTGGACTAAGCGCTTACTATCTTACTTATCTTACTTGTACCTATCTATTCCATTTATTTTATTTTGTCAGGATGTTTGGTTTTGTTGTCCGTCTCCCCCTTTTAGCCTGTGAATAGTTATTACTCTATCATCAATCGTATTTATTGAGCGCTTACTGTGTGCAGAGCAGTGGACTAAGCGCTTACTATCTTACTTGTACCTATCTATTCTATTTATTTTGTCAGTATGTTTGGTTTTGTTGTCCGTCTCCCCCTTTTAGCCTGTGAATAGTTATTACTCTATCATCAATCGTATTTATTGAGCGCTTACTGTGTGCACTAGACTAAGCGCTTACTATCTTACTTACTTAGCTTACTTGTACCTATCTATTCCATTTATTTTATTTTGTCAGGATGTTTGGTTTTGTTGTCCGTCTCCCCCTTTTAGCCTGTGAATATTTATTACTCTATCATCAATCGTATTTATTGAGCGCTTACTGTGTGCACTGGACTAAGCGCTTACTATCTTACTTACTTATCTTACTTGTACCTATCTATTCTATTTATTTTATTTTGTCAGGATGTTTGGTTTTGTTGTCTGTCTCCCCCTTTTAGACTGTGAGCCCACTGTTGGGTAGGGACTGTCTCTAGATGTTGCCAATTGGTACTTCCCAAGCGCTTAGTACAGTGCTCTGCACATAGTAAGCGCTCAATAAATACGATTGATGATGATTTATCTTACTGGTACCTATCTATTCTATTTATTTTACTTTGTCAGTATGTTTGGTTTTGTTGTCTGTCTCCCCCTTTTAGACTGTGAGCCCACTGTTGGGTAGGGACTGTCTCTATATGTTGCCAATTTGTGCTTCCCAAGCGCTTAGTACAGTGCTCTGCACATAGTAAGCGCTCAATAAATACAATTGATGATGATAATGATTTATCTTACTTGTACCTATCTATTCTATTTATTTTATTTTGTCAGTATGTTTGGTTTTGTTCTCCGTCTCCCCCTTTTAGCCTGTGAACCCGCTGTTGGGTAGGGACTGTCTCTAGATGTTGCCAACTTGGACTTCCCTCCTTCCCTTCCCTTCCCCACAGCACCTGTATAGATGTATATATGTTTGTACATATTTATTACTCTATTTATTTATTTATTTTACTTGTACATATCTATTCTATTTATTTTATTTTGTCAGTATGTTTGGTTTTGTTGTCTGTCTCCCCCTTTTAGACTGTGAGCCCGCTGTTGGGTAGGGACTGTCTCTAGATGTTGCCAACTTGGACTTCCCAAGTGCTTAGTCCAGTGCTCTGCACACAGTAAGCGCTCAATAAATACGATTGATGATGGTTGATGATGATGTTGGGTAGGAGACCGTCTCTAGATGTTCCAACTTGGACTTCCCAAGCGCTTAGGCCAGTGCTCTGCACACAGTAAGTGCTCAATAAATACGATTGATTGATTGATTGAGCGCTTACTGTGTGCAGAGCACCGGACTAAGCGCTTGGGAATGACAAGTTGGCAACATAGAATACAATTGATGGCGTTTGTTAGGGAGACATAAAAAGACGGTGGCATTTATCAATCAATCAATCATAGTTATTGAGCGCTTACTGTGTGCAGAGCACTGGACTAAGCGCTTTTGGAGGACAAGTTGGCAACATAGAATTGTATAAATAATTGTGTAATATAATATAAATAATTGTATAAATACAATTGATGGCATTTGTTAGGGAGATAGACGTAAAAAGACGGTGGCATTTATCTATCAATCAATCAATCGTATTTATTGAGAGCTTACTGTGTGCAGAGCACTGGACTAAGCGCTTGGGAAGGACAAGCTGGCAACATATAATTGTATAAATAATTATATAATATAATATATAATATAATATAATATCAATTGTATAAATACAATTGATGACGTTAGGGAGACATAAAAAGACGGTGGCATTTATCAATCAATCAATCAGTTGTATTTATTGAGCGCTTACTGTGTGCAGAGCACTGGACGAAGCTCTTGGGAAGGACAAATTGGAACCATATAATTGTATAAATAATTGTATAATATAATATATAATATAATATCAATTGTATAAATACAATTGATGGCGTTTGTTAGGGAGATAGAAATAAAATGATGGTGGCATTTATCAATCAATCAATCGTATTTACTGAGCGCTTACTGAAGGGCAGAGCACTGGACTAAGCACTTAGGGAGGACAAGTTGGCACCATATAATTGTATAAATAATTGTATAATATAATTTATAATATAATATCAATTGTATAAATACAATTGATGGCGTTTGCTAAGGAGATAGACATAAAAAGACGGTGGCATTTATCATTCAATCAATCGTATTTATTGAGCGCTTACTGTGTGCAGAGCACTGGACTAATCACTTGGGAAGGACAAGTTGGCACCATGTAATTGTATAAATTATTGTATAATATAATTTATAATATAATATCAATTGTATAAATACAATTGATGGCGTTTGCTAAGGAGATAGACATAAAAAGACGGTGGCATTTATCATTCAATCAATCGTATTTATTGAGTGCTTACTGTGTGCAGAGCACTGGACTAAGCACTTGGGAAGGACAAGTTGGCAACATGTAATTGTATAAATAATTGTATAATATAATATATAATATAATATATTATAATATAAAATAAATAATTATATCAATAAAATTGATGGCGTTTGTTAGGGAGATAGACATAAAACGACGGTGGCATTTATCTATCAATCAATCAATCAATCGTACTTATTGAGCACTTACTGTGTGCAGGACTAAGCGCTTGGGAAGTCCAAGTTGGCAACATCTAGAGACGGTCCCTACCCAACGGCGGGCTCACAGTCTAGAAGCGCTTACTATGCTCTAAGCGCTGGGGAGGTTGCAAGGTGATCAGGAAGATGGTGAACATAGTAACACCATAGTAACTCTCCCCCTTTTCGACTGTGAGCCCACTGTTGGGTAGGGACTGTCTCTATGTGTTGCCAATTTGTACTTCCCAAGCACTTAGTACAGTGCTCTGCACATAGTAAGCGCTCAATAAATACGATTGATTGATTGATTGATTGATTGATTCTAAGCGCTGGGGAGGTTGCAAGGTGATCAGGAAGACGGTGAGCCCGCTGTTGGGTTGGGACCGTCTCTAGATGTTGCCGAATTGGACTTCCCAAGCACTTAGTACAGTGCTCTGCACACCAGTAAGCGCTCAGTAAATATGATTGATTGATTAAGGAGATAGAAATAAAACAACAGTGGCATTTATCAAGCGCTTACTATATTCTAAGCGCTGGGGAGGTTGCAAGGTGATCAGGAAGACGGTGAGCCCGCTGTTGGGTGGGGACCGTCTCTAGATGTTGCCGACTTGGACTTCCCAAGCGCTTAGTACAGTGCTCTCTGCACACAGTAAGTGCTCAATAAATATGATTGATTGATTGATTGATTAAGGAGATAAAAATAAAACAACTGTGGCATTTATCAAGCGCTTACTATGTTCTAAGCGCTGGGGAGGTTGCAAGGTGATCAGGAAGACTGTGAGCCCGCTGTTGGGTAGGGACCGTCTCTTGATGTTGCCAACTTGGACTTCCCAAGCGCTTAGTACAGTGCTCTGCACACAGTAAGCGCTCAATAAATACGATTGATTGATTGATTGATTAAGGAGATAGAAATAAAACAACTGTGGCATTTATCAAGCGCTTACTATGTTCTAAGCGCTGGGGAGGTTGCAAGGTGATCAGGAAGACTGTGAGCCCGCTGTTGGGTAGGGACCGTCTCTTGATGTTGCCAACTTGGACTTCCCAAGCGCTTAGTACAGTGCTCTGCACACAGTAAGCGCTCAATAAATACGATTGATTGATTGATTGATTAAGGAGATAGAAATAAAACACAGCTTCTCTTTTCAATTCAGTCCAATTCCTGGCACAGAGTAAGCGCTTAACACACCCCTTAGAAAAGCAGCGTGTCATAATAGATAATAGGCCGGGCCTGGGAGTGGAAAGGTCATGGGTTCTAATCTGGCTCCGCCATGTGTCTGCTGTGTCACCTTCATTCATTCATTCATTCAATCGTACTTATTGAGCGCTTACTGTGTGCAGAGCACTGGACTAAGCGCTTGGGAAGTCCAAGTCGGCCACATCTAGAGACGGTCCCTACCCGACAGCGGGCTCACGGTCTAGAAGGGGGAGGCAGACGACAAAATCAAACATATTAACAAAATAAAATAAATAGAATAAATATGCACAAATAAAATAAATAAATGGAGCAATAAATGCGTACATATACATATATCCAGGTGCTGTGGGGAGAGGAAGGAGGTAAGGCGGGGGGGAGGGGGAGGGGGAGGAGCAAATGCCATTATTATTATTATTACTATTATTATTATCAAACACCATAAAATGAAATAAAATCACTTCTCTGGGCCTCATTTTCCTCATCTGCCAAATAATAATAATAATAATGATGGCATTTGTTAAGCGCTTACTATGTGCAAAGCACTGTTCTAAGCGCTGGGGAGGTTACGAGGTGATCAGGTTGTCCCACATGGGGCTCACAGTCTTCATCCCCATTTGACAGATGAGGGAACTGAGGCCCAGAGAAGTGAAGTGACTTGCCCAAAGTCACCCAGCTGACAACTGACAGAGCCGGGATTCGAACCCATGACCCCTGACTCCAAAGCCCGGGCTCTTTCCACTGAGCCACGCTGCTTCTCTAGCATGGGGGTGAAGACTGTGAGCCCCACGTGGGACAGGGACTGTGTCCGACCCGATTGGCTTGTCTCACCCCCCCCCCACCGCCAGCGCTTAGTACAGTGCCCGGCACCTAGTAAGCGCCTCAGAAATAGGAGAAGGATAATTACTGTTAGAGGGAGAAGGCGGACATGAATAGACTGTGAGCCCGTCGTTGGGTAGGGACCGTCTCTATCTGTTGCCGACTTGGACTTCCCAAGCGCTTAGTACAGTGCTCTGCACACAGTAAGCGCTCAATACATACGACTGAACGAAGGAATGAATGGATAGCAGCCTGGCTTCATGGCAAGAGCCCGGGCTTGGGACTCGGAGGTCGTGGGTTCTAATCCCGACTCTGCCACTTGTCCGCTGTGTGACTTTGGACAAGTCACTTTACTTCTCCGGGCCTCAGTAACCTCATCTGGAAAATGGGGATGAAGACCGTGAACCCCAAGGGGGACAACCTGATCACCTCTATTTATTTATTTCACTTGTACATTTCTATCTTATTTATTTTATTTTGTTGGTATGTTTGGTTCTGTTCTCTGTCTCCCCCTTTTAGACTGTGAGCCCGCTGTTGGGTAGGGACTGTCTCTATGTGTTGCCAAGTTGTACTTCCCAAGCGCTTAGTACAGTGCTCTGCACATAGTAAGCGCTCAATAAATACAATTGATTGATTGATTGATTGACCTTGTATCCCCCCCAGCGCTTAGAACGGCGCTTGGCACATAGTAAGCGCTTAACAAACACCAACATTACTACCATTATTGTTATTAGAGAATACCATCATCAATATTATTATTATCATTACCAGAGAAGCAGCGTGGCTCAGTGGAAAGAGCCCAGACTTGGGAGTCAGAGGTCGTGGGTTCGAATCCGGCTCCGCCACTTGTCTGCTGTGTGACCTTGGGTAAGTCACTTCACTTCTCCGGGCCTCAGTGACCTCATCTGTAAAAGGAGGACTGTGAGCCCCCCGTGGGACAACCTGATAACCTTGTAACCTCCCCAGCGCTTAGAACAGTGCTGGGCACATAGTAAGCGCTTAACAAATACCAACATTATTATTATCCTTACTATTATTATTATTATCAGAGAAGCAGCGTGGCTCAGTGGAAAGAACCCAGACTTGGGAGTCGGAGGTTGTGGGTTTTAATTCCGGCTCCGCCGCTTGTCTGCTGTGTGACTGTGGGCAAGTCACTTCACTTCTCTGGGCCTCAGTTCCCTCATCTGTCAAATAGGGATGAAGCCTGTGAGCCCCCCGTGGAACAACCTGATCACCATGTAACCTCCCCAGTGCTTAGAACAGTGCTGGGCACATAGTAAGCACTTAACAAATATCAACATTATAATTATTAGTCAGCCGTGTGACCCTGGGCAAGTCACTTCACTTCTCTGGGCCTCAGTTCCCTCATTTGGAAAATGGGGATGAAGACCAACCTGATCACCTTGTATCCCCCCCAGCGCTAAGAACAGTGCTTGGCACGTAGTAAGCGCTTAACAAATCCCATCATTATTATTAGTATTATTCTCTGTGCCTCAGTGCGCTCATCTGTAAAATGGGGATGAAGACTGTGAGCCCCACGTGGGACAACCTGATTACCTTGAATCTCCCCCAGCGCTTAGAACAGTGCTTGGCACATCGTAAGCGCTTAACAAATCCCATCATTATTATTAGTATTATTCTCTGTGCCTCAGGGAGCTCATCTGTAAAATGGGGATGAAGACTGTGAGCCCCACGTGGGACAACCTGATCACCTTGTAATCTCCCCAGTGCTTAGAACAGTGCTTTGCACATAGTAAGCGCTTAACAAATACCACCATTATTAATAGTAGTAGTATTTTTCTCTGTGCCTCAGTCCCCTCCTCTGTAAAATGGGGATGAAGACTGTGAGCCCCACATGGGACAACCTCATCACCTTGGATCTCCCCCAGAGCTTAGAACAGTGCTTGGCACAAAGTAAGCGCTTAACAAATGCCATCATTAGTATTATTATTATTCTCTGGGCCTCAGGCCCCTCATCTGTAAAATGGGGATGAAGACTGTGAGCCCCACTTGGAAAAACCGGATGACCTTGAGTCTCCCCCAGCGCTTAGAACAGTGCTTGGCACATCGTAAGCGCTTAACCAATTCCATCATTAGTATTAGTATTATTTTCTGGGCCTCAGTTCCCTCATCTGTAAAATGGGGATAAAGACTGTGAGCCCCACGGGGGACAACTGGATGACCTAGAATCTCCCCCAGCGCTTAGAACAGTGCTTGGCACATCGTAAGCGCTTAACAAATGCCATCATTAGTATTGGTATTATTCTCTGGGCCTCAGTTCCCTCATCTGTAAAATGGGGATAAAGACTGTGAGCCCCACGTGGGACAACCCGATGACCTTGAATCTCCCCCAGCGCTTAGAACAGTGCTTGGCACATCGTAAGCGCTTAACCAATGCCATCATTATTATTATCATTATTCTCTGGGCCTCAGTTCCCTCATCTGTAAAATGGGGATAAAGACTGTGAGCCCCCCGGGGGACAACCGGATGACCTTGAGTCTCCCCCAGCGCTTAGAACAGTGCTTGGCCCATAGTAAGCGCTTAACCAATCCCATTATTATCATTATTATTATTCTCTGGGCCTCAGTCACCTCATCTGTCAAATGGGGATGAAGCCTGTGAGCCCCACGTGGGCCAACCTGATCACCTTGTATCCCCCCCAGCGCTTAGAACAGTGCTTGGCACATAGTAAGCGCTTAATAAATGCCATTATTATTATTAATAATTATTAAAGCGCAGTGACTGAGGGAAAGGGACACGTGCGCGCGCCGCCCCCTCACCTGGGCCCCCTCCGGACTTCAGCGCATGCGCGGCCGGCTCCTCCACCCCCACCAGGCCACGCCCCCCGCGCCCGAGCCGCCTCCCTATTGGCCGGCGTCACCGAAGGGGCGGGACCCGCTGCCACCCTATTGGCTGGTGCCGCCGAGGGGCGGGGCCGGCGCGCGTCCCCATTGGTCGCCGTCCCCAGGGGGCGGGGCCGGGGGCCCCCTCAGGCACGCGGGGGAAGCAAAACAAGGAGAGGAGGCCAGCGGGGGTGGGAGGGGGCTGGGGAAGGTCACTCAATAATAGTAGTAATAATAATTAATAATAATAATAATAATAATAATAATAATATTGGCATTTAAGTGCTTACTATGTGCAAAGTACTGTTCCCCCATCTTACCTCCTTCCCTTCCCCACAGCACCTGTATATATGTTTGTACATATTTATTACTCTATCATCATCATCATCAATCGTATTTATTGAGCACTTACTATGTGCAGAGCACTGTACTAAGCGCTTGGGAAGTCCAAATTGGCAACACACAGAGACAGTCCCTACCCACCAGCGGGCTCACAGTCTAAAAGGGGGAGACAGAGAACAAAACCAAACATACTAACAAAATAAAATGAATAGAATAGATATGTACAAATAAATTAAATAGAGTAAAAAAAAAATATGTACAAACATACATACATATATACAGGTGCTGTGGGAAAGGGAGGGAGGTAAGATGGGGGGATGGAGAGGGGGATGAGGGGGAGAGAAAGGAAGGGGCTCAGTCTGGGAAGGCCTCCTGGAGGAGGTGAGCTCTCAGCTCTCTATTTTACTTGTACATATCTATTCTATTTATTTTATTTTATTTTGTTAGTATGTTTGGTTTTGTTCTCTGTCTCCCCCTTTTAGACTGTGAGCCCGCTGTTGGGTAGGGACTGTCTCTAGATGTTGCCAACTTGGACTTCCCAAGCGCTTAGTACGGTGCTCTGCACACAGTAAGCGCTCAATAAATACAATTGATTGATTGATTGATTGATTCTAAACGCTGGGGGGAATACAAGGAGATAAGGTTGTCCCATGTGGGGCTCACAGTCTTCATCCCCATTTTACAGATGAGGGAGCTGAGGCCCAGAGAAGTGAAGTGACTTGCCCAAGGCCACACAGCAGACATGTGGGGGAGGCGGAATACGAACCCCTGACCTGTGACTCCCAAGCCCGCGCTCTTTCCACAGAGCCACGCTGCTTCTCTGCTACTCAATCAATCGTATTTATTGAGCACTTACTGTGTGCAGAGCACTGGACTAAGCGCTTGGGAAGTACAAGTCGGCAACATGTAGAGACAGTGCCTACCCAACAGTGGGCTCACAGTCTAGAAGGGGGAGGTCACTCAATCTATCCATCAATCGTATTTATTGAGCGCTTACTGTGTGCATTGCACTGTACTAAGCGCTTGGGAAGTACAAGTTGGCAACATATATTGACGGCCCCTACCCAACAGTGGGCTCACAGTCTAGACTGAGCCCCCTCTCCCCCTCTCCATCCCCCCCACCTTACCTCCTTCCCTTCCCCACAGCACCTGTATATATGTATATGTCTGTACTGATTTATTACTCCATTTATTTATTTTACTTGTACATATTCTACTTATTTTGTTAATATGTTTTGTTTTGTCGTCTGTCTCCCCCTTCTAGACTGTGAGCCCGCTGTTGGACAGGGACTGTTTCTAGATGTTGCCAACTTGTCCTTCCCAAGCGCTTAGTGCAGTGCTCTGCACACAGTAAGCGCTCAATAAACACGATTGAATGAATGAGTGAATTAAAGGCAAAGCGCACTTCTCCCTCCTCCAACACCCCCCCCCCCCCCGCCGCGGGCGTCCGGAAGTGGCTTTTCCCACCCCCCTCCCCTCCCCGCAGGCCTCCGGAAGTGGCTCTTCCCACCACCTCCCCCCGACTCGGGCCTTCGGAAGTGACCTTTCCCACCCCCCCCGACCGCAGACCTACGGAAGTGGCTCTTCTCCTCCCCCTCCACCCGCCGCGAGCTTCCGGAAGTGGCTCTTCCCCTCCCCCTCCCCCCGTCGCGGTCCTCCGGAAGTGGCTCTTCCCACCCCCTCCCCCCGCCGCGGGCCTCTGGAAGTGACCTTTCCCACTCCCCTCCCCACGCCGCGGTCCTCCGGAAGTGGCTCTTCCCACCTTGGGCCTCCGGAAGTGACCTTTCCCATCGCAGGCCTCCGGAAGTGGCTCTTCCCACCCCCTCCCCCCACCGCGGGCCTCCTGAAGTGACCTTTCCCACCCCCCACCTGGGGCCTCCGGAAGTGGCTCTTCCCCCCCCCACGACTCGGGTCTCCGGAAGTGGCTCTTCCCACCCCCTCCCCCCACCGCGGGCCGCCGGAAATGACCTTTCCCACCCCCCCCCACCGCGGGCTTCCGGAAGTGGCTCTTCCCACCCCCTCCCCCCGCCGCGGGCCTCCGGAAGTGACCTTTCCCACCCCCCTCCCCCCACCTCGGGCCTCCGAAAATGGCTCTTCCCAACACCCTCCCCCCACCGCGGACTTCCGGAAGTGGCTCTTCCCACCCCCTCCTCCCCACCGCGGGCCTCCGGAAGTGGCTCTTCCCATCCCCCTTCCTCCCACCGCGGGCCTCCGAAAGTGACTCTTCCCACCCCCTCCCCCCGACTCGGGTCACCGGAAGTGGCTCTTCCCCTCCCCCTCCCCCCCACCGCAGGCCTCCGGAAGTGGCTCTTCCCATCCCCTCCCCCCGGCCTCGGGCCTCAGGAAGTGACCTTTCCCACCCCCCTCCCCCCGCCTAGGGCCTCCGGAAGTGGCTCTTCCCCCAACCTTGGGCCTCCGAAGTAACCTTTCCCACCCCTCCCCCCACCGCGGGCTTCCGGAAGTGGCTCTTCGCACCCCTCCCCCCGCCCCGGGCTTCCGGAAGTGGCTCTTCCCACCCCTCCCCCCGCCGCGGGCTTCCGGAAGTGGCTCTTCCCCCTCCCCTCCCCCCCGACTCGGGCCTCCGGAAGTGGCTCTTCCCAGCCCCTCCCCCAGCCGCGGGCCTCCGGAAGTAACCTTTCCCACCCCTCCCCCCCCGCGGTCTTCCGGAAGTGGCTCTTTCCACTCCCCTCCCCCCGCCTCGGGCCTCCGGAAGTGGCTCTTCCCAGCCCCTCCCCCCCGCCGCGGGCCTCCGGAAGTGGCTCTTCCCACTCCCCTCCCCCCGACTCGGGCCTCCGGAAGTGGCTCTTCCCAGCCCCTCCCCCTGTGAGTCCACTATTGGGTAGGGACCACCTCTAGATGTTTCCGACTTGTCCTTCCCAAGCGCTTAGTCCAGTGCTCTGCACACAGTAAGCGCTCAATAAATACGATTGAGTGAATGAATGAACTTACTCTGTGCCAAGCACTGTTCTAAGCGCTGGGGGGACACAAGGTGATCAGGTTGTCCCCCGTGGGGCTCACTGTCTTCATCCCCATTTTACAGATGAGGTCACTGAGGCCCAGGGAATAATAATAATAATGGCATTTGTTAAGCGCTTACTATGTGCAAAGCACTGTTCTAAGCGCTGGGGGTATACAAGGCGATCAGGTTGTCCCCCGTGCGGCTCACTGTCTTCATCCCCATTTTACAGATGAGGTCACTGAGGCCCAGGGAATAATAATAATAATGGCATTTGTTAAGCGCTTACTATGTGCAAAGCACTGTTCTAAGCGCTGGGGGTATACAAGGCGATCAGGTTGTCCCAGGTGATCAGATTGTCCCACGTTGGGCTCACGGTCTTCATCCCCATTTTACA
This sequence comes from Tachyglossus aculeatus, assembly GCF_015852505.1. Classification (NCBI taxonomy): domain Eukaryota; kingdom Metazoa; phylum Chordata; class Mammalia; order Monotremata; family Tachyglossidae; genus Tachyglossus; species Tachyglossus aculeatus. The sequence goes on along the minus strand of NC_052066.1, from coordinate 7,756,551 downwards.
GATGAGGGAACTGAGGCCCAGAGAATAATAACAATAATAATAATAATAATAATGGCATTTGTTAAGCGGTTACTATGTGCCAAGCACTGTTCTAAGCACTGCGGGCGGATCCAAGGTGATCATGTTGTCCCACGTGGGGCTCACAGTCTTCGTCCCCATTTTCCAGATGAGGGAACTGAGGCCCAGAGAAGTGAAGTGACTTGCCCAAAGTCACACAGCAGACAATTGGCAGAGCTGGGATTTGAACCCAGGACCTCTGACTCCAAAGCCCGGGCTCATTCCACTGAGCCACGCTGCTTCTCATAATAATGCTGGCATTTATTAAGCACTTACTCTGTGCAAAGCACCGTTCTAAGCGCTGGGGAGGTTACAAGGTGATCAGGTTGTCCCATGGGGGGCTCACAGTTTTCATCCCTATTTCTTACAGATGAGGGAACTGAGGCACAGAGAAGTGAAGTGACTTGCCCAAAGTCACACAGCTGACAATTGGCAGAGCCGGAATTCGAACCCATGACCTCTGACTCCAAAGCCCGGGCTCTTACTGAGTGTTCACTCTGTGCAAAGCACTGTCCTAAACATCAGGGTCGGCAGACGCGTTCCCTTGCCCGAAATGGTGACATGGAGAATCAATCAATCAATCAATCAATCATATTTATTGAGCGCTTACTGTGTGCAGAGCACTGTACTAAGCGCTTGGGAAGTACAAGTTGGCATCATATAGAGACGGTCCCTACCCAACAGTGGGTGGCCTAGCGGGTAGAGCCCGGGCCTGTATATCTGAAGGCCCCGGCCCCGGGTTCTCGTCCCGCCTCTGTCACTTGTCTGCTGTGTGACCTTGGCCAAGTCACTTCACTTCTCTGGGCCTCAGTTACCTCACCTTTAAAATGGGGCTTATGGCTGTGAGCTCCCCGTGGGACATGGACTGTGGCCAACCCGTTTAGCTGGTCTCTGCCCCAGCAATTGGTACAGCGTTATTAGCACATTGTGAGCACTTATTAATAATCAATCAATCAATCGTATTTATTGAGCGCTTACTATGTGCAGAGCACTGTACTAAGCGCTTGGGAAGTACAAATTGGCAACACATAGAGACAGTCCCTAATAATCCAACTTGTACTTTAGAGAAGCAGCGTGGCTCGGTGGAAAGAGCCCGGGATTGGGAGTCAGAGGTCATGGGTTCGAATCCTGACCCCTGCCACATGTCTGCTGTGTGACCTTGGCCAAGTCACTTCACTTCTCTGGGCCTCAGTTACCTCACCTTTAAAATGGGGCTTATGGCAGTGAGCTCCCCGTGGGGCATGGACTGTGGCCAACCCGTTTAGCTGGTCTCTGCCCCAGCAATTGGTACAGCGTTATTAGCACATTGTGAGCACTTATTAATAATCAATCAATCAATCGTATTTATTGAGCGCTTACTATGTGCAGAGCACTGTACTAAGCGCTTGGGAAGTACAAATTGGCAACACATAGAGACAGTCCCTAATAATCCAACTTGTACTTTAGAGAAGCAGCGTGGCTCGGTGGAAAGAGCCCGGGATTGGGAGTCAGAGGTCATGGGTTCGAATCCTGACCCCTGCCACATGTCTGCTGTGTGACCTTGGCCAAGTCACTTCACTTCTCTGGGCCTCAGTTACCTCACCTTTAAAATGGGGCTTATGGCAGTGAGCTCCCCGTGGGGCATGGACTGTGGCCAACCCGTTTAGCTGGTCTCTGCCCCAGCAATTGGTACAGCGTTATTAGCACATTGTGAGCACTTATTAATAATCAATCAATCAATCGTATTTATTGAGCGCTTACTATGTGCAGAGCACTGTACTAAGCGCTTGGGAAGTACAAATTGGCAACACATAGAGACAGTCCCTAATAATCCAACTTGTACTTTAGAGAAGCAGCGTGGCTCGGTGGAAAGAGCCCGGGATTGGGAGTCAGAGGTCATGGGTTCGAATCCCGGCTCTGCCACATGTCTGCTGTGTGACCTTGGGCAAGTCACTTAACTTCTCTGAGCCTCAGTTCCCTCATCTGTAAAATGGGGATTAAGACTGTGAGCCCCACGTGGGACAACCTGATCACCTTGTATCCCCCCCAGTGCTTAGAACAGTGCTTTGCACATAGTAAGCGCTTAACAAATGCCATTACATACATATTCCCAAGCGCTTAGTCCAGTGCTCTGCGCACAGTAAGCGCTCCATAAATACGATTGAATGAATGAATGAATAATTCTGGTATTTGTTAAGCGCTTACTCTGTACCAGGCAACGTACTAAGCGCTGAGGTGGAAGCAGCGTGGCTCAGTGGAAAGAGCCCGGGTTTGGGAGTCAGAGGTCGTGGGTTCAAATCCCGGCTCCGCCACTTGTCAGCTGGGTGACTTCGGGCCAGTCACTTCACTTCTCTGGGCCTCAGTTCCCTCATCTGGAAAATGGGGATGAAGACTGTGAGCCCCACGTGGGACAACCTGATTACCTCCTAACCCCCCCCAGCGCTTAGCGCATAGTCAGCGCTTAACAAATATAGCAGCGTGGCTCAGTGGAAAGAGCAGGGGATTGGGAGTCAGAGGTCGTGGGTTCAAATCCCGGCTCCGCCACTTGTCAGCTGGGTGACTTTGGGCCAGTCACTTCACTTCTCTGGGCCTCAGTTCCCTCACCTGTAAAATGGGGATGAAGATTGTGAGCCCCCCGTGGGACAACCTGATCACCCTGTAACCTCCCCAGCACTTAGAGCAGTGCTTTGCACATAGTAAGCGCTTAATAAATGCCACCATTATTATTTGGAGTCAGAGGTCATGGGTTCAAATCCCACCTCCTCCACTTGGCAGCTGTGTGACTTTGGGCTGGGCCTCAGTTCCCTCATCCGTAAAATGGGGTTGGAGACTGTGAGTCCCCCGTGGGACAATCTGATCACCTCGTATCCTCCCCCAGCGCTTAGACCAGTGCTTTGCACATAGTAAGCGCTCAACAGATGCCATTATTATTACTAGACTGTGAGCCCGTTGTTGGGTAGGGACATTATTATTATTATTATTATTATTATTATTATTACAAGCAAATTGGGTTGGACAGTCCCTGTCCCCCGTGGGGCTCCCAGGCTCCACCCCCATTTTACAGATGAGGGAACTGAGGCCCAGGGAAGTGAAGCGACTCGCCCGAGGTGGCAGAGATGGGATTAGTGGCTCAGTGGAAAGAGCTCGGGCTTTGGAGTCAGAGGTCATGGGTTCAAATCCCGGCTCCGCCACTTGTCAGCTGGGTGACTTCGGGCCAGTCACTTCACTTCTCTGGGCCTCAGTTCCCTCATCCGTAAAATGGGGATTAAGACTGTGAGCCCCCCGTGGGACAACCTGATCACCTTGTAACCTCCCCAGCGCTTAGAACAGTGCTTTGCACAGAGTAAGCGCTTAATAAATGCCATTATTATTATTATTATTAGAACCCGTGACCTAATGGGGAAGCAGCGTGGCTCAGTGGAAAGAGCCCGGGCTTTGGAGTCAGAGGTCAGGGGTTCAAATCCCGGCTCTGCCACTTGTCAGCTGGGTGACTTTGGGCAAGTCACTTCACTTCTCTGGGCCTCAGTTCCCTCATCTGTAAAACAGGGATTAAGACTGTGAGCCCCGCATGGGACCTGATTCATTCATTCATTCCTTCAATCGTATTTATTCATTCAATCGTATTTATTGAGCGCTTACTGTGTGCAGAGCACTGTACTAAGCGCTTGGGAAGTCCAAGTTGGCAACATTTAGAGACGGTCCCTACCCAACAGTCCTCTCCCCGCCTTACCTCCTTCCCCTCCCCACAGCACCTGTATATATGTATATATGTTTGTACGGATTTATTACTCTATTTTATTTGTACATATTTATTCTGTTTATTTTATTTTGTTCCTTCCTTCCTCTCCCCCTCGTCCCCCTCTCCATCGCCCCCATCTTACCTCCTTCCCTTCCCCACAGCACCTGCATATATGGATATATGTTTGTACATATTTATTACTCCATTTATTTAGTTATTTTACTTGTACATATCTATTCTATTTATTTTATTTTGTTAGTATGTTTGGTTTTGTTCTCTGTCTCCCCCTTTTAGACTGTGAGCCCACTGTTGGGTAGGGACTGTCTCCATATGTTGCCAATTTGTACTTCCCAAGCGCTTATTACAGTGCTCTGCACAGAGTAAGCGCTCAATAAATACGATTGATGATGATGATTTTGTTGTCCATTAGCGGACTTGACGTGACTGACTCCATTTTGCGCATGCTGACAGTAACCCTCCATTTTGTGCAGGCCGAGAGAACAACTCCTTTCCGTATTTTATGTAAGGCTCGGCAACAGACGTCTTCAAGGCCAGTAACAAGTAACACCTATCTATGCAAGCGCTTAGTCCAGTGCTCTGCACACAGTAAGCGCTCAATAAATACGATTGAATGAATGAATGAATGAGTGCGAGTCCATAGGGCAGATAACAACATCCTGCACAAGGCAGTGAGAACAGGGAATAATCAATCAATCGTATTTATTGAGCGCTTACTGTGTGCAGAGCACTGTACTAAGCGCTTGGGAAGTCCAAGTTGGCAACATATAGAGACGGTCCCTACCCAACAGTGGACTCACAGTCTAAAATATGAGAATTTGTAACGTCCCGTCGGTCCTAATTGGATTCCTGATGTTGTCCACTAGCGGACTTGTTGCCAATTTGGACTTCCCAAGCGCTTAGTCCAGTGCTCTGCACATAGTAAGCGCTCAATAAATACGATTGATGATGATGATGATATTTATTCTATTGATCTTATTTTGTTAATATATTTTGTTTTGTTGTCCGTCTCCCCCTTCTAGACCGTGAGCCCGGTTGGGTAGGGACCGTCTCTAGTTGTTGCCAACTTGGACTTCCCAAGCGCTCAGTCCAGTGCTCTGCACACAGTAAGCGCTCAATCAATACGACTGAATGAATGAATGACTTGACGTAACTGACTCCATTTTGTGTATGCTGACAGTAACCCTCCATTTTGTGCAGGCCGAGAGAACAGCTCCCTTTTGCATTTTCCGCAACAGATGTCTTCAAGGCCATTAACAAGTAACACCTATCTACGCAGGGTCAAAGGGCAGATAACAACATCATCATCATCATCAATCGCATTTATTGAGCGCTTACTGTGTGCAGAGCACTGCACTAAGCGCTTGGGAAGTACAAATTGGCAACATATAGAGACGGTCCCTACCCAACAGTGGGCTCACAGTCTAAAAGACTGTGAAAACAGAAGATAAGGAGAATTTATAACATCCTGTCAGTCCTAATTGAATTTCTAGACTGTAAGCCCACTGTTGGGTAGGGACCATCTCTAGATGTTGCCAACTTGGACTTCCCAAGCGCTTAGTACAGTGCTCTGCACACAGTTAGCGCTCGATAAATATGATTCATTGATTGAATTCCTGAAATTCCCAAATGCTCCACTCCCATTCTGCTTTAACTGAATAAAAGAAACGGTGAGAATGGGATCGGGGCTGCTTGTCACTCGCGCCTCTCCCGGGAGATTGACGGGAAGGTGGCCACTTCATCATCAATCGTATTTATTGAGCGCTTACTGTGTGCAGAGCACTGGACTAAGCGCTTGGGAAGTACAAATTGGCAACATATGGAGACAGTCCCTACCCAACAGTGGGCTCACAGTCTAAAACGCCACTTTCCTCCTTTCCTGCGCTATCCGAACTCGCGTCTCCGAGGCATTTTTCCGATCTGCGTCACCACCCTGGGTACGCGAACCCTGCGGCCGATTTACACCGACTAACCTGTTTGGCACCCTACTTGTCGATCACAATTTTGTTAATATGTTTTGTTTCGTTCTCTGTCTCCCCCTTCTATTAATCAATCGTATTTACTGAGCGCTTACTGTGTGCAGAGCACTGGACTAAGCGCTTGGGAAGTCCAAGTTGGCAACTTCTAGACTGTGAATCCGCTGTCGGGTAGGGACCGTCTCTCGATGTTACCAACTTGGACTTCCCAAGCGCTTAGTCCGGTGGTCCGCACACGGTAAGCGCTCAATAAATACGATTGCTCCATGGAAAGAGCAGGGACTTTGGAGTCAGAGGTCATGGGTTCAAATCCCGGCTCTGCCAATTGTCAGCTGTGTGACTTTGGGCAATTCACTTCACTTCTCTGGGCCTCAGTTCCCTCATCTGTAAAAATGGGGATTAAGACGGTGAGCCCCCGTGGGGCAACCTGATCACCTTGTAACCTCCCCAGCGCTTAGAACAGTGCTTGGCACATAGTAAGCGCTTAATAAATGCTATCATTATTATTAATAATATTAATTATTATTATCAATCGTATTTATTGAGCGCTTACTATGTGCAGAGCACTGTACTAAGCACTTGGGAAGTACAAATTGGCAACATATAGAGACAGTCCCTACCCAACAGTGGGCTCACAGTCTAAAAATTATTATTATTATTATTATTATGAATCACCTTGTAACCTCCCCAGTGCTTGGCACGTGGTAAGCGCTTACTAAATAATAATGATGGCGTTTGTTAAGCGCTTACTATGTGCAAAGCACTGTTCTAAGCGCTGGGGGGATACAATGGGGGCAGCTCTTAGATGCCTTTCACTGGTAGGACTGTTACAAGTGGGTTCCTATAGAACATTGTTCCTTTCCCCATCACCTATAAGTTAGAGCCAGTGGATGGATATCGAGCAGCAGAAAAATGGGAAGAAAATTATGAGGGTACAAAGGCCAATGTGCAGCACAATTAATGGTATTTATCATCATCAATCGTATTTATTGAGCACTTACTATGTGCAGAGCACTGTACTAAGCGCTTATGGAGTGTGCCTCCCCAGACTGAGCCTCCCTTTTCCTCCGCCCCTCCTATCTTGGCTCCCTCTGCTCGAGCCCCCCAACCCCGCAACGACTGTATGTACATATTAGTTGTTCTATTTATTTTATTAATGATGTGTCGTCTTCATCTATAATTCTATTTATATCGATGCTCTTGATGCTGGTTTACTTGTTTTGATGTCTGTCTCCCCCCCTCCTAGACTGTGAGCCCGTTGTTGGGCAGGGATTGTCTTGAGTTGTACTTTCCAAGCGCTTAGTCCAGTGCTCTGCACACGGTAAGCGCTCAATAAATACGACTGAATGAATGAACAATGGGATCAAGTGGTCCCACGTGGGGCTCACAGTCTTCAATCAATCGTATTTATTGAGCGCTTACTGTGTGCAGAGCACTGGACTAAGCACTTGGGAAGTCCAAGTTGGCAACATATAGACAGTCCCTACCCAACAGTGGGCTCACAGTCTTCATCCTCATTTTACAGATGGGGTAACCGAGGCTCAGAGAAGTGAAGTGACTTGCCCGAGGTCACACAGCAGACATGTGGCGGGGTCAGGATTCGAACCCACGACCTCTGACTCCAAAGCCCGGGCTCTTTCCACTGAGCCACGCTGCTTCTCTGACGACCCTCTGACTCTCAGGACTGGGCGCTACCCACCACCCCAGCCTGCTCCTCTTCTGCTTAATATGTTGCCAACTTGTACTTTCCAAGCGCTTAGTACAGTGCTCTGCACACGGTAAGCGCTCAATAAATACGACTGGATGAATGAATGAATGAACAATGGTATCGAGTTGTCCCAGTGGGGCTCACAGTCTTCATCCTCATTTTACAGATGGGGTAACTGAGGCTCAGAGAAGTGAAGTGACTTGCCCGAGGTCACACAGCAGACATGTGGCGGGGGTCAGGATTCGAACCCACGACCTCTGACTCCAAAGCCCGGGCTCTTTCCACTGAGCCACTCTGCTTCTCTGTCGACCCTCTGACTCTCAGGACTGGGCGCTACCCACCACCCCAGCCTGCTCCTCTTCTGCTTAATATGTGGCCAACTTGTACTTCCCAAGCGCCTAGTCCAGTGCTCTGCACACAGTAAGCGCTCAATAAATACAACTGAATGAATGAATGAACAATGGTATCGAGTTGTCCCACATGGGGCTCACAGTCTTCATCCTCATTTTACAGATGAGGTAACTGAGGCTCAGAGAAGTGAAGTGACTTGCCCGAGGTCACACAGCAGACATGTGGCAGTGTTCAGGATTTGAACCCGTGACCTCGGACTCCAAAGCCCGGGCTCTTTCCACTGAGCCAAGATGCTTCTCTGATGACCCTCTGACTCTCAGGACTGGGCGCTACCCACCACCCCAGCCTGCTCCTCTTCTGCTTAATATGTTGCCAACTTGTACTTTCCAAGCGCTTAGTACAGTGCTCTGCACACGGTAAGCGCTCAATAAATACGACTGGATGAATGAATGAATGAACAATGGTATCGAGTTGTCCCACATGGGGCTCACAGTCTTCATCCTCATTTTACAGATGAGGTAACTGAGGCTCAGAGAAGTGAAGTGACTTGCCCGAGGTCACACAGCAGACATGTGGCGGGGGTCAGGATTCGAACCCACGACCTCTGACTCCAAAGCCCGGGCTCTTTCCACTGAGCCACGCTGCTTCTCTGACGACCCTCTGACTCTCAGGACTGGGCGCTACCCACCACCCCAGCCTGCTCCTCTTCTGCTTAATATGTGGCCAACTTGTACTTCCCAAGCGCCTAGTCCAGTGCTCTGCACACAGTAAGCGCTCAATAAATACAACTGAATGAATGAATGAACAATGGTATCGAGTTGTCCCACATGGGGCTCACAGTCTTCATCCTCATTTTACAGATGAGGTAACTGAGGCTCAGAGAAGTGAAGTGACTTGCCCGAGGTCACACAGCAGACATGTGGCGGGGGTCAGGATTCGAACCCACGACCTCTGACTCCAAAGCCCGGGCTCTTTCCACTGAGCCACGCTGCTTCTCTGATGACTCTCAGGACTGGGCGCCACCCACCACCCCAGGCTGCTCCTCTTCTGCTTAATAGGTGGCCAACTTGTCCTTCCCAAGCGCCTAGTACAGTGCTCTGCACACAGTAAGCGCTCAATAAATACGATTGATTGATTAATATGGCAAGAAAGGGGTCGAGGGGAGAAGTCGGGGTGTCGCCCAGGAAGCACACAGCAGCCACGGCCGAGTCAAAAGTCCCTTTTTATTCGGGGCCCCGTTGGCCGCAACATGGCCGCCGCCCCGTCGTGGCCGCCGCGGAGAAAGACTACAACTCCCAGCATGCAACGCGGCCCGCCCCTCCCTCTCCACCCGGCGCCGGCAAGGGGAGCGCCGCCGCGCTGCATGCTGGGAGTTGTAGTTCCCGAGGGCGGAGCCAGCAGTTTCCCGCCCTCGGGCTTCTGACAGGTCTGGCTGCCAGGCAGGGCCAGAAGTCTGACAGGGCCGGTTGCCCCTGACATGGCCGGCCCCATGACAGGGTCGGAAGCTGGAGAGAAAGGGCAGGAAGCCTGACAGGGCCAGGGACCCGACAAGACCGGATGCCCCTGACAGACAGGGCCGGCCCCCTGACAGGGTTGGAAGTTGGAGAGAAAGGGCCAGGGACCTGACAAGACCGGTTGCCCCTGACAGACAGGGCCGGCCCGCTGACAGGGCCGGGAGGCTGAAAGACAGGGCCGGCTGCCCCTGACATGGCCGGAAGTCTGACAGGGCCGGGAGCCTGACGTGGCCGGTTGCCCGACAGACAGGGCCGGTTGTCCCTGACAGACAGGGCCGGCCCCCTGACAGGGTCGGGAGCTTGAGAGACAGGGCCAGCTGCCCCTGACATGGCTGGAAGTCTGACAGGGCCGGGAGCCTGACATGGCCGGTTGCCCCTGACAGACAGACAGGGCCGGCCCCCTGACAGGGTCGGGAGCTTTAGAGACAGGGCTGGATGCCCCTGACAGGGCCGGAAGGCTGACAGGACTCGGAGTCTGACATGGCCGGTTGCCCCTGACAGACAGGGCCAGGAGGCTGAAAGACAGGGCCGGCTGCCCCTGACAGGGCCGGAAGGCTGACAGGGCTGGGAGCCTGACATGGCCGGTTGCCCCTGACGGACAGGGCCGGCCCCCTGACAGGGTCGGGAGCTTGAGAGACAGGGCTGGAAGGCTGACAGGACTCGGAGTCTGACATGGCCGGTTGCCCCTGACAGACAGGGCCGGCCCCCTGACATGGTCGGGAGCCTGAAAGACAGGGCCGGCTGCCCCTGACATGGCTGGAAATCTGACATGGCCGGGAGCCTGACATGGCCGGTTGCCCGACATGGCCAGTTGCCCCTGACAGACAGGGCCAGGGACCTGACGGGGCCGGGAGGCTGAAAGACAGGGCCGGCTGCCCCTGACATGGCAGGAAGGCTGACATGGCCGGTTGCCCCTGACAGACAGGGCCGGCCCACTGACGGGGCTGGGAGGCTGAGAGACAGGGCTGGATGCCCCTGACAGGGCCGGAAGGCTGACAGGACTCAGAGCCTGACATGGCCGGTTGCCCCTGACAGACAGGGCCGACCCCCTGACAGGGTCGGGAGGCTGAAAGACAGGGCCGGCTGCCCCTGACATGGCTGGAAATCTGACATGGCCGGGAGCCTGACTTGGCCGGTTGCCCCTGACAGACAGGGCCAGCCCCCTGACAGGGCCGGGAGGCTGAAAGACAGGGCTGGCTGCCCCTGACATGGCCGGAAGTCTGACAGGGCCGGGAGGCTGACATGGCCGGTTGCCCCTGACAGACAGGGCCGGGGATCTGACAAGGCCGGTTGCCCCTGCCAGACAGGGCCGGCCCCCTGACAGGGACGGGAGGCTGACATGGCCGGTTGCCCCTGACAGACAGGGCCGGGGATCTGACAAGGCCGGTTGCCCCTGCCAGACAGGGCCGGCCCCCTGACAGGGACGGGAGGCTGACATGGCCGGTTGCCCCTGACAGACAGGGCCGGGGATCTGACAAGGCCGGTTGCCCCTGCCAGACAGGGCCGGCCCCCTGACAGGGACGGGAGGAGGCTGAAAGACGGGGCCGGCTGCCCCGACATGGCCGGGAGCCTGACATGGCCGGTTGCCCAACAGACAGGGCCGGGGACCTGACGACGGGGCCGGTCGCCCCTGACAGAGGGCAGGCCACCTGCCAGGGTCGGGAGCCTGACAGGGCCGGGGGATTGCCGAGGCCGGCTGCCCCGGACAGACAGACGGGGCCGGGAGCCCGCCAGGGCAGTCCGCGAGGGCACGGGCAACAGCGGTAGAGACGGCGGGGCGGCAAAAACCTCCATCCCCAGCGTCTCCGAGGGGCCGGGGCGGGAAGGGGCGAGGGGCAGCGCCAAGCAAGAAGCCAAACCCAAACGGAGCAGAAACACACGGTTCCCCGGGGCGAGGCCGGGGGCACAACAGAAAGCAGGCGGCGGGGGACCCCCGGGGAGGGAGGGCCGGGGGGGGACCCATCCCCACGGGCCCGTTTCGCCCTCCCCGCCACAACACACAAACGCACACGGGCACAACCGGGGGTCCCGGTGGAGCCCCTCCTGCCCGGCCGCCACGGCGGGCACGGGGTACCCGGGGATCGGCGGCTTCGGGGAGGGGGTTCGAGTCCCCGGCGTTGCCCCGGCGGCCCCGGCGGGCGAGGGCACGGACGCGGCGGTGGGTGGGCAACGCTAGCCCCCCGCCGAGGGGCTCCGGGGTGGAGGGGGTGGAGCGGGACCGGTCTCCTCAGCTCCAGTTACACCTGCGGGAGAGATTGATTACGGTATTGGTTAATTATGCTCTTTGTTAATACTAATAACGGCATTTAATTAAGCGCTTACTATGTGCGAAGCACTGTTCTAAGCGCTGGGGAGGTTACAAGGTGATCAGGCTATCCCCCGGGGGGCTCACAGTCTTAACCCCCATTCTACAGACGAAGAGGCACGGAGAAGTGAAGTGACCGGCCCAAGGTCACACAGCAGGCAACTGGCGGAGCCGGGATTTGAACCCGCGACCTCTGACTCCAAAGCCCAGGCTCTTTCCAATGAGCCACGCTTAATAATAATAATAATAATAATAATAATAATGGCATTTATTAAGCGCTTACTATGTGCGAAGCACTGTTCCAAGCGCTGGGGAGGTTACAAGGTGATCAGGTTGTCCCACAGTGGGGCTCACAGTCTCTATCCCAATTTTCCAGATGAGGTAACTGAGGCCCAGAGAAGTGAAGTGAAGCACTTGCTATGTGCTAAGCACTGTAATATCCCCCCCACCCAGCCTTACCTCCTTCCCCTCCCCACAGCACCTGTATATATGTTTGTACATATTTATTACTCTATTTATTTTATTTGTGCATATTTATTCAATTTATTTTATTTTGTTAATATCAATCAATCAATCAATCGTATTTATTGAGCGCTTACTGTGTGCTGAGCACTGGACTAAGCGCTTGGGAAGTACAAATTGGCAACATATAGAGATGGTCCCTACCCTACAGTGGGCTCACAGTCTAAAAGGGGGAGACAGAGAACAAAACCAAACATACTAACAAAATAAAATAAATAGAATAGGTATGTACAAGTAAAATAAATAAGTAAATAAATAGAGTAATAAATATGTACAAACATATATCCATCTATACAGGTGCTGTGGGGAAGGGAAGGGGGTAAGATGGGGGGGATGGAGAGGGGGAGGAGGGGGAGAGGAAGGAAAGGGCTCAGTCTGGGAAGGCCTCCTGGAGGAGGTGAGCTCTCAGCAGGGCCTTGAAGGGAGGAAGAGAGCCAGCTTGGCGGATGGACGGAGGGATTGGGGGCATTCCGGGCCCGGGGGAGGACGGGGGCCGGGGGTCGGTGGCGGGATGGGCGAGAACGTAACGGTGAGGAGATTAGCGGCGGAGGAGCGGAGGGTGCGGGCTGGGCTTTTCTCTCTGTAAAATCCCCATTTTCCAGATGAGGTCACTGAGGCTCAGAGAAGTGAAGTGACTTGCCCAAGGTCACACAGCAGACATGAGCCCACCGTTGGGTAGGGACCGTCTCTCTATGTTCCCAACTTGTACTTCCCAAGCGCTTAGTCCAGTGCTCTGCACACAGTAAGCGCTCAATCAATACGACTGATTGATGTGGCGGAGCCGGGATTCGAACCCATGACCTTTGACTCCAAAGCCCGGGCTCTTTCCACTGAGCCACGCTGCTTCTCACATTCACTCATTCAATTGTATTTATTGAGCGCTTCCTGTGTGCAGAGCACTGGACTAAGCGCTTGGGAGAGGACAACACAACGAGAAACATTCCCCGTCTATTACAGTCTAAAGGGGGAGATGGACATGTTTAGTTTTGTTGTCCGTCTCCCTCTTCTAGACTGTGAGCCCATTGTTGGGTAGGGACCGTCTCCATAGGTTGCCGACTTGGACTTCCCAAGCGCTTAGTACAGTGCTCTGCACACAGGAAGCGCTCAATAAATACGATTGAATGAATAAACAAATAAATGAATGAATAAATAAATTACAGATATGTACATAAATACATAGATACACAGAAGCAAGCAAGGCACAGTGGGCACAGCCTAGGACACAGAGTCAGAAGGTTATGGGTTCTAATCCAGCCTCCTCCACTTCTCTTCCCTTCCCACCGTTGGGTAGGGACCGTCTCTACATGTTGCCAACTTGGACTTCCCAAGCGCTTAGTCCAGTGCTCTGCACACAGTAAGCGCTCAATAAATACGATTGATTGATTGATTGATTCTCTGCTATGTGGCCTTGGGCGAGTCGCTTCACTTCTCTGGGCCTCAGTTACCTCATCTGGAAAATGAGGATTTAGACTGTGAGCCCCCCGTGGGACAACCTTGTATAATAATGATGATGATGGTATTTGCTAAGCGCTTACTACGTGCCAAGCACTGTTCTAAGCGCTGGGGGAGATACACGGTGATCAGGTTGTCCCAGATGGGGCTCACAGTCTTCATCCCCATTTTACAGTTGGGTTCACTCTGAGCCCACTGTTGGGTAGGGACCGTCTCTATATGTTGCCAACTTGGACTTCCCAAGCGCTTAGTACAGTGCTCTGCACACAGTAAGCGCTCAATAAATATGACTGACTGACTGAATGAATGAATGAATGAGGCCCAGAGAAGTGAAGTGACTTGCCCTAAGTCACACAGCTGATGAGTGGCAGGGCTAGAATTGGAACCCATGACCACTGACTCCCAAGCCCGGGCTCTTAATAATAATGATGGCATTTATTAAGCGCTTACTATGTGCCAAGCACCGTTCTAAGCACTGGGGAGTTTACAAGGTGATCGGGTTGTCCCCCGGGGGGCTCCCAGTCTTCATCCCCATTTTCCAGATGAGGGAACTGAGGCCCAGAGAAGTGAAGTGACTTGCCCAGAGTCACACGGCTGACAAGTGGCGGAGCCGGGATTTGAACCCGTGACCTCGGACTCCGAAGCCCGGGTTCTTGCCACTAAGTCACACTGCTTCTCATCTACCCCATTGCTTGGCACCCAGTAAGTGCCTAAAACAATAATAATAATAACAATAATTAAAAAAATGGGCGTGAAGACTGTGAGCCCTTCTCTGGACAGGGTCTTTGACCAATCAGTCAATCAATCGTATTTATTGAGCGCTTACTGTGTGCACAGCACTGTACTAAGCGCTTACAATCAGATTTGCTTGTATCCACCCCAGCGTTTAGTACAGTGCCTGGCACATAGGAAGTGCTTAACAAATACGATGATGATGATGATTATTTTGCTTATATCCACCCCAGCGTTTAGTACAGTGCCTGACACATAGTAAGTGCTTAACAAATACCATGAGTGTTGTTATTATTTTGCTTATATCCACCCCAGCGTTTAGTATCCCGGCTCCACCACTCATCAGCTGTGTGACGTTGGGCATGTCACTTCACTTCTCTGGGCCTCAGTTCCCTCATCTGTAGAATGGGGATGAAGACTGTGAGCCCCCCATGGGCCAACCCAATCACCTTGTAACCTCCCCAGCGCTTAGAACAGTGCTTTGCACATAGCAAGCGCTTACCATATGCCATCATTATTATTACAGTGCCTGGCACATAGTAAGCGCTTAACAAATACAATGATTATCATTATTATTTTGCTTATATCCACCCAGGCGTTTAGTATCCCGGCTCCGCCGCTCGTCAGCTGTGTGACTTTGGGCAAGTCACTTCATTTCTCTGGGCCTCAGTGACCTCATCTGGAGAATGGGGGTGAAGACTGGGAGCCCCCCGTGGGACAACCTGATCACCTTGTAACCTCCCCAGCGCTTAGAACAGCGCTTTGCGCATAGTAAGCGCTTAACATATGCCACCATTATTATTATTACAGTGCCTGGCACATTCATTCATTCAATCGTATTTATTGAGCGCTTACTGTGTGCAGAGCACTGTACTAAGCGCTTGGGAAGTCCAAGTTGGCAACATAGAGAGACGGTTCCTACCCAACAGTGGGCTCACAGTCTAGAACACAGTAAGTGCTTAATAAATACCATGATTGTTATTATCATTTTGCTTGTATCCACCCCAGCGTTTAGTATCCCGGCTCCGCCACTCGTCAGCTGTGTGACTTTGGGCGAGTCACTTCACTTCTCTGGGCCTCAGTGGCCTCATCTGGAGAATGGGGATGAAGACTGTGAGCCCCCCATGGGCCAACCCGATCACCTTGTAACCTCCCCAGCGCTTAGAACAGTGCTTGGCACATAGTAAGCGCTTAACATATGCCATCATTATTATTATTATTACAGTGCCTGGCACATAGTAAGTGCTTGGCACATAGTAAGTGCTTAACAAATACAATGATTATCATTATTATTTTGCTTGTATCCACCCCAGCGTTTAGTATCCCGGCTCCGCCACTCGTCAGCTGTGTGACTTTGGGCGAGTCACTTCACTTCTCTGGGCCTCAGTGGCCTCATCTGGAGAATGGGGATGAAGACTGTGAGCCCCCCATGGGCCAACCCGATCACCTTGTAACCTCCCCAGCGCTTAGAACAGTGCTTTGTGCATAGTAAGCGCTTAACGTATGCCATCATTATTATTACAGTGCCTGGCACATAGTAAGTGCTCAGCATGGCTCAGTGGAAAGAGCCCGGGCTTTGGAGTCAGAGGTCAGGGGTACAAATCCCGGCTCCACCAACTGTCAGCTGTGTGACTTTGGGCAAGTCACTTAACTTCTCTGTGCCTCAGTGACCTCATCTGTAAAAATGGGGATTAAAACCGTGAGCCCCCCGTGGGACAACCCGATCACTTGTAACCTCCCCAGCGCTTAGAACAGTGCTTTGCACATAGTAAGCGCTTAATAAATGCCATCATTATTATTATTATTTTGCTTGTATCCACCCCAGTGTTTAGTATCCTGGCTCTGCCATTTGCCAGCTGTGTGACTTTGGGCGAGTCACTTCACTTCTCTGGGCCTCAGTTCCCTCATCTGTAGAATGGCGATGAAGACTGTGAGCCCCCCGTGGGACAACCTGATCACCTTGTAACCTCCCCAGTGCTTAGAACAGTGCTTTGCACATAGTAAGCGCTTAACAACATTATTTGTACAGATTTATTACTCTATTTTACTTGTACATATTTACTATTCTATTTATTTTGTTAATGATTAGAGAAGCAGCATGGCTCAGTGGAAAGAGCCCGGGCTTTGGAGTCAGAGGTCATGGGTTCGAATCCCAGCTCCGCCACATGTCTGCTGTGTGACCTTGGACAAGTCACTTCACTTCTCTGAGCCTCAGTTACCTCATCTGTAAAATGGGGATTAAGACTGTGAGTCCCACGTGGAACAACTTGATCACCTTGTATCCCCCCCCAGCGCTTAGAACAGTGCTCTGCACATACTAAACGCTTAAAAAATGCCATCATCATCATCATTATTATTATTATCTACCTTTACTTCTATTTATTCTGATGACCTGACACCTGTCCACGTGCTTTGTTTTATCGTCCGTCCCCACCTTCTAGACTGCGAGCCCACTGTTGGGTAGGGACCGTCTCTCTATGCTGCCGACTTGTCCTTCCCAAGCGCTCAGTCCAGTGCTCTGCACACAGTAAGCGCTTAATAAATACGATTGAATGAATGAATGAATGAACGAACAAATGCCATTATTATTATTACTATTATTACAGTGTCTGGCACATAGTAAGTGCTCTCCTTCCCCCCCATCTCACCTCCTTCCCCTCCCCACAGCACCTGTATACATGTATATATGTTTGTACAGATTTATTACTCTATTTATTTATTTTACTTGTACATATCTGAGCCCCTTCCTTCCTCTCCCCCTCGTCCCCCTCTCCACCCCCCATCTTAGCTCCTTCCCTTCCCCACAGCACCTGTATAGATGTATATATGTTTGCACATATTTATTTCTCTATTTATTTATTTTACTTGTACATATCTATTCTATTTATTTTATTTTGTTAGTATGTTTGGTTTTGTTCTCTGTCTCCCCCTTTTAGACTGTGAGCCCGCTGCTGGGTAGGGACCGTCTCTAGATGTTGCCAACTTGGACTTCCCAAGCGCTTAGTCCAGTGCTCTGCACACAGTAAGCGCTCAATAAATACGATTGATGATGATGATGATGATATCTATTCTATTTATTTTATTTTGTTAATACATTTTGTTTTGTTGTCTGTCTCCCCCTTCTAGACTGTGAGCCCGCTGTTGGGTAGGGACCATCTCTATAAGTTGCCAACTTGGACTTCCCAAGCGCTTAGTCCAGTGCTCTGCACACAGTAAGTGCTCAATAGATACGACTGATGATGACGACGATGATGATGATAAATACGATTGATTGAATGAATGAATGAATGAACAAATGCCATTATTATTATTACTATTATTAAAGTGCCTGGCACATAGTAAGCGCTTGACAAACACCATTATTATTATTATTTTTAAGTGCTGTGGATCTGGGTGGGAGAATGAAATCGCATCTCCTTCTCCGGCCCAGCCCGCACCCTCCGCTCCTCTGCCGCTCACCTCCTCCCCGTTAGGCCTCGCTCTCGCCCGTCCCGCCGTCGACCCCCGGCCCCCGTCCTCCCCCCGGCCCGGAATGCCCCCAATCCCTCTGCCCATCCGCCAAACTAGCTCCCTTCCTCCCTTCAAGGCCCTACTGAGAGCTCACCTCCTCCGGGAGGCCTTCCCAGACTACATCCTCCCCTTCCCTGTCCTCCCCGCTGCCCGCGTGGACTCTGCGTTTGGCTCCAGCAGCCCGGAAGGCTTTGATCCTCACCGCGGCCCCACGACACACTTCTGTCCATCTTTCCTGGCGCCAATACTCCCCCAGCCCGAATCAATCAATCGTATTTATTGATCAATCAATCAATCGTATTTATTGAGCGCTTACTGTGTGCAGAGCACTGGACTAAGCGCTTGGGAAGTCCAAGTTGGCAACGTCTAGAGACGGTCCCTACCCGACAGTGGGCTCCCAGTCTAGAAGGGGGAGACAGAGAACAAAACCAAACATACTAACAAAATGAAATCAACAGAATAGATAGGTACAAGTAAAATAAATAAATAAGTAAATAGAGTAATAAATCTGTACAAACATATATACATCTATACAGGTGCTGTGGGGAAGGGAAGGAGGTAAGACGGAGGGATGGAGAGGGGAATAATAATAATAATATCTATATTAATAATTATTATAATTATAATTATAATAAATAATAATATTTTATTATTATTATATCTCCCCCAGCGCTTAGAACAGTGCTCGGCATGTAGTAAGCGCTTCGCAAATAGTACCATCCTTAGGCAGGGGGCTGGACGGCAGGGGGCTGCCACCCATCATTCATTCATTCACTCCCTCATTCATTCATTCATCCATCCAGTCGTACTGATTGAGCACTTACTGTGTGCAGAGCACCGGACTAAGCGCTTGGGAAGTCCAAGTTGGCAACATCTAGAGACGGTCCCTACCCAACAGTGGGCTCACGGCCTAGAAGATTTCGCTATCTCCCCTTGTAAAATACAAAAATAACTGATGGCATCTGTTAAGCGCTTACTATGTTCATTCATTCATTCAATCGTATTTATTGAGCGCTCACTGTGTGCAGAGCACTGGACTAAGCGCTTGGGAAGTCCAAGTTGGCAACATCGAGAGACGGCCCCTACCCAACAGTGGGCTCACAGTCTAAAAGATTTCGCTATCTCCCCTTGTAAAATAAAAAAAAAATAAGTGATGGCATTTGTTAAGTGCTTACGATGTTCATTCATTCATTCAATCGTATTTATTGAGTGCTTACTGTGTGCAGAGCACTGGACTAAGCGTTTGGGAAGTCCAAGTTGGCAACATTTATTCATTCAACCATATTCAGAGATATTTGGGGACATATAGAGATGGCCCCTGCCCAACAGCGGCTCACAGTCTAGAAAGCAGCGTGGCTCAGCGGAAAGAGCCCGGGCTTTGGAGTCAGAGGTGATGGGATCAAATCCCGGCTCCGCCACTTGTCAGCTGGGTGACTTTGGGCAAGTCACTTCACTTCTCTGGGCCTCGGTTCCCTCCTATGGAAAATGGGGATGAATAAATAATAATAATAATAATGGCATTTGTTAAGTGCTTACTATGTGCAAAGCACTGTTCTAAGCGCTGGGATAGATACAAGGTGATCAGGTTGTCCTGCGTGGGGCTCACAGTCATCATCCCCATTTTACAGATGAGGGAACTGAGGCTCTGAGAAGTTAAGGGACTTGCCCAAGGTCACACAGCAGACACGTTGGCAGAGCTGGGATTCGAACCCATGACCTCTGACCCCAAAGCCCATGCTCTTTCTACTGAGCCATGCTGCTGCTTATAAGATGAAGACTGTGAGCCCCACGTGGGACAACCCGATCACCTTGTAAATTCCCCAGCGCTTAGAACAGTGCTTGGCACATAAGTAAGCGCTTAATAAATGCCATGATTATTATTATTAGAAAGGGGAGACAAACAATAAAACAAAGCATATAAACAAAATAAAATAAATAGAATGGTAAATATGTACAAGTAAAATAAATAAAGTAATATATCTGAAAAGACATCTATCCAGGTGCTGTGGGGAGGGGAAGGAGGTAAGGCAGGGGGGATGGGGAGGGGGAGGAGAGGGACTGTGCTTAACAAATACTAAGTGCCAAGCACTGTTCTAAGCACTGGAGGGGATACAAGCGCTTAACAAATACCGTCTAATAATAATAATGGCATAAGCGCTTAGTACAGTGCAAGCGCTTAGTACAGTGCTCTGCACACAGTAAGCGCTCAATAAATACGATTGATGATGATTTATTAAGCGCTTACCATGTGCAAAGCACTGTTCTAAGCGCTGGGGCGGATACAAGGTGATCAGGTTGTCCCACGGGGGGCTCACAGTCTTCATCCCCATTTTCCAGATGAGGGAACTGAGGCCCAGAGAAGTGAAGTGACTCGCCCAAAGTCACATAGTTGACAAGTGGCCTCCCTTGTTCCCTCCTTTCTCTCCCCATCCCCCCCCCCCGCCTTACCTCCTTCCCCTCCCCACAGCACCTCTATATATGGATATATGTTTGTACAGATTTATTACTCTATTTCATTTGTACATACGTATTCTATTTATTTTATTTTGTTAATATGTTTTGTTTTGTTCTCTGTCTCCCCCTTCTAGACTGTGAGCCCACTGTTGGGTAAGAACCGTCTCTAGATGTTGCCAACTTGGACTTCCCAAGCGCTTAGTCCAGTGCTCTGCACACAGTAAGCGCTCAATAAATACGACTGAATGAATGAATGAAGTGGCGGAGTCGTGATTAGAACCCACAACCTCTGGCTTCCAAGCCCGGGCTCTAGCCCACTGCTTCTCTGACCACCCACCCACCCCGGGGCCCAGGTCTGTAATAATAATGAAGGAACTGAGGCCCAGAGAAGTGAAGTGACTGGCCCAAAGTCACCCAGCTGACGATTGGCAGAGCCAGGATTTGAACCCGTGACCTCTGACTTCCAAGCCCGGGCTCTTTCCACTGAGCCCCGCTGCTTCTCTGACCACCCACCCACCCCGGGGCCCATGTCTGTAATAATAATAATAATACTAATGATGGCATTTATTAAGCACTTACTAGGTGCAGAGCACTGTTCTAAGCGCTGGGGAGGTTACAAGGTGATCAGGTTGTCCCACGGGGGGCTTATAGTCTTCATCCCCATTTTCCAGATGAGGTCACTGAGGCCCAGAGAAGTGAAGTGACTGGCCCAAAGTCACCCGGGGGCTGACCACATTAATTCCCATTTTCCAGATGAGGTCACTGAGGCCCAGAGAAGTGATGTGACTGGCCCAAAGTCACCCGGGGGCTGACCGTATTCATCCCCATTTTCCAGATGAGGTCACTGAGGCCCAGAGAAGTGAAGTGACTGGCCCAAAGTCACCAGGGGGCTGACGGTATTAATCCCCATTTTCCAGATGAGGGAACTGAGGCCCAGAGAAGTGACGTGACTGGCCCAAAGTCAGCCGGGGGCTGACGATATTCATCCCCATTTTCCAGATGAGGTCACTGAGGCCCAGAGAAGTGACGTGACTGGCCTAATGTCACCCGGGGGCTGACCATATTAATCCCCATTTTCCAGATGAGGGAACTGAGGCCCAGAGAAGTGACGTGACTGGCCCAAAGTCAGCCGGGGGCTGACGATATTCATCCCCGTTTTCCAGATGAGGTCACTGAGGCCCAGAGAAGTGACGTGACTGGCCTAATGTCACCCGGGGGGCTGACCATATTAATCCCCATTTTCCAGATGAGGGAACTGAGGCCCAGAGAAGTGACGTGACTGGCCCAAAGTCAGCCGGGGGCTGACGATATTCATCCCCGTTTTCCAGATGAGGTCACTGAGGCCCAGAGAAGTGACGTGACTGGCCTAATGTCACCCGGGGGCTGACCATATTAATCCCCATTTTCCAGATGAGGGAACTGAGGCCCAGAGAAGTGACGTGACTGGCCCAAAGTCAGCCGGGGGCTGACGATATTCATCCCCGTTTTCCAGATGAGGTCACTGAGGCCCAGAGAAGTGACGTGACTGGCCTAATGTCACCCGGGGGCTGACCATATTAATCCCCATTTTCCAGATGAGGGAACTGAGGCCCAGAGAAGTGACGTGACTGGCCCAAAGTCAGCCGGGGGCTGACGATATTCATCCCCGTTTTCCAGATGAGGTCACTGAGGCCCAGAGAAGTGACGTGACTGGCCTAATGTCACCCGGGGGCTGACCATATTAATCCCCATTTTCCAGATGAGGGAACTGAGGCCCAGAGAAGTGACGTGACTGGCCCAAAGTCAGCCGGGGGCTGACGACATTAATCCCCGTTTTCCAGATGAGGTCACTGAGGCCCAGAGAAGTGACGTGACTGGCCTAATGTCACCCGGGGGCTGACCATATTAATCCCCATTTTCCAGATGAGGGAACTGAGGCCCAGAGAAGTGACGTGACTGGCCCAAAGTCAGCCGGGGGCTGACGATATTAATCCCCATTTTCCAGATGAGGTCACTGAGACCCAGAGAAGTGACATGACTGGCTCAAAGTCACCTGGGGGCTGATGATATTAATCCCCATTTTCCAGATGAGGTCACTGAGGCCCAGAGAAGTGATGTGACTGGCCCAAAGTCACCCGGGGGCTGACAATATTAATCCCCATTTTCCAGATGAGGTCACTGAGGCCCAGAGAAGTGATGTGACTGGCCCAAAGTCACCCGGGGGCTGACCATACTAATCCCCATTTTCCAGATGAGGTCATAGAGGCCCAGAGAAGTGACGTGACAGGCCCAAAGTCACCCTGGGGCTGACCATATTAATCCCCATTTTCCAGATGAGGTCACTGAGGCCCAGAGAAGTGATTTGACTGGCCCAAAGTCACCCTGGGGCTCACAGTCTTCACCCCCATTTTCCAGATGAGGTCACCGAGGCCCAGAGAAGCGCCGTGACAGGCCCAGAGTCACCCGGGGGGCTGACCGTATTCACCCCCATTTTCCAGATGAGGCCCAGAGAAGTGGCGCGAAGCCCCCCAGCTGACGGCCGGCGGAGCCGGGATCCGAACCCGTGACCTCGGACCCCCAAGCCGGGGCTCCCTTCCCGCCGAGCCCCGCCGCCGCGCTCACCTTCTGCACTTGCGGGGGCAGCTCGTCCTCGGAGCCCTCTTCGGGCACGGGCTCGGGGTGGGCGGCGGCCGCCTGCCCGTCCTCCGCCCAGCCCCCGAGGGGCAGCCGCGACGACTGGGTGGACGCCCGGCCGGCATCTGCGGGGCGACAGGAGCCCGTCGCGGTGGCCCGCCTCGGTTTCCCTCCCGACGCCCGCCCGGCCTCGGTGGGGGGCACGTACCGGTGATGCCGCCGTAGCGGCGCTGGAAAGGGCCCTGGAGGGAGGCGGTCTCGGGGGCG
Organism: Tachyglossus aculeatus; assembly: GCF_015852505.1. Lineage (NCBI taxonomy): Eukaryota > Metazoa > Chordata > Mammalia > Monotremata > Tachyglossidae > Tachyglossus > Tachyglossus aculeatus. The sequence goes on along the minus strand of NC_052066.1, from coordinate 7,733,354 downwards.
GCGTTGGCGGGGGTCCGGGGCGCGGCGGCGGGGTAGCTGGCGGAGCGGGGAATGGGTGCGAGGGTCCGCGGGGCGTCCGCCCCCTCCTCCGGGGCGCTCTCCCCGCTCTCGTCGCTCGCCCGCCGATGCCACACGTGCCGCTCCTGCTCCGCCTGGGCCTGCTGCTTGTGGAGCTGCGGGGGGCACCGCCTTCAGTGCCCGCCGGGAACGGGGGGCACCCCCCGCCCTGCCGCGCGGCTCGGCCGGGAGAGCCAGCTTACGCTTCCCGAGCGCTTAGTACAGCGCCCGGCACGCAGTCGGCGCTCCAGGCGTACGGCTGGTGGATGCGGAGGCGGGGGTGGTGGATTCTAATCCCGCCTCCGCCGCTTGTGGTGCCAACTTGGACTTCCCAAGCGCTTAGTCCAGTGCTCTGCACACCGGAAGCGCTCAATAAATACGACTGATTGAGTGGCAGCTGGGTGACTTTGGGCAAGTCGCTTCCGGTGCCAACTTGGACTTCCCAAGCGCTTAGTCCAGTGCTCTGCACACTGGAAGCGCTCAATAAATACGATTGATTGATTGATTGATTGTCAGCTGCACACAGGAAGCGCTCTGCACACCATAAGCGCTCAATAAATATGATTGATTGATTGATTGATTGGCAGCTGGGTGACTTTGGGCAAGTCGCTTCCCTTCTCTGGGCCTCAGTTCTCTCATCTGTAAAACGGGGATGAAGACTGGGAGCCCCCCTGTGGGACAACCAGATCGCCTTGTAATCTCCCCGGCGCTTAGAACAGTGCTTTGCACATAGTAAGCGCTTAGTAAATGCCATTACTATATAGAGAAGCAGCGTGGCTCAGTGGAAAGAGCCCGGGCTTTGGAGTCAGAGGTCCTGGGTTCAAATCCTTGCTCTGCCAATTATCAGCTGTGTGACTCTGGGCAAGTCACTTCCCTTCTCTGGGCCTCAGTTCCCTCATCTGTACAACGGGGATGAAGACCGTGAGCCCCCCCGTGGGACAACCTGATCGCCTTGTAATCTCCCCGGCGCTTAGAACAGTGCTTTGCACATAGTAAGCGCTTAATAAATGCCATTATCATATAGAGAAGCAGCGTGGCTCGGTGGGAAGAGCCAGCTTACGCTTCCCGAGCGCTTAGTACAGCGCCCGGCACGCAGTCGGCGCTCCAGGCGTACGGCTGGTGGATGCGGAGGCGGGGGTGGTGGATTCTAATCCCGCCTCCGCCGCTTGCGGTGCCAACTTGGACTTCCCAAGCGCTTAGTACAGTGCTCTGCACACCGGAAGCGCTCAATAAATACGACTGATTGAGTGGCAGCTGGGTGACTTTGGGCAAGTCGCTTCCGGTGCCAACTTGGACTTCCCAAGCGCTTAGTCCAGTGCTCTGCACACCGTTAAGTGCTCAATAAATACGATTGATTGATTGATTGATTGTCAGCTGCACACAGGAAGCGCTCTGCACACCATAAGCGCTCAATAAATATGATTGATTGATTGATTGATTGATTGGCAGCTGGGTGACTTTGGGCAAGTCGCTTCCCTTCTCTGGGCCTCAGTTCTCTCATCTGTAAAATGGGGATGAAGACTGGGAGCCCCCCCGTGGTGCAACCTGATCGCCTTGTAATCTCCCCGGCGCTTAGAACAGTGCTTTGCACATAGTCAGCGCTTAGTAAATGCCATTATTATATAGAGAAGCAGCGTGGCTCAGTGGAAAGAGCCCGGGCTTTGGAGGCAGAGGTCCTGGGTTCAAATCCTTGCTCTGCCAATTATCAGCTGTGTGACTCTGGGCAAGTCACTTCCCTTCTCTGGGCCTCAATTCCCTCACCTGTACAATGGGGATGAAGACTGTGAGCCCCACCGTGGGACAACCTGATTACTTCATAATCTCCCCAGCGCTTAGAACAGTGCTTTGCACACAGTCAGCGCTTAGTAAATGCCATTATTATATAGAGAAGCAGCGCGGCTCGGCGGGAAGAGCCAGCTTACCCTTCCTGAGCGCTTAGTACGGCGCCCGGCACGCAGTCGGCGCTCCAGGTGTACGGCTGATGGATGCGGAGGCGGGGGTGGTGGATTCTAATCCCGCCTCCGTCGCTTGTGGTGCCAACTTGGACTTCCCAAGCGCTTAGTCCAGTGCTCTGCACACCGGAAGCGCTCAATAAATACGATTGATTGATTGATTGTCAGCTGCACACAGGAAGCGCTCAATAAATACGATTGATTGATTGGCAGCTGGGTGACTTTGGGCAAGTCGCTTCCCTTCTCTGGGCCTCAGTTCTCTCATCTGTAAAACGGGGATGAAGACTGGGAGCCCCCCCGTGGTGCAACCTTATCGCCTTGTAATCTCCCCGGCGCTTAGAACAGTGCCTTGCACATAGTCAGCGCTTAGTAAATGCCATTATTATATAGAGAAGCAGCGTGGCTCAGTGGAAAGAGCCCGGGCTTTGGAGTCAGAGGTCCTGGGTTCAAATCATTGCTCTGCCAATTATCAGCTGTGTGACTCTGGGCAAGTCACTTCCCTTCTCTGGGCCTCAGTTCCCTCATCTGTACAATGGGGATGAAGACTGGGAGCCCCACCGTGGGACAACCTGACTGCCTTGTAATCTCCCCGGCGCTTAGAACAGTGCTTTGCACATAGTAAGCGCTTAATAAATGCCATTATTATATAGAGAAGCAGCGTGGCTCGGTGGGAAGAGCCAGCTAACGCTTCCCGAGCGCTTAGTACAGCGCCCGGCACTCAGTCGGCGCTCCAGGCGTATGACTGATGGATGCGGAGGCAGGGGTGGTGGATTCTAATCCCGCCTCCGCCGCTTGTGGTGCCAACTTGGACTTCCCAAGCGCTTAGTCCAGTGCTCTGCACACCGGAAGCGCTCAATAAATATGATTGATTGATTGTCAGCTGCACACAGGAAGCGCTCAATAAATACGATTGATTGATTGATTGGCAGCTGGGTGACTTTGGGCAAGTCGCTTCCCTTCTCTGGGCCTCAGTTCTCTCATCTGTAAAACGGGGATGAAGACTGGGAGCCCCCCTGTGGGACAACCAGATCGCCTTGTAATCTCCCCGGCGCTTAGAACAGTGCCTTGCACATAGTCAGCGCTTAGTAAATGCCATTATTATATAGAGAAGCAGCGTGGCTCAGTGGAAAGAGCCCGGGCTTTGGAGTCAGAGGTCATGAGTTCAAATCTCGGCTCCACTACTTGTCAGCTGGGTGACTTCCCAAGCGCTTAGTACAGTGCTCTGCGCATAGTAAGCGCTCAATAAATACGATTGATGATGATGAAGTCACTTCCCTTCTCTGGGCCTCAGTTCCCTCATCTGTACAACGGGGACGAAGACCGTGAGCCCCCCGTGGGACAACCTGATCGCCTTGTAATCTCCCCGGCGCTTAGAACAGTGCTTTGCACATAGTCAGCGCTTAGTAAGTGCCATTATTATAAAGAGAAGCAGTGTGGCTCGGTGGGAAGAGCCAACTTATGCTTCCCGAGCACTTAGTACAGTGCTCTGCACACAGTCAGCGCTTGAGAAATACGATTGATGGATCTGGAGTCAGAGGTCGTGGACTCTAATCCCGCCTCCGCCACTTGTCAGCTGGGTGGCTTTGGGCAAGTCACTTCCCTTCTCTGGGCCTCAGTGACCTCATCTGTACAACGGGGATGAAGACTGTGAGCCCCACGTGGCACAACCTGATCACCTTGTATCCCCCCCCCAGCGCTTAGAACAGTGCTTGGCACATAGTAAGCGCTTAACAAATACCATCATTATTATTATTATCATCATTATTAACAGTAATATTTGTAGTATTAATATTAGTAACTAGTAATACTAATATTAATATTAGTAATATTTGTTAAGCACTTATTATGTGCCAGTAATAGTGATGATAATAATAATTACTTGTACATATTTACTATTCTATTTATTTTGTTAATGATGTGCATAGAGCTCTAATTCTATTTGTTCTGACGATTTTGACACCTGCCTACCTGTTTTGTTTTGTTGTCTGTCTCCCCCTTAGTAATAATAATAATAATAATGATGGCATTTATTAAGTGCTTACTATGTGCAAAGCACTGTACTAAGCACTGGGGAGGTTACAAGGTGATCAGGTTGCCCCATGGAGGGGGGCTCACAGTCTTAATCCCCATTTTACAGATGCAGTAACTGAGGCCCAGAGAAGTGAAGTGACTTGCCCAAAGTCACACAGCTGACAATAATAATGATAATAATAATAATAATAATGATGGCATTTATTAAGCGCTTCCTATGTGCAAAGCACTGTACTAAGCGCTGGGGAGGTTACAAGGTGATCAGGTTGTCCCATGGTGGGGGGCTCACAGTCTTAATCCCCATTTTACAGATGCGGTCACTGAGGCCCAGAGAAGTGAAGTGACTTGCCTAAAGTCACACAGCTGACAATAATAATAATAATAATAATAATAATAATAATGGCATTTATTAAGCGCTTCCTATGTGCAAAGCACTGTACTAAGCGCTGGGGAGGTTACAAGGTGATCAGGTTGTCCCACAAGGGGCTCAGAGTCTTAATCCCCATTTTACAGATGCGGTCACTGAGGCCCAGAGAAGTGAAGTGACTTGCCCAGAGTCACACAGCTGACAATTGGTGGAGCCAGGATTTGAACCCATGACCTCTGACTCCAAAGCCCGGGCTCTTTCCACATGTTTTGTTGTCTGTCTCCCCCCTTCTAGACCGTGAGCCCGTTGTTGGGTAGGGACCGTCTCTAGATGTCGCCGACTTGGACTTTCCAAGCGCTTAGTCCATCATCATCATCATCAATCGTATTTATTGAGCGCTTACTGTGTGCAGAGCACTGTGCTAAGCGCTTGGGAAGTACAAGTTGGCAACATAGAGAGACAGTTCCTACCCAACAGTGGGCTCACAGTCTAAAAGTCCAGTGCTCTGCACACAGTAAGCGCTCAATAAATACGACTGACTGAATGAATATCTGTTAAGCGCCTACTATCTGCCAAGCACTGTTCTAAGCGCTGAGGTGGATACAAGGCGATCAGGTTGTAATAATAATAATGATGGCATCTGTTAAGCGCTTACTATGCGCCAAGCACTGTTCTAAGCGCTGGGACGGATACAAGGTGATCAGGGTTGTCCCACGGCGGGGGGGGCTCACGGTCTTCATCCCCATTTTCCAGATGAGGTCACTGAGGCCCAGAGAAGTCAAGCGGCTTGCCCAAGGTCACCCAGCAGACCAGTGGCAGAAGCGGCATTAGAACCCACGTCCTCTGCCTGTCAAGCCTGGGCTCTTCCCGCCTCAGTCACGCGCTTTGGGCAAGTCCCTTCACTTCCCTGGGCCTCAGTTCCCTCATCTGCCAAATGGGGATGAAGACTGGGAGCCCCCAGCCCGAGAAGCAGCGCGGCTCAGTGGAAAGAGCCCCGGGCCTTGGAGTCAAGAGGTCGCGGGTTCGAATCCCGGCTCCGCCACTTGCCAGCTGGGTGACTTAGGCAAGTCACTTCATCATCATCATCAATCGTATTTATTGAGCGCTTACTACATGCAGAGCACTGTACTAAGCGCTTGGGAAGTACAAGTTGGCAACATCTAGAGACAGTCATCATCATCAATCGTACTTATTGAGCGCTTACTGCGTGCAGAGCACTGTACTAAGCGCTTGGGAAGTACAAGTTGGCAACATCTAGAGACAGTCATCATCATCAATCGTATTTATTGAGCGCTTACTACGTGCAGAGCACTGTACTAAGCGCTTGGGAAGTCCAAGTTGGCAACATAGAGAGACAGTCATCATCATCAATCGTATTTATTGAGCGCTTACTACGCGCAGAGCACTGTACTAAGCGCTTGGGAAGCCCAAGTTGGCAACATATAGAGACAGTCCCTACCCAACAGTGGGCTCACTTCTCCGGGCCTCAGTGACCTCATCTGGAAAATGGGGATGAAGACTGGGAGCCCCCCGGGGGACAGTCTTTTAGTCTTTTAGTCACCGTCTTTTAGACTGTGAGCCCCCTGTTGGGTAGGGACTGTCTCTAGATGTTGCCAATTTGGACTTCCCAAGCGCTTAGTACAGTGCTCTGCACATAGTAAGCGCTCAATAAATACGATTGATGATGACGACGATGACAACCTGATCACCTTGGAACCTCCCCAGCGCTTAGAACGGTGCTTGGCACATAGTAAGCGCTTAATACATGCCATTATTATTAGCAGCGTGGCTCAGTAGGAAAGCGCCCTGGCTTTGGAGTCAGAGGTCATGGGTTCAAATCCCGGCTCTGCCCATTGTCAGCTGGGTGACCTTGGGCAAGTCGCTTCACTTCTCTGGGCCTTAGTTCCCTCATCTGTAAAATGGGGGTGAAGACTGTGAGCCCCCCCGCGGGACAACCTGATCACCTTGTAACCTCCCCAGCGCTTAGAACAGTGCTGTGCACATAGTAAGCGCTTAACAAATGCCTTCATTATTATTATTATTATTAAGCGCTTAGTACAGTGCTCTGCACATAGTAAGCGCTCAATAAATACGATTGATTGATTATTATTATTATTATTATTATTATTAACCGATGCCATCTTTATTATTCCTCCGCGCCGGCTCCCGCCCCGTCCGTGGGGGTCCCCCCCCCGGCCCCCCGGGCCTCGCACCTGGTGCATGTAGAGGGCGTGAAGGCTCATCTCCGTGGACGCGTACTCCGACAGCACGAGGCTCTGCAGCTGCCCTTCCCACACGCTGCTCCCCGAGCTGGCCGTCCGGGCGTCCACCCTGAGGACCCCGGCGGACCCCGTCACCCCCGCTCTCCGGCCCCCCGCGCTGAGCACTCTGGGAAGCGGGGTCCCCCCCATCTCCCGGCCCAGCCCCGGAGTACCCTGGGAAGCGGGGTCCTCCCCATCTCCTGCCTCACTCTGGAAAATGGGGTCCCCCCCCCATCTCCCGGTCCACCCCAGAGCACTCTGGGAAGCGGGGTATCCCCATCTCCCGGCCCACTCTGGGAAGCGGGGTCCCCCCCATTTCCCGGCCCATCCGCAGAGAACTCTGGGAAGTGCGGACCCCCCCATCTCCCGGCCCACCCCCGGAGCACTCTGGGAAGCTGGTTCCCCACCATTTCCCGGCCCATCCCCAGAGCACTCTGGGAAGTGGGGTCCCTCCCCATCTCCCGGCCCACCCTGGAGCACTCTGGGAAGTGCGGACCCCCCCATCTCCCGGCCCACCCCCGGAGCACTCTGGGAAGCTGGTTCCCCACCATTTCCCGGCCCATCCCCAGAGCACTCTGGGAAGTGGGGTCCCCCTCATCTCCTGGCCCACCCCCAGGGCACTCTGGGAAGCGGGGTCCCCCCCATCTCCCGGCCCACCCCGGAGCACTCTGGGAAGCGGGGTCCCCCCCATCTCCCAGCCCAGCCCCGGAGCACTCTGGGAAGTGGGGTCCCCCCCATCTCCCAGCCCATCCCTGGAGCACTCTGGGAAACGGTGTTACCCCCTCCCGATCTCCCGGCCCACCCTGGGGCACTCTGGGAAGCGGGGTCTACCCCCATTTCCCGGCCCACCCCGGAGCACTCTGGGAATTGGGTTCCCCCCATCTCCTGGCCCACCCCGGGGCACTCTGGGAAATGGGGTCTGCCCCCATTTCCCGGCCCACCCTGGAGCACTCTGGAAAGCAGGGTCCCCACCATTTCCCAGCCCATCCCCAGAGCACTCTGGGAAGTGGGGTCCCCCCCATCTCCCGGCCCACCCTGGAGCACTGTGGGAAGCGGGGTCCTCCCCATCTCCCAGCCCACCCTGGAGCATTCTGGGAAGTGGGGTCCCCCCATCTCCCGGCCCACCCTGGAGCACTCTGGAAAGCGGGGTCCCCCCCATCTCCTGGCCCACCCTGAAGCACTCTGGGAAGCGGGGTCCCCCCCCCATCTCCCAGCCCATCCCCAGAGCACTCAGGGAAGTGAGGTCCCCCCCCATCCCCCGGCCCACCCTGGAGCATTCTGGGAAGCGGGGACCCCCCCCATCTCCCGGCCCACCCTGGAGCACTCTGGGAAGCGGGGACCCCCCCCCATCGCCCGGCCCACCCAGGAGCACTCCGGAAAGTGGGGAGCCCCCCAACTCCCAGCCCACCCTGGAGCACTGTGGGAAGCAGGGTCCCCCCCATCTCCTGGCCCACCCTGAAGCACTCTGGGAAGCAGTGTCCCCCCCCATTTTCCGGCCCACCCCCAGAGCACTCTGGGAAGCGGGGTCCCCCCTATCTCCCAGCCCATCCCTGGAGCACTTTGGGAATTGGGTTCCCCCCATCTCCCGGCCCACCCCGGAGCACTGTGGGAAGCGGGGTCCGCCCCCATCTCCCAGCCAACCCTGGAGCACTCTGGAAAGCGGGGACCCCCCCATCTCCTAGCCCACCCTGGAGCATTCTGGGAAGCGGGGTCCCCCCACCTCCCGGCCCACCCTGGGGCACTCTGGGAAGCGGTGTACCCCCCCATCTCCCGGCCCACCCGGGAGCACTCTGGGAAGCGGGGTCCCCCCCAACTCACAGCCCATCTCCAGAGCACTCTGGGAAGTGGGGTCCCCCCATCTCCCGGCCCACCCTGGGGCACTCTGGGAAGCGGTGTACCCCCCCATCTCCCGGCCCACCCGGGAGCACTCTGGGAAGCGGGGTCCTCCCCATCTCCCAGCCCACCCTGGAGCATTCTGGGAAGCGGGGTCCGCCCCATCTCCCAGCCCACCCTGGAGCACTCTGGGAAGCGGGGACCCCCCCATCTCCTGGCCCACCCTGGAGCACTCTGGAAAGTGGGGACCCCCCATCTCCCGGCCCACCCTGAAGCACTCTGGGAAGCGGGGTCCGCCCCCATTTCCCAGCCCACCCTGGAGCACTCTGGAAAGTGGGGTCCCCCCCATCTCCCGGCCCACCCTGAAGCACTCTGGGAAGCGGGGTCCCCCCCCATCTCCCGGCCCACCCCCAGAGCACTCTGGGAAGCGGTGTCCCCCCCATCTCCCAGCCCACCCTGGAGCATTCTGGGAAGCGGGGTCCCCCCATCTCCCAGCCCACCCTGGGGCACTCTGGGAAGCGGGGTCCCCCCATCTCCCAGCCCATCCCTGGAGCACTTTGGGAATTGGGTTCCCCCCATCTCCCGGCCCACCCCGGAGCACTGTGGGAAGCGGGGTCCGCCCCCATCTCCCAGCCAACCCTGGAGCACTCTGGAAAGCGGGGACCCCCCCATCTCCCGGCCCACCCTGGAGCATTCTGGGAAGCGGGGTCCTCCCCATCTCCCAGCCCACCCTGGAGCACTCTGGGAAGCAGGGTCCCCCCATCTCCCGGCCCACCCTGGAGCACTCTGGAAAGTGGGGACCCCCCATTTCCCAGCCCACCCTGGAGCACTCTGGGAAGCGGGGTCCCCCCCCAACTCCCAGCCCATCTCCAGAGCACTCTGGGAAGTGGGGTCCCCTCTCACCCATCTCCCGGCCCACCCCGGGGCACTCTGGGAAGCGGTGTGCCCCCCATCTCCCAACGCACCCTGGAGCACTCTGGGAAGGGGGGACCCCCCCATCACCCGGCGCACCCCAGAGCACTCTGGGAATTGGGGGTGCCCCCCAATCTTCACTCACCCCGAGCCGGTCATGGCCCCCGGTGGGCGGGCGGCTCCGGGGGGCGCAGGAGGAGCGGGGGGTCGGCCGGCGGGCTGCAGCGGGGAGAACGGGCGCAGGGCGGACCCCACCTCGGGCCGGTGGCGGGAGCCATGGAGCTCGCGGGCCGCGGCCGGACCCCGGCAGGACGAGCCGGCCACCACGTTGGCGAGAAGGCTCAGCGGCTGCGGGGGGACACGGGAAACCGGGGATGGAATAATAATAATAATTAATAATAATAATAATAATAACAATAATAATAACGTTGGTATTTGTTAAGCGCTTACTATGTGCCAAGCACTGTTCTGAGCACTGGGGTAGATACAGGATAATCATCATCATCATCATCAATCGTATTTATTGAGCGCTTACTGTGTGCAGAGCACCGGACTAAGCGCTTGGGAAGTCCAAGTTGGCCACATCTAGAGACGGTCCCTACCCAACAGCGGGCTCACAGTCTAAAAGAGGGAGACAAAACCCAACATACTAACAAAATAAAATAAATAGAACAGATATGTACAAGTAAAATAAATAAATAGAGTAATAAATATGTACAAACATATATACATATATACAGGTTGTATATAATCAGGTTGTCCCATGTGGGGCTCCCAG